>NC_069500.1:1039306865-1039621865 GCF_027579735.1 Bombina bombina | reverse complement strand
AATTTGCAACAAAGAGTATTTTTTCCCTTTACTTTGCATTGGGGTATCTTTTATCTGCAGATATCCCGTTAGACTTTAAAAGTATATTTGGTAGAAAAATAATTATATACTGTCTGGCGGACAAGATCCTACTGAACATGTGTACAAGCTCACAAGTATACGTATACTAGTCTGTGATTGGCTGATGGCTGTCACATGATAAAAGGGGCCAGAAAATGGGAGAAAGAATACATTTGTCCAAAAAAAATCTACTGTTAATTTGAAATTTTGCTTCATTCCCTTCTTATCCTTTGTTGAAAAGCATACCTAGGTAGGCTCAGTGGCAGTGATACACTGCTCGGAAGATCAAGGATTGTGATCAACCCTATGCGTTTAATCCCTGCAAAGGGGTTAAACACATTTTTAAGGCCAGTTTCAGAGCAGCAGTACACTACTGGGAGCTAGCTGAACACATATGATGAACCAATGACTAAAGGCATATGTGTGTAACCACCAGTCTACTTCCGAGCAGTGTATCACTGCCACTGAGCCTACCTAGGTATGCTTTTCAACAAAGGATAAGAAGGAAATGAAGCAAAATTTCAAATTAACAGTAGATTTTTTTTGGACAAATGTATTCTTTCTCCCATTTGCTGGCCCCTTTTATCATGTGACAGCCATCAGCCAATCACAGACTAGTATACGTATACTTGTGAGCTTGTACACATGTTCAGTAGGATCTTGTTCGCCAGACAGTCTGCATATAAAAAGTGCAACATTTGATAATGGAATTAAATTAGAAAGTGTCTTTAAACTGCATGTTCTTTCTAAATCATAACATTTTATTTTGCTTTGGGTGTCCCTTTAAAATAACTAAAATGGTTATCACTGTGCAATATTCCCTAAGAGGTCTCAGCAGACTCCTAGGGAATTCTGTGCAGCATATTGACAAAAAAATAATAAATAGGTGATCTTTACAGAGTCAGCTGCTAAGAATAACATAGAAATTGATAAAGCTGGATGGCTGCTTTGCAAATGGTTTCCTCTTCCCCACATAAAGGCTAATATCTATCAAGTCTCCTCAGTTACAGTTAAAACTAAATTGTGTAAATATTTTGCAAACAATTCCATTTGCTGGTATTCATTTCCTTTCATTATTTCTTTTTTGTTTGCTATTTAAGGGCTAGATTACAAGTGGAGCGCTAATTTAATGTGTGCCTGTAAAAAAGGCAAATTTGCCCGTTTACGGGCGCACGTTAAATAACCAGCCATTACAAGTGGCTGGTTAATGCTATCGTGAGCTTGTGGTAGCACTTTGTGCTAAGTGCAATTAACCAGAGGTCAGACCTATGGTTAATTAAAAAATGTCCCTGAATAGCCCCCACAATAAAGTGTGAAGTTCCTTGTATAATAAAAAAATATGAGCACCTTTATTTTTTTGTAAAAATAACTGCACTAAGCAGTTATAAGGGGTTAAAGTAAGATGTGGGGTAGCACTGAAAAGTGCCTTTACATTGTGGTATATGGGGACTGTTTTCACTGTTAATATATATATATATATATATATATATATATATATATATATATATATATATATATATATGCTTGTATACATATATATTTATGTGTTACTATGTGTAAATACACATATAAACACATAAATATATATGTATATATTCGTATACATATATTAATATACATATACATTTTAAATTTGCTGTACTTAGGCGGTATACAAGGTAGCAATTATTGGGATCAAATGGGTAGAGGACCCTGCCGGGAGTCGCACTGTTGCAGTCAGCTCTTGTGAAGGTGATCTGCAAGCAGTTGGGCTCTTAAGCTTACATTCTAAGGGGTTTCATGGCGGATAGTAAAGGAGGAGAGGAATTGGTATTAGGAAAGGTTAGAGTAGGTTGTATGCATCCCTGAACAGAAGAGTCTTTAGGGATTGCTTGAAGCTTTCAAAACTAGGGGAGAGTCTTGTGGAGCGAGATGAGTAAAAGCAGCCATCACTTATAGTTCCTTCTGGACACCATTCACGGATGTAAAGAGCTCGGTATAGGGACTTCAAATTCAATCAGTCTACAATTGTGCAAACCAAAGGAGCGGTAGACCAAACTGCTTATTACTACTTGACAACTTGTGATAGACAAAAAAAATGTTAGCTGCAACATTTGGCCAATGGTGATAGGCCCAGAATAGCATTATGGTCTCTTCCCCATGGGTCCCTAAACTACAGCCACACTTGCAAGCTTTCAACAACGGAGATACAAACCGGGTGACACAGTAATTTTCCTAGACACATGCAAAACAAGGAATAGATTTAATGCTCACACTGGAGTGGGTACACATCCCATGCCAATGGCAAAACGCACAGTCCTGTGAGCTCACCAGCACTCACTAAAAGCAGCTCTTGCTTTAAGTGTCTCAGGCTGTAAATCATGGGACCAAAGCCAATAGGTTACCTAAAAATATATAAACACATTAAAAAAGAAAGCCTGGCACTCACTTGCATGCACATCTAGACTAACAGCAAAAATGGAAGAGTTAATTCCAGCATTTGGCTAAACATGAAGGTCTCTTCCACCGTGGGTCCCTAACCTACAGCCATACAATGCTTTGCCTTCAACCAAACAGACTGAGATACAAGCACGGGTGACAAAGGGTTTTGTAATCTTCCTAGACACATCCAAAGCATGCCCTAATAAAATAAAATCTCTTAGAAATGAGATAAATGGAGAGAAAGAGAATTCATTGCAGAGATGTACACAACAAAGCTTTTGTTACCTGTAGTGCATCTTGCTTTAAATAGGTGACACATAGGACACAGGATCATGTTAGTATATAGTTTTTCTTAGCATTAGTGAAATAAGTACAGGTGGGAATTTAAGTCAATGTGTTCTTTGGATTCAAACAGCAAAACAAAGCTGCAGGGTTCTGCAATAATGTTCAAACCACAACATTACTTCCAAGATGCCTCAAAGGTACTCATTTGTCATAATTCATTTAACACTTTAGATTCTTCATGTACTAAAACATTGCTGGATACACAGTAAGAAAAACTGTACATTTTAAGTAGATTTCTTTAGAGAAATATTTTATATTTGATTTTTTTTTTGCCCTTAATCCCTGAGCCTTTCCTAATATTTTGTAATAACTAAAAAATAAAAGAATAAATTAAGATTGTAGTTACTTATACAGAAATGGTTGCAGCAGTTCCATGTAACCATTAGAGTTCAAGGTAGTAGAGAGCAAACACACATGTTAGCAACAAGAATACAATAGCTTCTCAAATATGTAAATACTTTGTACAAAGTATCTTATTAGCAAAATCTCTAGTTATTAAAGGGATACTAAACCCATTTTTTCTTCATTCTCTTGCTATCTTTATTTAAAAAGCAGGAATGTAAAGCTTAGGAGCTGTCCATTTATAGTTCAGAACCTGGGTCATGCTTGCTTATTGCTGGCTAAATGTAGCCACCAATAAGTAAGCGCTCCTAAGCTTTACATTCCTGCTTTTTAAATAAAGATAGCAAGAGAATGAAGAAAAATTGATAATAGGAGTAAATTAGAAAGTTGTTTAAAATTGTCTGCTCTATCTGAATCATGAAAGATAAAATGTGGGTTTATTGTCCCTTTAAAGAGACATAAAATGGAAGAACCACAAGCTTTGCTCTAGTTATCGCCCGATCTCACTCATTAATCAGGATCTGAAGATCCTTATAAAAATCCTAGCCAACCGCCTAAAACCTATCTTACCAAAACTGATTCACTTAGACCAGGTGGGTTTCGTTAAGGACAGGGAGGCTCCGGACAATGTCCGTAGATTAATAAACCTCATTGAATACGTGGGAAACACCAAGATGCCTTCTCTGCTCCTATCGTTGGATGCAGAGAAGGCATTTGATAGAATAGATTGGGATTTTATGAATGCAGTTCTGCATCGAATGGGATTCCAGGGAGCTTTTACTACAGCATTAAGCAAGATTTATTCAGCCCCAACAGCGCAGGTTTCCATATCAGGTTACAAATCTAAATCTTTCCCTATACTAAATGGAACAAGACAGGGCTGCCCTTTGTCACCCCTCATCTTCGCTCTGTGCATAGAACCATTAGCAGCCAAAATTAGACAAGCAACTGATATATCGGGAATAGTAATTAAGGATCAGGAATACAAACTAACGTTATTTGCAGACGACATCTTACTTACACTGACTAAACCTCTAATTTCCCTACCCAACTTATACAAAACACTAGAGGATTTCTCCCAAATCTCAGGATATAAAATTAACCTGGACAAATGTGAAGCTATGTCATTAGGACTCCCACACCATACTAAAAAACTTATAGAAGTCAATTTTGAAATGAAATGGCCCACACACTCCCTCAAATATTTAGGAGTCAACCTAACCCCCCACATCGATCAATTATATAAATACAACTATGAAGTCATTTACAGAAACATTAGAAAAGATATGAATAAGTGGAGAACACATACATTTTCATGGATGGGCAGGCTTGCCGCAGTAAAGATGACGGTTCTTCCTCGCTTACTATATTTATTTAGGACGCTTCCTATAGCGGTACCAATGTCAGACTTGAAAAAGATGCAAGCAGAGCTGTTATCCTTTATTAGGGGGAAGAAAATGGCTAGGATCCCATCGGCACTCATGGTGAGACACAGGAGTCTGGGGGGTATAGGAGCACCCAACCTGATTGAGTATTACAGAGCAGCAAGGTTAGCACAAACATTACTCCTAGGAAGAGGGGAGGGATTGGTCCTCTGGCCCAAAATAGAAGCAGAGATAAGGGAATCCACTCATGCTGATGATATATTATGGGGTAAACAATCAAAGGACAAAACACCAGATAGCTTCCACTCACATGTTTCTGGCCACACCTCTCACATATGGTCCTTCCTAAGTAAACAACTCAAATTCTCTCTAACACAAACGACCATGCGCCCAATTAGATACCTCCTTTCCTCCGACATCCAATTAGTGGTAAACAAATGGGCAAACAAAGGACTATACAGGGTGGCAGACTGGTTGATGGGGGGAAAACCCAAGACATTCACACAAATTCAAACTCAAATAGCTCCTATGAAGCTTCTTTGGTTTCAATACCTCCAGGTCAATTCATCTATACAGCACTATATTAAGTCAGTTCAAATCCAACCCCTCTCACTTATAGACTCTATACTGACATCAGCCTCCAGACCCAAAAAAGTGATATCTAGACTGTATATAGAGATTCAATCCCAAAACAACTCTCTTAAACCTTCAACAATCTTACAGTGGGAAAAAGACTTAGGTACACATAAACTAAAAATAGAATGGGATGATATGCTACACTCAGCATGCTCTGGCCTCCTAAGTGCAGATCTAAGAGAAAATACTATCAAAACCATCTTTAGATGGTACTTAACTCCGATTAAAACTTCTCACATGACTCCTGCAAACAACAGACTATGTTACAGAGGCTGTGGGGAGGTGGGTTCATATTTGCACATGTGGTGGGACTGCGCCATTATCCAACCTATTTGGACTCAACTATCCTCCCTCCTCAGTATGATCCTAGAAGATCAAATACAACTTAAACCGATACAAGCCTTACTACATGAACCGCTGCCACAATACAACAAACATATAAACACTTTTATCAAGATTACTTGTACGGCTACTAGATTGAGTATTGCAAAATACTGGAAAATAAAGGCTCCTACATGGGAAGAGGTGAGGAACAGATTAGACTTGACATATCGTATGTATGAATCTGCTTCTAATATTCTAGACACACAAGCCCAGTTTGAGAAGGTCTGGTTCTACTGGACATTAAATAGGAACAGGGTTCAATAAACCCCACGGAGAATCGGTAGGGAGGCAGGAGTCGTGGTCCAGGATGCGGGGGGGGGAGGGGAGAACCCGGATGCCCTATTCTTTTCCTACTCTATACTTTATCTTGCTATTCTTTTCTACTTTTACCTACTTTATCTAAACTCTCTTACCTACCCCATCTCAAGGGGGAACCATGTGTCACCCTAAAGAGCTAGAGAGTTAGAAACACAATCTTATTTCTTCTCTAGGTCCAATCCTTAATCTTTCCTTTTTCTTACTATCTTCTGCTCTCTCTTTGCCTTCATATATCTTTACATTTCATTTTATTGACTAAGGATCCTGAGTAATAGCTTTTATCACAGGACCGAGCAAAACATTTTGACCTCCTAAAATTGGGGGTAGCAGGGGATCTGGGACATGTATCTTTGTAGTTCTCCAAATAAGAGACCATCAGTTTAGCCTAGTTATGAGATACCCCAAGAAATGAATAATCTGTTTTCAAGGCCCCGCCTTATGCTTCTCTAGGTGCACGCAGAGACCTCAGGATCATGATCTCCATGTCGGATTCTATCCACATAGATGTGCATTACTAAATATAAAGGTTCAACCAAAAGTAGAGAGAGAGAGATGATTTTCTTTTCTTTTCTTTTCACTTGTTATTGTTGTACAATTGATGATGAAAATGCTAATAAAAAAGATTTAAACATAAAGAGACATAAAATGCAAATGTTCCACACACAGCAGTTTTGTAAATTGAATTATATTGTAAAAATGCTACTTATCAAAGTTGAAATGCACTACTATGTAAGTCAGATTTTATGCCCTTTTATGTACCCCTGAGAGGACATACATATATGATATTCCTGCACTTATTAACCATTGGCTTAGTCACTGTGATTAAATATCACTCAAAGGCCTAGATTACAAGTGGAGTGCATACATATTAGCACTATTGTGAGCTAACACCACTCAAGTTAAATCAATACCACTTTTATTTTTGTACGCATAATACAAGTTGAAAGTAGTATATTAGCATATTACAGCAAAAATCTACAGTGAGCTAAGATCTGGATATTAGATTGCGTGGGTGCGATAAATTCCTCACATAATAGACTTCGATGTGCTAAGCCAAAAGTGTACTAAACTGAAGGTCAAATAGTGGAGTTCTTTACTAAATTTTAAATTATTGTTTTGTATTGAAATATATAAACTGCACACATACATACATACACTTTCACTCACATACATATACACCCTTAAAGGGACAGTCAACACCAGAATTTTTGTTGTTTAAAATGATAGATAATCCCTTTATTACCCATTCCCCAGTTTTGCATAAACAACAAAATTATAATAATACAGGTTTTACCTCTGTAATTACCTTGTATCTAAGCTTCTGCAAACTGCCCCCTTATTTTACTTCTTTTGACAGACTTGCATTTTAGCTAATCAGTGCTCACTCTTAGGAGCTTCACGTGCGTGAGCTGAATGTTATCTAAATGAAACACATGAACTAACGTCTTCTACTGGTGAAAAACTGTCAGATTAGAGGCGGCCTTCAAGGTCTAAGAAATTAGCATATGAACCTCCAAGGTAAGAATACCAAGAGAACAAAGCAAAATTGGTGATAAAAGTAAATTGGAATGTTGTTTAAAATTACATGACCTATTTAAATCATGAAAGTTTTTTTGGACTTGACTGTCCCTTTAACCCATTCCCAGTCCAGCATATTGTCATTAGTGATGTTGCGAACCTAAAAATTTAGGTTTGCGAACGGCGGACTTGAACTTCCACAAATGTTCGCGAACCGGGCGAACCGCCATTGACTTCAATAGGCAGGCGAACTTTAAAACCCACAAGGACTCTTTCTGGCCACAATAGTAATGGAAAAGTTGTTTCAAGGGGACTAACACCTGGACTGTGGCATGCGGGGATCCATGGTAAAACTCCCACGGAAAATTACATAGTTGATGCAGAGTCTGGTTTTAACCCATAAAGGGCCTAAATCACCTAACATTCCTAAATTGTTTGGAATAACGTGCTTTAAAACATCAGGTATGATGTTGTATCGATCAGGTAGTGTAAGGGTTACGCCCGCTTCACAGTGACAGACCAAACTCCCCGTGTAACGCACCGCAAACAACCGCAAACAGTCCATTTGCACAACCACGAGATATATAGATTTGATAGATAGATACATTGAAGGCAACTTCAATTAGATTACACTAGCAGACTGATGTTTCACAGTCAAAAAATATTTTTTTAAAATATTTACACTACTGTTATAACAAATATGATTGGTGGCACTAGTTGGCAAGTGGGCCTGGCACACACGCTGGCAGGCAGGCAACTGCAATTAGATTACACTAGATGACTGATGTTTCTCAGTCAAAAAAGTTTTTATTTTAAATATTTACAATACTGTTATAACAAATATGATTGGTGGCACTAGTTGGCAAGTGGGCCTGGCACACACGCTGGCAGGCAGGCAACTGCAATTAGATTACACTAGATGACTGATGTTTCTCAGTCAAAAAAGTTTTTATTTTAAATATTTACAATACTGTTATAACAAATATGATTGGTGGCACTAGTTGGCAAGTGGGCCTGGCACACACGCTGGCAGACAGGCAACTGCAATTAAATAACAATAGCAGACTGATGTAAAACTTTTTTTTTTTAAAAAGTTACACTAATGTTACAACAGATAGGAGTGATGGCACTCAGGATAGAAGTAGGCACAGTATGTGCTGGCAGCCTGACACACAGGCTGGCACTAGTGGCAGGCTGGCCTGGCAACTAAAATAAATAACACTAGAAGAGGACTGATGTAAAAAAAAAAATTAATTTTTTTTACACCAGATATAAGTGGTGGAAAAAAGAGCTATTAATCACACTATATGATGGGGGCCTGACACACAGGCCTGATGGAAAATGATTAGATTAGATTACATTACATGATTAGATTAGATTACACTAGCAAAATGATTTAAAAGTTTTTTTTAAAAAAAATTACAATAATGTTAAGCAGATATGAGTGGTGGCTGGCACAGCAATTAACCACAGTATATGCTGTGTGAGCCTGACACACAGGTCTGATAGAATATGAAATTAGATTACACTAGCAAAATGATTTAAAAGTTTTGTTGTTTAAATTTACACTAATGTTAAGCAGATATGAGTGGTGGCTGGCACAGAGCAATTAACCACAGTATATGCTGTGTGAGCCTGAGACACAGGCCTGATAGAAAATAAAATTAGATTACACTAGCAAAATGATTTAAAAGTTTTGTTGGTTAAATTTACACTAATGTTAAGCAGATATCAGTGGTGGCACTAATCACAGTATATGCTGTGAGCCTCACACATAGGCTGAAAGCCAGGCAAATGCAAATAAAATGCAAATAAAATTACAAATAAAAAAAAAAAAAACACTGACGTTATAGCCCTAAAAAGGGCTTTTTGGGGTGAAGTTCTAGCCCTAAAAAGGGCTTTTTGGGGTGCTGTCCTTACAGCAGAGATTAGATGAGTCCTTCAGGACTGTAGTGGACACTAAATACACTAGCCTAGCTATCTATTTCCCTATAATGTCAGCAGCAGCAACACTAAAGCTCCTCTCACTAAGAAAGCAAGATCGTAATGAATCTAAAATGGCTGCTGCCAAGGAGCTGGGAGGGTCTGTGAGGGAGTGTCTGCTGCTGATTGGCTCAAATGTGTCAGAAGGCTGTGAGATACAGGGTCAAAGTTTCCTCAATGATGACACATAGGGGGCGAATCGAACATCTCATATGTTCGCCCGCAGCGCCGAACGCGAACAAGATATGTTCGCCGGGAACTGTTCTCCGGCGAACAGTTCGCGACATCACTAATTGTCATATAGCAAATACATTTAAAACATTGTCAAAACATTTATTTCAATAATAAACGTTTATTTTACATTTAATATGTATAAATATGAGTGAAATAATTTATTTCCAAATAATTTACGTGTTTTGTTATCCATATATTCAAGCATTAAAGTGATGGTAAACTTTAAATATTTTAAAATCAGGTCTGGAATCTAAGCTATATTTAAGATGGACTTTAAAGGGACAGTCTACACCAGAATTGTTATTGTTTGAAAAGATAGATAATCCCTTTATTACCGATTCCCCAGTTTTGCATAACTAACATGGATATATTATTATACTTTTTTACCTCTGTGATTATCTCTGTATCTAAGCCTCTGAAGACTGCCCCCATATTTCAGTTCTTTAGGCAGACTTGCATTTTAGCCCATCAGTGTCCTCGGCCTGTCATAAGTAACTCCACGGGCGTGAGCACAATGTTATCTATATGGCACACATGAATTTACATAAGAGGCAGCCTTCAATGGCTTAGAAATTAGCATATGAACCTACTTAGGTTTAGCTTTCAACTAAGAATACCAAGAGAACAAAGCAAATTTGATGATAAAAGTAAATTGGAAAGTTGTTTAAAAAGGCATGCCTTATCTGAATCATGAAAGTTTAATTTTGTCTTTACCATCCTTTTAATTGATAACTTTTAATAAGGGTGCACTGTAACTTACTGCCTCCAGACCTGATTTTAAAACATGTAAAATTTACTATCACTTTAACACTTTAATTCTGATCTCCAAAAGCTCTAAATTGTCTTTTACCAATTAGTGGGGAAATCAGGGAAAAACAGGGAACACACCCAAATGTTCCCCGGGATCCTCTAGGAGGCGCTGGAAGTGACAAAAAGTGACAGAATAAGCAGACAATGCAATATTATCATGTAATATCTAAATAGCACAATGACTAAATATAATTCACATGAAGCTAAAAAAAAAAAAACTGGTGTATTAGCTCATATATTACCACTGGTATATATGTGAAAGCAAGAAAGTCCAAATAAATGTCAGCTTGGATCCTTGATGCTGAAAATACGTGTTTGATTGTAGAGAGGGTTCAGGAGGCAGCTCTCTAACAGTATACAATGATGGATGATCTGTTAAAAAGATATAATAGATAGAGGCGTCAATGGTGCAGATCAATGAGGAATCTCAAGAGTTACCAGTAAGAGATATGCACAGGGTACTCACTTGTAGCAAAGGCACTCAGTTATACCCATAGAAGCAGGCTGGATTTTTACAGCAGTCCAGCTAGCTGATCAAGGCCCCACGGACAACTCCAAGGTGCAGGGGATCATCAGGTCCAGAGAGTAAACCAACAGGTATACAGGCAGGATAATAGGGTTAGGGACTCACACCCTACTAGTAGCGTAGCACCAAGATATAGTGGACACTTAAAGTTGGTAAAATAAAAACAAATTTATTTAAAAATTGTAAAATACACAACTTATTCTTGTGCCAAATAAAATCTTGGATAAGAGGAGAAACAATGCAACACATTTCTCAGTAAAAACTGTTTCATCAGGCATGTCTCACATCAGTTTGTTTGATCCTTATATAGGGCTACGCTACTAACAAGTCCCCTGATCCCACCCCTCTCAATGCAAGTAGAACAAACAATCAGAACCCTTCGTCTGCACACATACCCTTGCTGCAGTATTGTTTGGGCTATAAATATATGAAAAGAATATATATGTATTGTTTTTTCAATAATAAAAGTGAGCCCTATAATGTGCTAGATTGATAAGTGTGATAATGGTGTTTGTACTTGTAATTTTAAATGTCACAAGTGGTTAATTTGTAAGATTTCTCTTTCTTTCGTGATTTGGGCCTGCTGATAGGTGGATAGACTTGTCAATCGTAAATGTCGGTAGTGGATTGCTCAGTTAGCCAATCCTATTGACCGCAGTTGGTATTTCTCGTCATCCACTTAAATTGAGGCTGGAGGACAACACCCAATATTCAACCAATTGCTAGAGTCAGGGGGAGCATGGGCAATCAACACTCTCCCTATTGGTGGTGACGTGAATCACGTCACATAGAAACACAAAGGCTTTATACTGTTGCTAGCAACCACAATGTCGTTAGCAACTGCAATACACCCTTATCTTACAAGCATGTATACTGTATACTGTGAAATCGCCGCAATAAGAGTAAAATGTAATGATAATGTCTTATGGTGATCTATATATACAATCTAGCTGATGAAGCCCTTAGAATATCACCAATGTTAAAGTGTGACAATATCTAACTGTATGCGGACGCATGAAATAACCTATTTCGGAGCCTATGCAAATTTAAATTTACTTCTAATTACTTCTAATGGATAGCACAGAGTGACATTAGCTTGCTCATTGCGCTCATATGCAATGGTAGTCAATTACGTGTTGTACTTGTGCATAATCCAAAATACCACTTTAAGATTATGGGGCTTGATGCCCTGTGTTTATGGTGAGCCTTCATGCTCTGAGGCAGCGGTCAGAAATCAACAGAAATCAACCTGAATACGATCGGGTTGATTGACACACCCTGCTAGCAGCCAATTGGCCGCAAATCTGCAGGGGGCGGCATTGCATTAGCAGTTCACATGAACTGCTGGTGCAATGATAAATGCCGAGAGTGTATGCTGTCTGCATTTATCGATGTGCAGCGGACATGATCCGATATATCAGATCATGTCTGCTCCCACAAACATAAATATGCCCCTTAGTGTTTTTTGATATCTGAAGTAAATGAGTATCACTTGCTAATTTGCATTACAAAACAACGGAAAATGCTATGAATAAAAAGAATTTAAATTACATTACGATAAAAAAAATTAGGAAACAAAGGTTTAGGTTTTGTGGCAAAATTGAATGTATATGGTAAATCACTGTCTGTTATTTAACAACCAGTAATTATCTTAAAAATATATCCCTTTTTACTCTTCTAAAAATCAATCAATAGTATTATTATCATCATTTATTTATAGAGAGTTAACAAATCTTGCACATTTTCATTGTCTCACTCACAATATTAGACAGAAGTAAACTAATTCCACATAAGATTCATGCGCTAGAAAGCCTTCAGTGTAATGCAGGTTTAGTAAACCATATCTACTAGGTCTAGCCTGAAATGAGGAGGGACAATTAAAGGGGCAGTAGGCACCTTGTATTTACAATATTTTTCTGCAGTCTTACAGTAAACATACAGGGTAAGTTTGAAAATGTTTGGAGTGCATTATGGCCTTGTTTGCTGCAACTGTTTTTCAATAACCAAGCTCCCCCTACCACTTGGCTTATCTGGAGGAACCATTCTGGACTTGAGGCTTTGTGTTTTTAGCATTAGAAAACTTAATTTTCAGACTGAACTCACAGTGTTCACAGTGTTCACAGTTATGAGTGAAAAAGCTTCATAACGCTGCTTTTTCACTACTGCTGCTATTAAGAGTCTTGAAGGTATAGCTGTACCATACACTTCTTTTAGCCGTCACGCAACGTAACTACCGCACCTTACAAAAAGTCCTTTTTCAATGGGACTTCCATAGCGCCGGTATTACGAGTTTGCCTGTCCGGCCAAAAAGTGAGCAGTACAGCCTATAACTATAAGATCTGTACCGCCACCTGAAAGTCAGTAGTTATGGGTTTTATGCTACAAAGCTGAACTAAAGTGTTACAAAGTACACCCATAAACTACCTATTAACCCCATCGTAAACAATATAATAAAATTATTAACGCATAATCTGCCGCTCTGGACATCGCCGCCACTATAATAAACATATTAACCCATAAACCGCCGTACTCCTGCATCGCAAACACTAGTTAAATATTATTAACCCCTAATCTGCTTCCACAATGTCGTCGCCACCTACATACACTTTATAACCCCTAATCTGCTGTTGCTAACATCGCTGCAACCTACATTACTGTTATTAACCCCTAATCTGCTGCCCCCAATGTCGCCGCCACTATACTAAAGTTATTAACCCCTTACCCTAACCATAAGTCTAACCCTAACATAACCCTAACACCCACTAACTTTAACCTAATTAAAATAATTCCAAACAAAAATTACAATTAATACCTAAATTATTCCTATTTAAAACTAAATAAATACTTACCCGTAAAATAAAACCTAAGCTAGCTACAATATGGTGCCCAAAGTCCCTAATCTAAAAATAAAACCCACCCAATAAACCCTTAAAAAAAAAAAACACTAACCCCCAAAGATCCAATTACAGTTTTTGAAGACCGGACATCCATCCTCATCCAGCCGGGAGAAGTCTTCATCCAAGCGGCAAGAAGTCCTCAACGAAGCCGGGAGAAGTCTTCATCCAAGTGGCAAGAAGTTGTCATTCAGGCAGGCAGAAGTCTTCATCCAAACGGCATCTTCTATCTTCATCCTTCCGACGTGGAGCAGCTCCATCTTCAAGACATCTGGCGCGGAGCATCCTCTTTTTTTGATGGCTATTGAAGACTGAAGTTTCCCTTTAAATGATGTCATCCAAGATGGAGCCCCTTGAATTCCGATTGTCAGATAGAATTCTATCAGCTAATCGGAATTAAAGGGTAAAAAATCCTATTGGCTGATGCCAAGGTACAGGAAGAAGAGTGTACTAAAGATACCATGGCACTAGTAAAAGAGTGCACTAAGAATACCATGGTACTGGTAGAAAAGTGCACTCAGGATACCATGGTACTGGAAGAAGAGTGCACTAAGGATACCATGGTACTGGAAGAAGAGTGCACTAAGGATACCACAGTACTGGAAGAAGAACGCACTAAGGATACAATGGTACTGGAAGAAGAGCACACTAAGGATACCACGGTACTGGAAGAAGAGTGTACTAAAGATACCACGGTACTGGTAGAAGAGTGCACAAAGGATACCATGGTACTGGTAGAAGAGTGCACTAAGGATACCATGATACTGGAAGAAGAGTGCACTAAGGATACCACAGTACTGTAAGAAGAGTGTACTAAAGATACCACAGTATTTTAAGAAGACACTAAGGAAACCACGGTACTGGAAGAAGAGTGCACTGGGTACCATGGTACTGGAAGAAGAGTGTACTAACGATAGCATTGTACTGGAAGAAGAGTGCACTAAAGATACCATGGTACTGGAAGAAGAGTGTACTAAAGATACCACAGTACTGGAAGAAGAGTGTACTAAAGATACCACAATACTGGAAGAAGAGTGCACTAAGGATACCACAGTACTAGAAGAAGAGTGCACTAAGGATACCATGGTACTGGAAGAAGAGTGCACTAAGGATACCATGGTACTGGAAGAAGAGTGCACTAAGGATACCATGGTACTGGAAGAAGAGTGCATTAAGGATACCATGGTACTGGAAGAAAATTGCACTAAGGATACCACGGTACTGGAAGAAGAATGCACTAAGGATTCCACAGTACTGGAAGAAGAGCGCATTAAGGATACCATGATACTGGAAGAAGAGTGCACTAAGGATACCATGGTACTGGAAGAAAATTGCACTAAGGATACTACGGTACTGTAAGAAGAATGCACTAAGGATACCACAGTACTGGAAGAAGAGTGCACTAAGGATACCATGGTATTGGAAGAAGAGTGCACTAAGGATACCATGGTACTGGAAGAAAATTGCACTAAGGATACCACAGTACTGTAAGAAGAATGCACTAAGGATACCACAGTACTGGAAGAAGAGTGCACTAAGGATACCATGGTATTGGAAGAAGAGTGCACTAAGGATACCATGGTACTGGAAGAAAATTGCACTTAAGATACCACGGTACTGGAAGAAGAATGCACTAAGGATACCACAGTACTGGAAGAAAAGTGCAATAAGGATACCATGGTACTGGAAGAAGAGTGCACTAAGGATACCATGGTACTAGTAGAAGAGTGCACTAAGAATACCATGGTACTGGTAGAAAAGTGCACTAAGGATACCATGGTACTGGAAGAAGAGTGCACTAAGGATACCATGGTACTGGAAGAAGAGTGCACTAAGGATACCACAGTACTGGAAGAAGAACGCACTAAGGATACAATGGTACTGGAAGAAGAGCTCACTAAGGATACCACGGTACTGGAAGAAGAGTGTACTAAAGATACCACGGTACTGGTAGAAGAGTGCACAAAGGATACCATGGTACTGGTAGAAGAGTGCACTAAGAATACCATAATACTGGAAGAAGAGTGCACTAAGGATACCACAGTACTGTAAGAAGAGTGTACTAAAGATACCACAGTATTTTAAGAAGACACTAAGGATACCACGGTACTGGAAGAAGAGTGCACTGGGTACCATGGTACTGGAAGAAGAGTGTACTAACGATAGCATTGTACTGGAAGAAGAGTGCACTAAAGATACCATGGTACTGGAAGAAGAGTGTACTAAAGATACCACAGTACTGGAAGAAGAGTGTACTAAAGATACCACAATACTGGAAGAAGAGTGCACTAAGGATACCACAGTACTAGAAGAAGAGTGCACTAAGGATACCATGGTACTGGAAGAAGAGTGCACTAAGGATACCATGGTACTGGAAGAAGAGTGCATTAAGGATACCATGGTACTGGAAGAAAATTGCACTAAGGATACCACGGTACTGGAAGAAGAATGCACTAAGGATTCCACAGTACTGGAAGAAGAGTGCATTAAGGATACCATGGTACTGGAAGAAGAGTGCACTAAGGATACCATGGTACTGGAAGAAAATTGCACTAAGGATACTACGGTACTGTAAGAAGAATGCACTAAGGATACCACAGTACTGGAAGAAGAGTGTACTAAGGATACCATGGTATTGGAAGAAGAGTGCACTAAGGATACCATGGTACTGGAAGAAAATTGCACTAAGGATACCACAGTACTGTAAGAAGAATGCACTAAAGATACCACAGTACTGGAAGAAGAGTGCACTAAGGATACCATGGTATTGGAAGAAGAGTGCACTAAGGATACCATGGTACTGGAAGAAAATTGCACTTAAGATACCACGGTACAGGAAGAAGAATGCACTAAGGATACCACAGTACTGGAAGAAGAGTGCAATAAGGATACCATGGTACTGGAAGAAGAGTGCACTAAGGATACCATGGTACTGGAAGAAAATTGCACTAAGGATACCACGGTACTATAAGAAGAATGCACTAAGGATACCACGGTACTGTAAGAAGAACGCACTAAGGATACCACAGTACTGGAAGAAGAGTGCATAAGGATACCATGGTACTGTAAGAAAAATGCACTAAGGATACCACAGTACTGGAAGAAGAACGCACTAAGGACACCACAGTACTGGAAGAAGAGTGCACTAAGGATACCATGGTACTGTAATAAAAATGCACTAAGGATACCACAGTACTGGAAGAAGAGTGCACTAAGGATACCATAGTACTGGAAGAAAATTGAACTAAGGATACCACAGTACTGGAAGAAAAATGCACTAAGGATACCACAGTACTGGAAGAAGTGTGCACTAAGGATACCATGGTACTGGAAGAAAATTGCACTAAGGATACCACGGTACTGTAAGAAAAATGCACTAAGGATACCACAGTACTGGAAGAAGAGTGCATAAGGATACCATGGTACTGGAAGAAAAGTGCATAAGGATACCATGGTACTGGAAGAAAAGTGCACTAAGGATACCACGGTACTGTAAGAAAAATGCACTAAGGATACCACAGTACTGGAAGTAAATTGCACTAAGGATACCACTGTACTGTAAGAAGAATGCACTAAGGATACCACAGTACTGGAAGTAAATTGCACTAAGGATACCACTGTACTGTAAGAAGAATGCACTAAGGATACCACAGTACTGGAAGTAAATTGCACTAAGGATACCACTGTACTGTAAGAAGAATGCACTAAGGATACCACAGTACTGGAAGAAGAGTGCATTAAGGATACCATGGTACTCAAGTTTGAATTCCCAAAGAAAAGTCATGCAAGATACATCACACCTTACATTATAATAGACCCTGATATTTTTCTGTGTAATATATTTAAAATATATGTAGTGATGTAATTATAATGTACTTCTATAATTAGTTTGCAAGACAAACCATATGTGACTCTGAATGCTTTACTTTTGCTTGTGATGTAGTGATGTAGTGATGTAATTGTCACAGCATACTCTTTACCATGAATAGGATTCACACACGCACATAGAAATGTGTGCACCACCATGCAGATAAATAGCAGAATTGACAGATGTACAAATAGACACAGATACACATCACACATATAATCTTTGAAAACATATTACAGGTGTGTGAGAATAGTACATAGAATGGTTCCATGACACTGTACTGTCAAATTGAATTCCCATTCATGTGTTCCCAATGACCCATATGACCTGCTAGAACATATAACATTGTTTACAAACTGCTCCTTTATCTTTAGTTTGTCATTTGCCTGTTGAAGCTGGCACTTATACTAAAAATTGTCAATACTGCAGTATTAGCTATAGAAAAGATGTGTATAGAAGCAGCAGCAGCAGAAATCAACCTTCCAGTGGGGATAGAAGAGAGAGAGAGGGTTAGAAGAGAATTGCTAATTTATAACGCACTCGCAAAGAGGCAAATTTGCACGATAAATAATCAGCCATTACAAGTGGCTGTTTATTGCTACCACAAGCTCGCGGTAGCAATTAGAGCTTAAAAAGTTAACCAGAGATACAGTGGTGTGTATTGTATTATAAAATAAAAATTGTGTTGTTTTTTTTGTAATAAAATAACTGCACCAGCAATTTTTGGGGGTTAAAGTTGGCGGCTTTGGGGTGTTAGAAAAAAACAGCACTGAAAAGTGCCTTTACATTGCAGTCTATGGAAAGTGTGTGTTACCAGTAAGTATATATGTATATGTTAAAATACATATAGATTTATGTGTTAATATGTGTAAATATACATATTAACACATAAATATACTGTATATGTATATAAGCATATACAGTATATATAAATCTACAATTTGCTGCAATCGCTGCACAACTTAACCCCTTTGCTGCGGTTTGCGTCTGTGCTGTTTATGACGGCATCAGAATGAGGCTCCCATTGGAGCCTATGGAAGAGCACTCTTGTGAGCGCAATGCTTCCCAGCAATGCAAACGCACGCTTGCGTTTGTTTTGCTGTCAATTTTTAATGCCAGCGCACATTAGCGTGTGCTGGTATTACTCAGGTGAGCGCAAATATCAATTTCAAGAAAGCAGTATTTAGCGCTCCACTTGTAATCTGGCCCTTTAAAGGGTATTCGTGCAGCTGCTTTCAATGCAATGAACTCTTGGAAAGCTGCTTGCCTTTTTATATTTCCCTTTTACCTAGATTGTCTCCTAGAGAAAGTTTCAATGTAAATCCATGTCAGTACGGTATTTAAAGCGACAATATACTTTAGGAAAGCAACTGATACTTGCTAATTGTATTCAAAGATTCTGCAGAAACACTCTTTTAAATTAGTTGGCTCTCACTCCAACACTCCACTGGAAAACAGATTACTGATGCTGCCTCTTGTTTACATAATTTCCTATAGTCAATGTTGCAGTATTGACATTTTAAGTATAGATCGTGGTTTTATTAGTCAACAACAACAACTATTTCAAATAATAAAATAATGCTAAATGATATATTGTTAAAAAAAATAAAAACATTGGTTAAATTTTAAATAGGGTAAAGTTTATAGTACAATGTCCCTTTATTGATCAAGACCATTTGACTTGTGTACACAATGTCGATGCATAAAACTGTTTTGGACAGTAATGGCAATAACGAGCCCAAAACACAGTGGGCGAGATTACATATGCAATGCAAGCTTCAGTGTAACATATACGGCACCAGCGGTTAATAAAGTGCCGTAAGTCGGATAAACTAGCAATGTCCAGAAATGTGCGTAAATACACATTTCACTGGAGTCGCCAGTGACTTACTGCACTTTAGAAACTGCCGGCGCCTAATAAAAAAAAAAAAAATCAAACCGACACTTAAAAATCCCTATATCCGCAATCCCCCCACATCGTAACTAATAATAAATGTATTAACCCCTGAACCAACAACCCCCCACAACGCAATATGCCTTATTAAACTATTAACCCCTAATCTGCCATTTACACACATCGTGATCACCCACATTGTGGTCTAAGATTACAGAAAATAATAAACAAAATTATCCAAAATAAAAAAAATTAAACCTAATCCCTATGGAAATAAAAAAGCCCCCTAAAATAAACCCCCCACAATCTAATGCTAAACTACCAGTAGCCCTTAAAAGGGCTTTTTGTAGGGCATTGCCCTAAGTTAAACAGCTGTTTTGCATTAAAAAAAAATCTAAATCCCCCTAACAGTAAAGCCCCCAAACCCCCCAAAATAAAAAAACCTAAAACTAAAAAACCTAAGATACCCATTGCCCCTGAAGTCCAGCGGAGAAGGTCCTGTTCCAGGTGGTGAAGTATTCTTTCAAGCGGCCAACATCTTCTCCCAAGCGGGGACCACTTCCTTCTTTATCCAGGACCAAGCCGTCGTGGAGCAGAGATGAGCGTGGAGCAGGACCAGTGACCGCGGAGCCATTGAGCGTGGAGGATCCTCTTTGTACAATTGCCGCCGTACACTGAATAGTGAATTCAAGGTACGCATTTAAATATGGCGTTCCTTGCATTTCTATTGGCTGATTTCATTCTTTAAATTCAAATCAGCCAATAGGATGAGAGCTACTGAAATCCTATTGGCTGTTCAAATCTGCTTTGGGGGCTTAGTAATTTAACTATTTATTTGCGTTGTGGGGGTTTGGCAGATTAGGGGTTAATAGATTTATTAGGATTATTGCGTTGTATGGGTTTGGTGAATTAGGGGTTAATAGTTTTATTAGGTTTAATGAATTGTGGGTTAATGGCGGATTGGGGGTTAATAGTTTTTTTTGTTTTAGGTTTATTGCGTTGTGGGTTAATGGCGGATTAGAGGTTAATAGTTTTATTAGGTTTATTGCGCTGTGGGTTAATGGTGGATTAGGGGTTAATAGTTTTATTAGGTTTATTGCTTTGTGGGTTAATGTCGGATTGGGGTTAATAGTTTTATTAGGTTTATTGCAATGTGGGTTAATGGCGGATTAGGGGTTAATACATTTATTAGGTTTATTGCGATATGGGTTTATGGCGGATTAAGGTTTAATATACCTTATTAATTATTACGGTGAGGGTTAACTGTTGACAGGTAGATAGATATTGCGCATGCATTAGGTGTTAATTAATATTTTCAGGCAGTTACTGGAGTTATGGTGCTCATATTTTCAACGTAAGGCTTGCTGCGCCTGCCTATGTGTGGCAATGTGAAAACGGAGTACAATTTCTGCATTTTCACTGAATAAGTCCTTGTGCTGAATATGTGATACCGATTTGCAACACGGTTCTATGTTAGCTTATAGGAGTAAAAATTGTGGGCATTTATATGCTAAGCAGTATATGTGATACCAAAACCGCGTAAAAAAGCATATGTACTGTAATCTTGCCAAGTCGGTGAGTAAATTATGTAAAGGAACTGACTGAGGGCTAGATTACCAGTGGTGCGTTAACTGTTGTGCACAAGTGATATCAAGTTTATTGCACCTGTTTGCGTGCATCAGAAGTAGTGTGTATATTACAGGTTAATAGTAAACAAGATCGCTTGAGTGCAATTGAATGTATCTGGAGTCGGGATAGCGCGACTTCAGAGCTCTGGTTAACTGTTACGCTTGAATAAAAAGCATTACAAAGAACATCAAATTTACTTGGCTGTGCGCGGGCAGGTGGCGTTGCACAAGAGCGCAAAATTGCGTTCTTGTACAATGCTGAATTCTGGCAGCGGAATGTGCTGCTCCTGTCCACCGCAGCTTGATAAATCAACCCCTATATATTAGTTCCATAAACGTTTTATAGTTTAAAAGCTTTAACCCCAAACACAATCTAACCCTACTCAACCTAACACCTAACCCCCCTCTAAACTAAGGTTGCGAGGAGAGTAGCAGCTATGTTTGTCTTGCCAGCTATCAGAGTAGGTGTACTAAACTAAATTGTCTCGCTGGAAATATTTGGAGTGTGCCTACAAGGAAACTATTTTAAGTTTCAGTGAGCACACTGTCTACACTGTGTAGGCCCACTTCAAATAGGCCGCAGCAATATGCCAACGAGGTCGGCGATGCGGGTCATGACGTCACACTCCCATTGACTTATATGGGAGAGACATCACTGCTTGCCGCCCTTGTTCTTAACGCCACTTTTCTTTGAATATCTAGACAAACTGTCGGACTGCGAGGCCGATGAGGCCAGTGAGGAAGTTTCCACAGTCTGACGATGCTTTGAGTATCAGGGCCTAAGAAAGTTCCTGTGAACCATTTTGGATTGCTCTTCTATAAGTTGGAATAGTCTCCATATACCATGGCTCCTCAATTCTGGTTCTCAGGACCAAATAACAAGCCAGATTAAAGAGAAAAAAATTGAGACCACAGGTTAAATAATCAGCAGCTCAGTAACCATGACAACTGACTAGTTCTCATCCAAGGTAATTCTAAAAACCTGTCCTGTTAGTGGGTCCTGATTAATGGAAATGAAAACCCTTAACCTAGAAGGAGTGTTATAAGGTCTTCATATTAAAGGGATTTGAAACCTTTTGTTGAAAAGCAGGGACGTAAGTTTAGAAGCCGGCCCATTTCTGGAGCACTATATGTCAGCAGTTTTGCAAGATTGTTATCCAATTGCAAGAGCACTAGAGGGCAGCACTATTTCCTGCCATGTAGTGGTCAAGATGCCTACCTAGGTATCTCTTTAACTCCGTATATCATGGGCACGGAGCAGATTTTATAATAGAAGTAAATTGAAAACTTTTTTTAAATCATATGCTCTGTCCAAATCACAAAATAAACAGTTTAGGTTTCATATCCCTTTAATGGCTTACTCTACTGGCACGAGTAGCATCTGAATTACACAGTAAGCTTATTTGCCAGTTCCCATCCGCTAATTGTCAGTAATTTACATCCTATGAAGTAATAACTTGTTTCCAAGTACACAAAACTGTTGAATCCTTCTCAAGCAAATATTACAGAATATGTCGTTAAAATTATCATTTCCCACCCATCAGCTGTATTAGATAAAAAGCTGAGTGAGTCAGTATTGACCTATAAATATGATACCTATTAATCAGACAAAGATTTCTTTAAAACTAATGTGAATGCTTCATTCAGTTTAGTATAGGAGGGGCTGGTAGATGAGATTTACATAAAAGGAACTATTATAAAAATATATAATTTACCTTTAGGAAAGCAACCAGCAAATTTCACAATTTTTACACAAACTGCATCATTTAGATTTAGTGCAAAAACAAAGACCCTTTCTTAGGTGGTGTTAGATAAATCTAAAATATCTAATCCATTTTATAGTTCTGCTATTCAAAGTCTCTGTCTGCTAGTTATTTGCTGCTTAGAGTAAATAGACTTTAATGATAACAGTGTGTAAAAAAAATGCCCTTTTAAACGCAATTGCATGGTATTTTCTTATAACTTCAGCAAGTGGTAATAAAAATAGCTTTGACTTCCAGTAATACAAATCTGTTTGTTTTTTTCTAACAGGTTATAAAAAATAAATATATATATATATGCTGTGCCTTCCAAAACTGTTTAATTAAAAAAAATATATTATAGACATGCACAAATGCTAATTAATAATAATAATTGGTAATTATTAAGGTGGCTGCATCATGTTTCCACTTTCATTTAATCATCATTTGTGTCAAGGCTGAATGGCATATTTGAAGGGTCCACATGCTTATATAATATTACACTTAACGTTTAGGAACATCTAATCTGAGGGGTTTTATTTTGATGCTGTTGCTTGCATGTGAATTTAATTTAGAGGTGAGCATTTCTGCTTGAAATTAGACATTTTGAACACCACTAAATAACTGTACGATGCCAAGCATTAAATTGTTGAGGCATGTAAAGATGCAATGAGTCCTCGCAGGATTCTAGAATGTAGAACACATCCAGTACATCCTTGATGAATTGTTCATGCATTCTTAGTGATGTAAAGATCATACAGTTACAGGCTTCAACAGATTCTTTTTAATCAGATATGCACAGATTCATTTATGATAATCAATTAGGGCAGTTTAATTCTAGATTCTATGAAATGCAAGAATAGGTATGGATTGAAGGTATAAACAAGTGAAAAACAAAAAATACCATTAGGAGTCAAGCAGTGCCACCTTTTGGAATATTTCTGTAAATGCACCCGTAAACAATTTCTGTATATCTGCTACACTATCAATTATTGTATATAATTTTACTTACTAGTGGAAGGTTTGTTTGTTTTTCCTCTCAGTCACGGTTTACTCCTTATAACTTAATTGAGACTCATTGAAATTTGAAACAAATTATAGGAATATTTTTAATAAATTAAACCTGTTGTGTTGTTTTAATAAAAAATATAAACAGCACAAATGTAAGTTAAGATGAATTTCAGGTACAATTTAAGTATGGACATATTTTTACATCTTAAAAATGCAAGAGCAAAAATGTATAGGAACAGTTAGCTTAAGAATGACTTATTATATATGGGTGAGTAATAATATGAACTTATTTGCCCATGTAAGTCAATTTGTTGTGTTTTCTCTTTCTTTTTCAATTCATGTTGATTTACCATTGTGTCTGTATGTAATTAAATACGGCATCCTTAGTTGCACTGCAAAATGTATCCTCAATATACCAGGCATCAGATAGTCATTGGATAAGTCTTCTGTTTTTGTTGTTTTTGTTGATTTTTTTTTACAATTATAATATGCTAAAAGTATTTAAATTAAAAAATTATCAACTTCACAATGCAACAACAGAGGTACTACAGATATTGGTGATGACTGAAAGAAATGCTGCAGCTTAGTTTTCATAAGTTTCAGTAGCTACTTAGGGCAATATGTAACAAAGTAAGACAGGCGGGGCATAGATATTCTCCCCTGTCCGTCTGGCTTTGTGTCTATGGCTAGTGTGCAATGCTGGCATCTGCTCTCGCGCAGTCAATCACATGCGAGCAGGGGCTGTCAATCTCCCTGGCTGGAAAAGTCTGGGGGATTGACATACGCCACATAGCAAGTGGTGAAGTGGGTCTTAAATCTTAGTTACAGGTTCACGTATGCGCTCTGACCCGAGTATGCGCTCTGATAAATCTGGCTATCTTAATAACCTTTTGTATTGTTTCACTTTACTGAGATGAAGCACTATTTAATACAGTAGAATTGCATAATCAAAAGAAAATGCAAAAGCTCTTAGTCTGAATTTCAAATGAGTAGTAGATTTTTTCTGACCACTTTTAAAGTTATTGCCATTTTCCTTCCCCCTTCATCATGTGACAGACATCAGCCAATCACAAAATGCATATATGAATATACTGGGAAGTCTTGCACATGTTGAGTATGAGCTGGTGCCTCACAAAATGTTTATGTAAATTCCTAAAATATGCTAGGCAGCTAATCCACTAAATATCATTCATCTCTCCATTATTTATAGAATACCCTGAATAGAAAGGATCTGGTGAATGCAGAAGGTCTGTAAGGAATGGAGATGAGTGTTTTTTATATTTTTAAATTATTTTTTTACAATGAAATTGTGCTCACTGCTCTGTACACACTTATAATGAACAGCTTGGTCTCTCACACCCTCATGTAACCAAATTAAAAGTCGATTATTTCAAAAGACAGACATTTGGGAGAGTGAATAATATGAAGAGGAAAGTTATTCAGAAAATAACTTGTGAGAGCTGTTAACAAAAATTAAGAATCGCAATACATAATTACTTATTTATATTATTCATGTTTCCTTTTTAGTTAATGTTAGGTCTTCCTATAATTTAGGGATTACTAACAAAGGCTACTTAATTATTTAAGAGATGGCAAGTTCAAAATGTAACTCTATATATATGAGATCATCATCTGATGATGAAATGCATAGGGTGGACACAGCACTGAGATTCCAATGACATCATCATGTGTGGCAAAGTAAATGTACAGAAATCTGCAAAACTTATATTGGTTTTGCTACATTTTATTTTATACACACAATGTACAAAGTTATATGGTACATTGTCTATTATACTGTCCTGCAGTTCTTTATATTAGAAACACAGACTAGAGCATATGCTTGTCTCTAGACTGGAGATGCTAGAACAAAAACGCTAGTGCTAGCAGCTCCATTTTAATGGCAATGTCATATCCTGACATATAGTTACAAAATACAATATGTATCACACTAGATATACAGTAAGTTATTGTATTTATTTACATACACAGTATTGAATCACTGTGTAAAATACATTTTGTATAGTCTTGATTTATATAGTATAGTATAGTAACCCTGTGATCCAGCTTTCCACCTGCTATTAAAGGGACATGAAACCCAACAAATTTATTTCATGATTTAGAAAGAGCATGCAATTTTAAACAACTTTCTAATTTACTTCTATTATCTAATTTGCTTCATTCTCTTGATATACTTTGCTGAAAAGCATATCTAGATAGGCTCAGTTGCTACTGATTGGTTGCTGCGTATAGATGTCTCGTGTGATTGGCTCTCCCATGTGCATTGCAATTTCTTCAACAAAGGATATCTGCAGAATGAAGCAAATTAGATAATAGAAGTAAATTAGAATGTTTTTTAAAATTGTATTCTCTACTTGAATCATGAAAGAAATGTTTTGGGTTTAGTGTCCCTTTAACTCCAACCATGACCCAAAGCCCCATTCGCTACCCAAGAACCCCCTACATGACACCCAAATATCTTCACAACACATTAGGACACCACATTGTCTAAAGTCCCCTACCTAAATGCTAAACTTCCAAAATAAAACAGAAAGAAAACTCAATTAAGGTACTGAATACTTTATTAGTAGAGACAGTGAATAAAGGCATAAACAGGCAGGGCACTGGGCTGGAACTGACATAGAAAAGTCTCAGGTTCTGGCACAGAGTAGTCTCTGGAACCAACAGAGAGAAGTCTCTGGAACTAGAGTTTCAGAAATTGGCAGACAGGTAGCACAGGAACTGGTAACTGAGCCTAATTAATTATAGAAACCAATATTCTTCAGATCTTTATATCGCCAACACATATTATTGAAGTTTCTAGAATGTTGGGACCTATAGACAGAGGTGGTACAAGGAATGTTGTCCTCCCAGACAAATTGTGCATTTTGCCACTTCTCTGAAAAAAAATATCGCTGTAGTTTACCATAAAACTGTGGATCCAGCAAAACATTTTACGAGCTAAGTTCAAGTTCTTAAAAATCTGGAAATCAGTCAACATTTTTGGGAGCTACTGTAAAGTAAATTTTAATTGTATTCTATTGTATTATTATTCTTGAAATATAGCTCATATACGTCTCTGCAGAGCACATCTGCTCCCTATTTTGTTTTATACAGGAAGGTGGAATTCAATCTAAAAGTAGTCTGACAGTGTAACAAGCCATTTTTAATGTGTTTTAAACTACAGTGGAGCTCCCTTCATTGTGTTATCACATGGTTTCTGAGAGCCATCTAATGTTAGTGTAAATTAGACTTTCCTGAAACACATCCTCATTTTAGATGCAATGTACAATGGTTCTTAAGAGATACCTAGCCAGGTGATAACGATTAGTAACAAATTATACAACTAAATATAAACATGTATTAATTCATGCTCCCCTCACTGGTTATTTTTAATCCCAGGGGAGTCATAAAATGGTTAAAGCACGTTGATGTATAGCTGTACAATACTAAAATGCCAAGACCAACAATAAATTGTTCATACTCCTTACTTTACAGTTTTCTTTTCTTCCAATAGTGTCATTAATCTTTTGTTTTCCACTCCAGTTAAAGTTATTTATGCACATCTTGATGAATGACATTTTCTTCTGTTATCTGGCCAGTCAGCATAAGTATTTTACCATATGTCACATCTTTTATTTGCATGAAGTTTATTAGCCCTTAATGAAATCTCTTTCATATCTATAGAAATCACACCTGTAACAAGCTCTCTGAGGGCTGAATGTATTCTTTAAAAAGAAAATGGGTTTATAAACAAAATAAGCTGCCATTTGTCAATGAGACTGATGTTGAAGATGCTAATTATTCTATAAATGGAAAAGGGAGAGGAAGGAAGAGAAACAGAGAAAGATAAAGGTAGAGAGAGAGAGATACGCAGAGGGGAAAAGAGAGCGTGATTATGGGGAGAAATTTAAGAAAAGAAATATATAACAATGGAGAAGAGATGATGGGGAGAAAAAGAAAGTGCAACAGTCATAACAAGAGATGGAAAAAGATGGAAAGAAATGCAGTCACAGAAAGCAAAAGATTTAATGAGAAAGAGGGATGTATGGGGAGATAGAGAAAACATAGACAAAATATAGGGGAGATAGATAAACATAAATGACAAGAGATAGGGGAGACAGAAAACATAAATGACAAGAGATAGGGGAGACAGAAAACATAAATGACAAGAGATAGGGGAGACAGAAAACATAAATGACAAGAGATAGGGGAGACAGAAAACATAAATGACAAGAGATAGGGGAGACAGAAAACATAAATGACAAGAGAGAGGGGAGATAGAGAAAACATAAACAACGAGAGGGGAGATAGGAAACAAACGATAAGAGAGAGGGGAGATAGAAAACAAAAACAACAAGAGAGAGGAGAGATAGAAAACATAAATGGCAAGAGAGAGGGGAGATAGAGAAAACATAAATGACAAGAGATAGGGGAGATAGAGAAAACATAAATGACAAGAGATAGGGGAAGATAGAGAAAACATAAATGACAAGAGAGAGGGAAGATAGAGAAAACATAAATGACAAGAGAGAGGGAAGATAGAGAAAACATAAATGACAAGAGAGAGGGAAGATAGAGAAAACATAAATGACAAGAGATAGGGGAAGATAGAGAAAACATAAATGACAAGAGAGAGGGAAGATAGAGAAAACATAAATGACAAGAGAGAGGGAAGATAGAGAAAACATAAATGACAAGAGAGAGGGAAGATAGAGAAAACATAAATGACAAGAGATAGGGGAAGATAGAGAAAACATAAATGACAAGAGAGAGGGAAGATAGAGAAAACATAAATGACAAGAGATAAGGGAAGATAGAGAAAACATAAATGACAAGAGAGAGGGAAGATAGAGAAAACATAAATGACAAGAGAGAGGGAAGATAGAGAAAACATAAATGACAAGAGAGAGGGGAGATAGAGAAAACATAAATGACAAGAGAGAGGGGAAGATAGAAAAAACATAAATGGCAAGAGAGAGGGGAGATAGAGAAAACATAAATGACAAGAGATAGGGGAAGATAGAGAAAACATAAATGACAAGCGATAGGGGAAGATAGAGAAAACATAAATGACAAGAGATAGGGGAAGATAGAGAAAACATAAATGACAAGCGATAGGGGAAGATAGAGAAAACATAAATGACAAGCGATAGGGGAGATAGAGAAAACATAAATGACAAGAGATAGGGGAAGATAGAGAAAACATAAATGACAAGCGATAGGGGAAGATAGAGAAAACATAAATGACAAGAGAGAGGGGAGATAGAGAAAACATAAATGACAAGAGAGAGGGGAAGATAGAGAAAACATAAATGACAAGAGAGAGGGGAGATAGAGAAAACATAAATGACAAGAGAGAGGGGAAGATAGAGAAAACATAAATGGCAAGAGAGAGGGGAGATAGAGAAAACATAAATGGCAAGAGAGAGGGGAGATAGAGAAAACATAAATGACAAGAGATAGGGGAAGATAGAGAAAACATAAATGACAAGAGATAGGGGAAGATAGAGAAAACATAAATGGCAAGAGAGAGGGGAGATAGAGAAAACATAAATGGCAAGAGAGAGGGGAGATAGAGAAAACATAAATGACAAGAGATAGGGGAAGATAGAGAAAACATAAATGACAAGAGAGAGGGAAGATAGAGAAAACATAAATGACAAGAGAGAGGGGAGATAGAGAAAACATAAATGACAAGAGATAGGGGAAGATAGAGAAAACATAAATGACAAGAGAGAGGGAAGATAGAGAAAACATAAATGACAAGAGATAGGGGAAGATAGAGAAAACATAAATGACAAGAGATAGGGGAAGATAGAGAAAACATAAATGACAAGAGAGAGGGAAGATAGAGAAAACATAAATGACAAGAGATAGGGGAAGATAGAGAAAACATAAATGACAAGAGATAGGGGAAGATAGAGAAAACATAAATGACAAGAGAGAGGGAAGATAGAGAAAACATAAATGACAAGAGATAGGGGAAGATAGAGAAAACATAAATGACAAGAGATAGGGGAAGATAGAGAAAACATAAATGACAAGAGATAGGGGAAGATAGAGAAAACATAAATGACAAGAGATAGGGGAAGATAGAGAAAACATAAATGACAAGAGATAGGGGAAGATAGAGAAAACATAAATGACAAGAGATAGGGGAAGATAGAGAAAACATAAATGACAAGAGATAGGGGAAGATAGAGAAAACATAAATGACAAGAGAGAGGGAAGATAGAGAAAACATAAATGACAAGAGAGAGGGGAGATAGAGAAAACATAAATGACAAGAGATAGGGGAAGATAGAGAAAACATAAATGACAAGAGATAGGGGAAGACATAGAAAACATAAATGACAAGAGATAGGGGAAGATAGAGAAAACATAAATGACAAGAGATAGGGGAAGATAGAGAAAACATAAATGACAAGAGAGAGGGAAGATAGAGAAAACATAAATGACAAGAGAGAGGGGAGATAGAGAAAACATAAATGACAAGAGAGAGGGAAGATAGAGAAAACATAAATGACAAGAGAGAGGGGAGATAGAGAAAACATAAATGACAAGAGATAGGGGAAGATAGAGAAAACATAAATGACAAGAGATAGGGGAAGATAGAGAAAACATAAATGACAAGAGAGAGGGAAGATAGAGAAAACATAAATGACAAGAGATAGGGGAAGATAGAGAAAACATAAATGACAAGAGAGAGGGAAGATAGAGAAAACATAAATGACAAGAGAGAGGGGAGATAGAGAAAACATAAATGACAAGAGAGAGGGAAGATAGAGAAAACATAAATGACAAGAGATAGGGGAAGATAGAGAAAACATAAATGACAAGAGATAGGGGAAGATAGAGAAAACATAAATGACAAGAGATAGGGGAAGATAGAGAAAACATAAATGACAAGAGATAGGGGAAGATAGAGAAAACATAAATGACAAGAGAGAGGAGAAGATAGAGAAAACATAAATGACAAGAGAGAGGGGAGATAGAAAACATAAATGACAAGAGAGAGGGGAAGACAGAGAAAACATAAATGACAAGAGAGAGGAGAAGATAGAGAAAACATAAATGACAAGAGAGAGGGGAGATAGAAAACATAAATGACAAGAGATAGGGGAAGACAGAGAAAACATAAATGACAAGAGATAGGGGAAGATAGAGAAAACATAAATGACAAGAGAGAGGGGAGATAGAGAAAACATAAATGACAAGAGATAGGGGAAGACAGAGAAAACATAAATGACAAGAGATAGGGGAAGATAGAGAAAACATAAATGACAAGAGATAGGGGAAGATAGAGAAAACATAAATGACAAGAGAGAGGGGAGATAGAAAACATAAATGACAAGAGATAGGGGAAGACAGAGAAAACATAAATGACAAGAGATAGGGGAAGATAGAGAAAACATAAATGACAAGAGATAGGGGAAGATAGAGAAAACATAAATGACAAGAGAGAGGGAAGATAGAGAAAACATAAATGACAAGAGATAGGGGAAGATAGAGAAAACATAAATGACAAGAGATAGGGGAAGATAAAGAAAACATAAATGACAAGAGATAGGGGAAGATAGAGAAAACATAAATGACAAGAGAGAGGGGAGATAGAGAAAACATAAATGACAAGAGAGAGGGGAGATAGAAAAAACATAAATGACAAGAGATAGGGGAAGACAGAGAAAACATAAATGACAAGAGATAGGGGAAGATAGAGAAAACATAAATGACAAGAGATAGGGGAAGATAGAGAAAACATAAATGACAAGAGATAGGGGAAGATAGAGAAAACATAAATGACAAGAGAGAGGGGAGATAGAGAAAACATAAATGACAAGAGAGAGGGGAGATAGAGAAAACATAAATGACAAGAGATAGGGGAAGTGTGATATACCTTTAAATCTACACATCACAAGCACTTCCTTCCTATTTAAGGAATCACTCTAGCCTCATTCTGGGCCTGAAAATTGAAGTTGTTTCTTCACAGTTCACTTTATCTCCTGTGAATCAACTTTGCTATTAGACTTTTCTAGGTCTTTCAGGTCCCTAAGTTCGTATCCTATTATATGCGCTGCATATTCTGTTGCTGCCTTAACTCTCTACCGGATCTTGCCTTCCGGATTACTACGCCTGCCGGAACTTCTTGCTACAGACGCCGAAGTCGCGCTCACACTGAGCGGTCACCGGAGCTCAAACCGCCTGCTTGTCAGCTCCTTAAAGCTCTCCCGTACCCACGCTGCCTCAACCACCCTGGTTACAAGCTAAGTACCGCTCTCCACGCACAAATACTTACCTCAATAATTTTGCAACAATCCTCCATACGTTTGCTTCTGTGTATATTAACTTGTCATCTGGAAAAGTACTTCAGTAACGTATTTGGGATAAAAGAGAGTGTGTCTGGACTGTATATATTTTATTGATTGCTTGTGTGAGTGCGTGAAAACCTTGCTTAAACATAAAACCAACAACTTATCCTTGGATATTATTGAACTACCATATGAGTGATTTAACCCATTTATTACTCTCATTTTCTCTGTGGATTACCTTGGTATATCATTCTTATCTCAGTGCCTATCCACATTTTCTTATGTGTTATTGCAAAATATAGTTACATATATACTAAATCAATTACTAAACTAAAGTCTCACCTTATATAACAAGTTGAATAAGTGATTTCTTCTTGCTTATTATAAGAAAAGAGCAACAAAACCTTTATTTTTGTCATATATACTTGTATTCACCATTAAAAGTGATTGTGAATATCACAGAATTTTCTATAAACTATAAGGACATAACCTCTAATAAATAAAATGGATCCCAGTGAAATAAAGAATGAAATCACTAATATCAATCAAAAATTGGAATACTTAGCCAGGGCTTTAACTGAGTTACAAACTGAAAACAAGGCACTCAAAACTTCAGTAAAAGAATGTTTACCTGTGAAAAGTTTAGAAACACCTGAACCACATATTAATTACCCACAAACCTTCACTGGTAAACGAAGTGAATATAGAGATTTCAAAAATGCTTGTAATCTACTTTTCTCACTTAGGCCTAAGACTTATCATTCTGAAAGAATCAAAGTGTGCACCACTATCTCTTTCCTCCAGGGGGAGCCCCGCTCATGGGCTAATAGATATTTTGAGAGTAACCATCCAATACTTGATTCTTTGGAAGAATTTTTTCTGGCTATGACATCCTTATATGAGGATTCTCACACCCAGATCACCGCAGAAACAAAACTAAGATCTCTGAAACAAGGAAAAAGGAACGTAGAAGAATACATCACTGAGTTCCAAATGTGGATTGATGATTCTAAGTGGAATGAAATAAGTTTAAAGAACCAATTCAGATTGGGACTTTCTGAAGCATTAAAAGATGAGTTGTCCCGCTTGGAGATGCCTGAATCTTTAAACGGTCTCATGAAATTGAGTACAACTCTGGATCGTAGACTGCGCGAAAGGAAGGCTGAAAGGGCTTCTTATGAAGGAGCACCGCGACGTTCATATCCTTACACTCCAATCCAGGAAAAGGGTACATCAAATCAAACTCCAATGGAAATTGGAGCTATAAGGGGACCACTTACACCCGAAGAAAAAGCCAGACGTAAAAAAACCTTTGTTTATACTGTGGGCAAAAAGAACACTCCATCACAAATTGCCCAAATTTTCTAAGGCAGAAAAAGGGTAAGATGCATACAAAGCATAATATTTTACTCCTTGCTCAAAACCCTCAACTGACTGTTGATCTTTCTTTACAGTGGGATCGGAAAAACGTACAATCTAAAGCGTTGATCGATTCTGGGGCAGCCGGAAATTATATTGATATTTATTTTGTTAAATTAAATAAAATCCCTATTGTTTGCAAGGCACAACCAGTATCTGTTAAACTCATTGATGGCACACACATACAACATGGTCCCATTACACATCAAACGATACCACTTTTAGTGACTACTGATAAAGTTCATACCGAATATCTGTCCTTTGACTTAATTACTATCCACATGCATACTCTTATCTTAGGTTTTTCTTGGCTACACAAACACAATCCCAGCATTGACTGGTCAAGCACACAGGTAGCTTTGGAATCACAATTCTGTTTAAATACCTGTTATCCGTTTCAGCTAATCTCTACCATAGAAAAAGAACTACCAGAAATTTATCAGGATCTGGCAGAGGTGTTTGACTTAAAAGAAGCAGAAAATCTCCCTCCTCATAGGGAGTTTGACTGCCCTATTGATATAATACCAGGGTCTCAAATACCTCACGGTAAAATATACCCATTATCACAAGAAGAGTTAACTTATTTACGCTCTTATCTCGATGACAACCTCCGAAAGGGTTTTATATCACATTCAACATCTCCAGCAGCAGCTGGAATGTTTCTAGTACGTAATAAAGATGGTACTATAAGACCTATCATTGATTATAGAGCATTAAATGAAATAACTATTAAAAACAGATACCCTCTACCACTTATACCTGATTTACTAGAACGATTGAATGAAGCAACTATCTATTCCAAACTTGACCTTAAGGGGGCTTATAACCTCATACGTATGAAAGAAGGTCATGAATGGAAAACCGCCTTTAGAACCCGCTACGGGCTTTTCCAATACAATGTGATGCCGTTTGGTCTGAGCAATGCTCCCGCAACCTTTCAGCATTTTATTAATGAAATATTCCATGATCTCATGGACATTTGTGTTATCATATACTTAGATGACATCTTAATATATTCCAAATCTCCCTCTGAACACGAAAAGCACGTAAGATGGGTACTTACTCGTCTTAAGGAACACAAATTGCACGCAAAATTAGAAAAATGTGTGTTCCATGTTTCTAAGATAAAATTCTTAGGTTATATACTCACTCCTAACAAAATACAAATGGATCCTGAAAAGATATCTGCTATTATTGATTGGCCTATTCCCACCACAGTAAAATCACTACAACGCTTCATTGGTTTCGCCAATTTTTACCGGAAGTTTATTAAAAAAATGTCTTCAATAGTTAGACCACTAACCCAATTAACCAGTGTTAATCAAAAATTCAAGTGGTCTGACAAAGCACAAGAAACCTTTGATACTCTAAAAGAACTATTCACTACTGCTCCAATACTTTCGCTCCCCAATTTTGAAGCTCAATTCCAACTCAAAGTGGATGCCTCTAACACAGGCATAGGAGCAGTACTTTCTCAACAACAAGGTGATGATGGTGAAATTCACCCAATCGCTTTTTTCTCCAGAACATTAACTAGTGCTGAAGGTAACTATAGTGTGGGTGATAAGGAACTTCTGGCAATAAAGAGTGCTCTAGAACAATGGAGACACCTCTTAGAAGGATCAAAACTCCCCTTCATTATATTTACTGACCATAAGAATCTTGAATATTTGAAGAAGAACAAAACTTTGACAGCCAGACAAGCAAGATGGTCATTATTCTTAGACCGTTTTAACTTTATCATCACCTACAAACCGGGTAGTCAAAACACGAAAGCTGATGCTTTATCTAGAATATCGGAAAAATACCCCATGATCCACCTAATTATACTATTTCACCTGAAAAGTTCATTGGTGTCCTAACACCTATAGAACAAGAAGTACATAATGCCTTAAAACAAGATACAATACCTCACCAGTATTGCTCGAAAGACCCTCAATCCGGCCTATACTATCATAACAATCAATTATATGTACCCGAGAGTATCAGATCATCAGTCCTCTCACACACCCATGATGATATCATTTCTGGACATCCGGGAATCCAAAAAACCATTGACCTCACCAGACGTAATTTCTGGTGGCCTGGCATGAATAAATACATCTATGAATATGTATCCGGGTGCGAGAATTGTGCTCGAAACAAATTAGTTCACAAAAGACCAATTGGTTTACTCACACCTCTGCCTATCCCGGATAAACCATGGAGTACCATAGCAATGGATTTCATTGTTGAATTATCTCCTTCACAACAAAATAATACGATCATGGTAATAGTGGATCATTTAACCAGACTAGCTCATTTCATCCCTCTCAAGGGATTACCTGCAGCTATAACAACTGCTAAAGTTTTTCTTGACCAAGTAGTTAGACTACATGGACTACCGACTAACATAGTTACCGACAGGGGAACCCAGTTTACATCCTCTTTCTGGAGATCTCTATGTAAACTGTTTAAAATTGACCATCGTTATACCACTGCTTTCCATCCCCAGACAAATGGACTAACAGAGAGACTCAATCAGACCATAGAGCAATTCTTATGTTGTTATACATCACTTCTTCAAGATGACTGGTCAGTCTATCTCCCCATGGCTGAATTCACATATAACAATTCATTAAGCGCCTCTATCAAAACTTCCCCCTTTCATGCGACATATGGTTTTCACCCTAACACTATATCTCTTTCTAGTAAAGCAGTAAATTCCCCTGTAGCAACAGAATTTACATCCAATCTCCAAGAAAGACGTAATGTCCTGAAGTTACATCTGAAGGAAGCCAAACACTATCAAAAAAGATATTATGATCTAACTCATAGACAAGGCCCTGATTACAAGATTGGGGACTTAGTACTCCTTTCAACTAGGAATCTCAAACTTCATGTTCCATGCAAAAAACTTGCCAATCAGTTTTTGGGTCCTTTCCCAATCGAACAAGTGATCAATTCCAATGTGGTAAAACTTAAATTGCCTACAGTCTATAAGATTCATCCATCTTTTCATATCTCTTTGTTGAAACCATATCCTGTCAAAGTTCGCACTTCTGACTCTCCCCCACCTCCTGTTATGGTGGATAATCAAGAGGAATTTGAGGTAGAATCCATACTTGACTCTAGGATAAACAGACATAAATTGGAGTTTCTCATTAAATGGAAAGGTTATGGCCCAGAAGATAACTCCTGGCTCATTCATTCTGCAGTTCATTCGCCCCAGTTGGTCAGGGCTTTCCATAGGAAATACCCCCTCAAACCGCATCTAGAATCCCCAGGGGTGATTCCCTGAGGGGGGGACATGTGATATACCTTTAAATCTACACATCACAAGCACTTCCTTCCTATTTAAGGAATCACTCTAGCCTCATTCTGGGCCTGAAAATTGAAGTTGTTTCTTCACAGTTCATTTTATCTCCTGTGAATCAACTTTGCTATTAGACTTTTCTAGGTCTTTCAGGTCCCTAAGTTCGTATCCTATTATATGCGCTGCATATTCTGTTGCTGCCTTAACTCTCTACCAGATCTTGCCTTCCGGATTACTACGCCTGCCGGAACTTCTTGCTACAGACGCCGAAGTCGCGCTCACACTGAGCGGTCACCGGAGCTCAAACCGCCTGCTTGTCAGCTCCTTAAAGCTCTCCCGTACCCACGCTGCCTCAACCACCCTGGTTACAAGCTAAGTACCGCTCTCCACGCACAAATACTTACCTCAATAATTTTGCAACAATCCTCCATACGTTTGCTTCTGTGTATATTAACTTGTCATCTGGAAAAGTACTTCAGTAACGTATTTGGGATAAATGAGAGTGTGTCTGGACTGTATATATTTTATTGATTGCTTGTGTGAGTGCGTGAAAACCTTGCTTAAACATAAAACCAACAACTTATCCTTGGATATTATTGAACTACCATATGAGTGATTTAACCCATTTATTACTCTCATTTTCTCTGTGGATTACCTTGGTATATCATTCTTATCTCAGTGCCTATCCACATTTTCTTATGTGTTATTGCAAAATATAGTTACATATATACTAAATCAATTACTAAACTAAAGTCTCACCTTATATAACAAGTTGAATAAGTGATTTCTTCTTGCTTATTATAAGAAAAGAGCAATAAAACCTTTATTTTGTCATATATACTTGTATTCACCATTAAAAGTGATTGTGAATATCACAGGAAGATAGAGAAAACATAAATGACAAGAGATAGGGGAAGATAGAGAAAACATAAATGACAAGAGAGAGGGGAGATAGAGAAAACATAAATGACAAGAGAGAGGGGAGATAGAGAAAACATAAATGACAAGAGAGAGGGGAAGATAGAGAAAACATAAATGACAAGAGATAGGGGAAGATAGAGAAAACATAAATGACAAGAGAGAGGGAAGATAGAGAAAACATAAATGACAAGAGATAGGGGAAGATAGAGAAAACATAAATGACAAGAGAGAGGAGAAGATAGAGAAAACATAAATGACAAGAGATAGGGGAAGATAGAGAAAACATAAATGACAAGAGAGAGGGAAGATAGAGAAAACATAAATGACAAGAGATAGGGGAAGATAGAGAAAACATAAATGACAAGAGAGAGGGGAAGATAGAGAAAACATAAATGACAAGAGATAGGGGAAGATAGAGAAAACATAAATGACAAGAGAGAGGGAAGATAGAGAAAACATAAATGACAAGAGATAGGGGAAGATAGAGAAAACATAAATGACAAGAGAGAGGAGAAGATAGAGAAAACATAAATGACAAGAGATAGGGGAAGATAGAGAAAACATAAATGACAAGAGAGAGGGAAGATAGAGAAAACATAAATGACAAGAGATAGGGGAAGATAGAGAAAACATAAATGACAAGAGAGAGGGGAGATAGAGAAAACATAAATGACAAGAAAGAGGGGAGATAGAGAAAACATAAATGACAAGAGAGAGGGGAGATAGAGAAAACATAAATGACAAGAGATAGGGGAAGATAGAGAAAACATAAATGACAAGAGAGAGTGGAGATAGAGAAAACATAAATGACAAGAGATAGGGGAAGATAGAGAAAACATAAATGACAAGAGAGAGGGGAGATAGAGAAAACATAAATGACAAGAGAGAGTGGAGATAGAGAAAACATAAATGACAAGAGATAGGGGAGATAGAGAAAACATAAATGACAAGAGATAGGGGAAGATAGAGAAAACATAAATGACAAGAGAGAGGGGAGATAGAGAAAACATAAATGACAAGAGAGAGGGGAAGATAGAGAAAACATAAATGACAAGAGATAGGGGAAGATAGAGATAACATAAATGACAAGAGATAGGGGAAGATAGAGAAAACATAAATGACAAGAGATAGGGGAAGATAGAGAAAACATAAATGACAAGAGAGAGGGGAGATAGAGAAAACATAAATGACAAGAGATAGGGGAAGATAGAGAAAACATAAATGACAAGAGAGAGGGGAGATAGAGAAAACATAAATGACAAGAGAGAGGGGAAGATAGAGAAAACATACATGACAAGAGAGAGGGGAGATAGAGAAAACATAAATGACAAGAGAGAGGGGAGATAGAGAAAACATAAATGACAAGAGAGAGGGGAGATAGAGAAAACATAAATGACAAGAGAGAGGGGAAGATAGAGAAAACATAAATGACAAGAGATAGGGGAAGATAGAGAAAACATAAATGACAAGAGATAGGGGAAGATAGAGAAAACATAAATGACAAGAGATAGGGGAAGATGGAGAAAACATAAATGACAAGAGAGAGGGGAGATAGAGAAAACATAAATGACAAGAGATAGGGGAAGATAGAGAAAACATAAATGACAAGAGATAGGGGAAGATAAAGAAAACATAAATGACAAGAGATAGGGGAAGATGGAGAAAACATAAATGACAAGAGATAGGGGAAGATGGAGAAAACATAAATGAAAAGAGATAGGGGAAGATGGAGAAAACATAAACAACAAGAGAGAGGAGAAGATAGAGAAAACATAAATGACAAGAGAGAGGGGAGATAGAGAAAACATAAATGACAAGAGATAGGGGAAGATAGAGAAAACATAAATGACAAGAGATAGGGGAAGATAAAGAATACATAAATGACAAGAGATAGGGGAAGATAGAGAAAACATAAATGAAAAGAGATAGGGGAAGATAGAGAAAACATAAATGACAAGAGATAGGGGAAGATAGAGAAAACATAAATGACAAGAGATAGGGGAAGATAGAGAAAACATAAATGACAAGAGAGAGGGAAGATAGAGAAAACATAAATGACAAGAGATAGGGGAAGATAGAGAAAACATAAATGACAAGAGAGAGGGAAGATAGAGAAAACATAAATGACAAGAGAGAGGGAAGATAGAGAAAACATAAATGACAAGAGATAGGGGAAGATAGAGAAAACATAAATGACAAGAGAGAGGGAAGATAGAGAAAACATAAATGACAAGAGAGAGGGAAGATAGAGAAAACATAAATGACAAGAGATAGGGGAAGATAGAGAAAACATAAATGACAAGAGATAGGGGAAGATAGAGAAAACATAAATGACAAGAGATAGGGGAAGATAAAGAAAACATAAATGACAAGAGATAGGGGAAGATAGAGAAAGCATAAACAACAAGAGAGAGGGGGAGATAGAGAAAACATAAATGACAAGAGATGGGGTGGACGAATGATCACTGTTTGTTTCTTTCTCTTTGTCTCTGATACTCTCTCTAGTATTTACTCAGCAGAGGCTTAGATGCAAGGTAATGACAGAGGTAAAAAGTGCATTAATATAACAGTGTTGGTTATAAAAAACTGAGGAATGGGTAATAAAGGGATTATCTATCTTTTAAAACAGTAAAAAAGTCAAGTAGACTGTCCCTTTAAATGTATAAACAAATACCATAGCTTTAAATACATTCTTACTTCTATTATGGTTAATGTAATCTTAGAGTGGGAGCAACTGCAGTGGAAATGGAAAATAATGCATTCTCCTACACACTATATTTCTATTTGTAATCTTTCCTTGGTTGCTATAATCATTCAGCTAAGGGCCTACAAATGCTGGCTGCTATAATACTTTTATCTATATCATACAGGTAGCTGTGCAAGAGCTCTGAATCCCTAACTGGCTCCCACTGCCCCTCTGACCACTATTAGCCTTCATGATCCCCAACAGGAACCCTACAACATCTAAACATCAAAAATTGCCCCAAAAATAAATTAACCTTATTTTAAAACAAAATGCTTTAAAAGCACTCAAAGGGGCTGATTTATTAAATGGCGGGCAGACATGATTCGCTATCGCGAATCATTATCGCCTAACATCGCTAAATGCCAACAGCATACACTGTCAGCATTCAGCGATGTCTGTCGGACATGATACGTTACAGCGTATCATGTCGGACAGACATTGATAAATACGCCCCTTAATCTCAATCATGAATTTTGGGTTTCATGACCCTTTAATTCTGGTTAAAAATATAAATCAATCACAACTGTGGATGGATGAACTCAATGTTAAACCTTACTCTACCCACTTTTACATAGTTAATCAAAAATTAAAGAGGACCATGTTTAGGTCATCTGACCTGGTACCGTTACATTAAAATGACAGAATATTTGTTCTGTGAGGTTCACATTATGTAACACACCTATAACAAAATGTAATTTTGTCATCTGAATACTAAAGTATGTTTCAGCCATTCCAGATATACTTTAAGTTGATTGGGTAACATGGCCCTACAAGAGGGTATTTAAATGCATACCACTTCAATTCTAAAAAGATGTTTGATTAAGTTTGCTTGAGAACAAAGGGGGGAGTTAGCGGGATTAAACCATACGCTGTTTCAAACATCAATCAAGGGACGTCACAATTGTGATAAGGTGGTATCTGCTGTCAAATCAAACTGTGAGTTTAGTTGCAAAATATAATGCCATATTACTTTGTAAAGTATTTGATATGGTGGAATTGTCCAATTTTATCAACACAATTAAAGTGTTGGTGAAGAGATTTATCTGTAAGTAAATTTAACAATTGACTTTAGATTGACCATAAATATATTTTTAACAAACTAACAGCTAGATTACAAGTTTTGCGTTCGTGTTTTAACGCTGAAAAAATTGTAATTTCAGCGTTAAAACAGCACTGCAGCCATTACAAATCTTGTCGGTATAGCTGTACCGCAAGACTTTTAGCCTGTACCCGCACATGTAAAAATGACATTTTTTTATGGGACTTCCATAGCGCAGCCATTACAAGTTTTGCGGTGAGGCTAAAAAGCTAGCATTACAGTCTCCGTTCCGCAATCTAAAAGCAGTAGTTATGAGTTTTATGTTACAAAACTGTTACATAAAACTCACAACTAAAATGTTACAAAGTACACTAAACACCCATAAACTACCTATTAACCCCTAAACCAAGGCCCTCCCGCATCACAAATACTATATTAAACCTTTGACAAAGCCGAACTGGCGAAACATGTCAGGGCGCGCTGAGACGCTGAGACCTCCGGTCTCTGTTTTTAAACATCCCTGCAGTTGTCTGGATGTGCGAGTGACTACTTTAACCTAGAAATTTAAACTAAGTGTAAGTGAGAATGTGTGAATGCTTTTAGTGCTTCTTTACTGATCCGGAGAGTTTAGAATTTTAGTCCTAACCTTATTTACAATATTTAGCTGATATTACTCAGTTGTGTGCTGCAATAGCAGAGTTATTAGTAAAAAGTATTCAACTTTAAAAACGGGCAAATTTGATTTTCACTCTGCATTGCATAAATAAGTTCTAGTGGATATCTCTCCTCTGTGAGCGGTAATAAATAATATACCAGTAATCAAGTATCTTTCTCATAGTGTCCGGATATCAGAACGGACTGCAAGACATAGTGCATATCATTTAATGGAAATTACAGAAGCTCGGCGATAATAGTAGCTTTGGGACTTCCTTATAATTTTCAAGTTTGGTGCACAAACACTACATATCAGCTTATTTAGGACTTAAGTTAGGCATTATGGACTGCCTCTAAGTATTGAGAATTATAACCCCAGTTTTAGGCTGATCATAAGTACTTGTCAAACTTCACCCCTAAGAACTATATAAGATAATTATTTCTGATAAATCCATTGATTTTTTTATTTCACTACCAAGTAAACAAGCAATATTGTTTAATTACATTTTTAGTTCTGGGTGAGTGTACCAGTTGGATTATAACTGACAACCTTCAATAACTTTCACTTTTTTGTTAATGCATAAGGGGCTTCCCCTATCATACGATTGCAGTAGCAGACCATTTGATTCTAACATATTCCAGACCATTTTTTGTTTTTTTCACCAGGGGCACCTTAATAAGTACACCACTAACAACCTCGAATCAGAGGATGTGGTAAGCACTACAATTGACTGATATATAGAACCTGTGTTCATAGGTGTTGAATCAACAAGAGGCTTGCTCCATTTTTGTAGATATTATAATTTTGCCTTAAGGAATTGAGAATGATATCTTTATTATATGGTGATCACTAGCATCAGTCTAACTCCACCTTTGACTACTACAATAGAAAGTCATCCTTGACCTATCTAGTTGTTATTTCAGCTCACCAATAATATTATTAGCTATTCTAGTTTAAATTACACACTGAGTCCTAAGTGTGTGTATCAGCTAGAGATCAGTAACCACTAGTAATTATTACTATTATAACTATATGGATGTTGTACTCTAACACCACTATAGGGATTTACAATTTAGTCTGAACATTCTACAGATCGCCCTGTATTACCACGAGTGGTACCCTAATAAGTACACTACTAATAACCTCGCCACAGAGGGGGTGGTAAAGCATTACAAATCACTCACACCCAGGATTTGTACCTACCAGTATTATACTTAGACATACATTGTATTTTTTCCTGGTGTCTCCCACTTTAGTATTACATTCAGTTTGTCCCGTGGTCCACAACTGTGTTTTTAATTCTCTGTATATTTTTTAACATTCCATATTAAAAGTTAAATTTTAAATACCCGCCACTATTTTGGGCTTTCCTCAACTAGTATATAGTGGCCCCACCGTCCAGTATTGGTGAGTGCTATCCAAGTACATTCTTTTCATTTGCTTCTGCGATTGGTTTTTTCTTCACTATATTAAACCTATTAACCCCCAATCTTCCGCTACCAACATCGCTGCCACTAATAAAAATTATTAACCCCGATTCCGCCGCTCCCCCACATAGTTGTCTCTATACTAAAGTTATTAACCCCTAAATCGCCGACCTTCCGCATCGCAAACACTATTTAAATATTATTAACCCCTAATCTGCCGTCCACCCACATCGCCCCCACTATACTTAAGTTATAAGCCCTACACTGCCGCCACTATAATAAACCTATTAACCCCTAAACCACAAGCCCCCCACAACGAAATATACTAAAGTAAACTATTAACGCCTAAACCAAAAGCCCCACACATCGTAATAAACTAAATTAAACTATTAACCCCTAAACCTAACGCCCCCCAACTTTATATTAAAATTATAATTTCCCTAGCTTAAATTAAATTAAAATTGACCTGTCAAGTTAAAAGAACTAAGTTTAAACTAATTATTAAACTAAAATTAAACTAACTACCAATTAAATAAAACTAAACTACACATTAAAAAAATCCTAACACTGCTCTAAAAACGCTGAGATTACGAGTTTGGCGCTAACAGGGGTGCGGGGCTAACGAGGCTTTTATTTCTAATGCTACCTTAAGCCAACGCTGGTATTACAGGTTTTTTTAAACCTGGCGTTAGCCGCAAAAAGGTGAGCGCAGAGCAAAATTTAGCTCCACATCTCACCTCAATACCAGCGTTGCTTACGGTAGCGGTAAGCTGGCTAAACGTGCTCATGCACGATTTCCCCATAGGAAACAATGCGGCTGAGCTGGCTTGAAAAAAACCTAACACCTGCAAAAAAGCAGCGTCCAGCTTCTAACGCAGCCCCATTGTTTCCTATGGGGAAAGAAAAAACACCCTAACATGAACCCCGAATCTAAATACCCCTAATATTAACACGTATTAACCCCTAATCTGCCGCCCCCGACATCGTCGCCACCTGCATTACCTGCATTATACTATTAACCCCTAATCTGCCTCTCCGGACACCGCCGCCACCTACATTATAGTTATAAACCCCTAATCTTCTGCCCCCAACACCACTGCCACCTACATTATAGTTATTAACCCCTAATCTGCCCCCCCAACGTCGCTGCCAACTATATTAAATTAATTAACCCCTAATCTGCCGCCGCCAATGTCGCCACTACTATAATAAAGTTATTTACCCCTAAACCTAAGTCTAACCCTAACCCTAACACCCCCTAACTTAAATATAATTTAAATAAATCTAAATTAAATAACTACAATTAAATACATTATTCCTATTTAAAACTAAATACTTACCTATAAAATAAACCATAAGCTAGCTACAATATAACTAATAGTTACATTGTAGCTAGTTTAGGATTTATATTTATTTCACAGGCAAGTTTGTATTTCTTTTAACTAGGTACAATAGTTATTAAATAGTTATTAACTATTTAATAACTTCCTAGCTAAAATAAGTACAAAATTACCTGTAAAATAAATCCCAACCTAAATTACAATTACATCTAACACTACACTATCATTAAAAAAATTACCTAAACTACCTACAATTAATTACAATTAAATGCAATAAACTAAATTACGGGAAAAAACCCCCACTAAATTACAGGGAAAAAAATCACAAAAAGTTTAAGCTAATTACACCTAATCTAAGCCCCCTAATAAAATAAAAAATCCCCCCAAAATAATAAAATGCCCTACCCTATACTAAATTACAAATAGCCCTTAAAAGGACCTTTTGCAGGGCATTGCCCCAAAGTAATCACCACCCACACACCCCTACTCTAAAACCCACCCAATACCCCTTTAAAAAAACCTAACACTACCCCATTGAAGATCACCCTACCTTGAGCCGTCTTCACCCAGCCGGGCACAAGTGGTCATCCGATCCGGCCAGAAGTCTTCATCCGATGGGGCAGAAGAGGTCCTCCAGACCGGCAGAATTGATTGCATCAACCAATCGGATTTTTCCTACCTTAATTCTGATTGGCTGATAGAATCCTATCAGCCAATCGGAATTCGAGGGATGCCATCTTGGATTATGTCATTTAAAGGAAACGTCATTTGTCGTTAGTCGTCCTGCTGGAAGGATGCTCCACGCCAGATGTCTTCAAGATGGAGTCGCTCCTCGTCGGATGGATGAAGATAGAAGATGCTGCTTGGATGAAGCCTTCTCCCGGTCCAGATGTCCTCTTCTGCCCGGATAGGATAAAGACTTCTGCCGGTCTGGAGGACCTCTTCTGCCCCATCGGATGAAGACTTCTGGCCGGATCGGATGACCACTTGTGCCCGGCTGGGTGAAGACGGCTCAAGGTAGGGTGATCTTTAATGGGGTAGAGTTAGGTTTTTTTAAGGGGTTATCGGGTGGGTTTTAGAGTAAGGGTGTGGGGTGGTGGGTTTTAATGTTGGGGGGGTATTGTAATCTTTTTTTACAGGTAAAAGAGCTGATTACTTTGGGGCAATGCCCCACAAAAAGCCCTATTTGTAATTTAGTATAGGGTAGGGCATTTTATTATTTTGGGGGGCTTTTTTATTTTATTAGGGGGCTTAGATTAGGTGTAATTAGTTTAAACTTCTTGTAAAAAAAATTTCCTGCAATTTAGTGTTTGTTTTTTTCGTAAATTAGTGTTTGTTTTTTTTCGTAATTTAGATTATTGAATTTAATTGTAATTAATTGTAGGTAGTTTAGGTAATTAGTTTAATGATAGTGTAGTGCTAGATGTAATTGTAACTTAGGTTAGGATTTATTTTACAGGTAATTTTGTACTTATTTTAGCTAGGTAGCTATTAAATAGTTAATAACTATTTAATAACTATTGTACCTAGTTAAAATAAACACAAACTTGCCTGTGAAATAAATATAAATCCTAAGATAGCTACAATGTAACTATTAGTTATATTGTAGTTATCTTATGGTTTATTTTACAGATAAGTATTTAGTTTTAAATAGGAATAATTTTTTTATTTTTTTTTAATTTATTTCGTTTAATTTAAATTATATTTAAGTTAGGGGGGGTTAGGTTTAGACTTAGGTTTAGGGGTTAATAGCTTTAATATAGTAGCGGCGACGTTGGGGGTGGCAGATTAGGGGTTAATAAATGTAAATAGGTGTCGGCGATGTTAGGGCAGGCAGATTAGGGTTAATAAAAATTAACTAGTGTTTGCGAGGCGGGAGTGCAACGGTTTAGGGGTTAATACATTTATTAAAGTGGCGGCGATGTCCGGTCGGCAGATTAGGGGTTAATAAGTGTAGTTAGGTTGCGGCGACGTTGGGGGCGGCAGATTAGGGGTTAATAACTATAATGTAGGTGTCTGCGATATTAGGGGCAGCAGATTAGGGGTTCAGAAGTATAATGTAGCCACCTACATTGGTCGGCAGATTAGGGGTTAAAAAAAATATTATAGTGTTTGCAATGTGGGGGGGCCTCGGTTTAGTACTTTTTAGCACTTTAGTTAAGAGTTTTTTATTCCGGCGTTTCCGTGAAAAAAATACAAAGACCCCCCAAAAGTAAAACCCACTACCCAACCAACCCCCCAAAATAAAAAATCCAATTCTCATTGCCCTGAAAAATGGCATTTGTATGGGCATTGCCCTTAAAAGGGCAATTAGCTCTTTTGCTGCCCAAGCCCTAATCTAAAGAAAAAACCCTTGGCAAAAACTCCTTAAAAAAAAGCTAACACTAACCCCCGACAATCCACTTACAGTTTTTGAAGTCCCGCTTGAACGATCTTCATCCAGGCGGCGAAAAGTCTTCATCCAGGCAGCCTCTTCTACCTTCATCCAGGCGGTAAAGTCCTCATCCAGGCGGCGATAAGTCTTCATCCAGGCGGCCTCTTCTATCTTCAAATCAGCCAATAGGATTTAAGCAGCATTCATTCTATTGGATAATGAATCATCCAATAGAATGAGAGTTGCTTAAATCCTATTGGCTGACTTGAACAGCCAATAGGATTTTAACAGCTCTAATTCCCATTGGCTGATTCAAATTTTTCAGCCAATAGGAATGCAAGGGACGACATTTTGAAACGGCTCCCTTGCATTGAAGATTCAGTGTACGTCGGCGACCGTATGAAGAGGATGCTCTGCACCAGATGCCTTCAGGATGGACTCGCTCCACGCCGCCGGGATCAAGATGAGGACTTGGATGAGGACTTCACCACCTGGATGAAGATAGAAGAGGCCGCCTGGATGAAGACTTCTTGCCACCTGGATGAAGATCGTTCAAGCGGGACTTCAAAAACTTAAGTGGATTGTCGGGGGTTAGTATTAGGTTTTTTTAAGGGTTTTTTGGGTGGGTTTTTTTTTTAGATTAGCTCTTTTGCTGCCCAAACCCTAAATGCCCTTTTAAGGGCAATGCTAATACAAATGCCCTTTTCAGGGCAATAGGTAGATTAGGTTTTTTAGATAGTTTTTTTTTATTTTGTGGGTTTAAGGGGGTTGGGGGTTTGTAATGTTAGTGGGTCTTTGTAAAAAAAAAATTCAGTTAAAAGAACTGTTTAACTTAGGGCAATGCCCTACAAAGGCCCTTTTAAGGGCCATTGGTAGATTATTCTAGATGAGGTTTTTTATTTTGGGGAGTTTTTTTTTTTAAATGGGTATTAGAATAGGAATATTTTTTATTATTTTTGATAACTTGTTTGTTGTTTTGTGTAATGTATTTTTTTTTTTTTTTTCATTTTGGGGTTGGTTTTTATTTTTAGATTTGGGCTTGGGCAGCAGAAGAGCTAAATGCCCTTTTAAGGGCAATGTCCATACAAATGCCCTTTTCAGTGCAATGGGTAAATTAGGTTTTACTTTATTTTTATTTTGTGGGTTTGGGGGGTGGGGGTTTGTATACGGTTAGGGGGTGTTTATTTAGTTTTGTAGCAAAATAGCTGTTAACTTTTTATTTTGGGGTGGGTTTTTTTTTTTCTTTTTTTTGGGTTTTTTTTAAAGGGTATTAGAATAGGAATAATTTTTATTGTTTTGTTTGTTATTTTTTGTAATGGAAGGTTTTTTTCTTTTTTGTAATTTTAGTGTTTTTATTTTTTGTAATGTTAGGTTTTAGTGTAAGACAGGTTAGGTTTTATTTCACAGGTAAGTTTGTATTTATTTTAGCTATGTAGTTAGTAAATAGTTAATAACTATTTACTAACTAGTCTACCTAGTTAAAATAAATACAAACTTACCTGTGAAATAAAAATAAAACCTAAGCTAGCTACAATATAACTATTAGTTATATTGTAGCTAGCTTAGGTTTTATTTCACAGGTATGTATTTAGTTTTAAAAAGGTATTATTTAGTTAATAATTGTAACTTTAGTTTATCTCTATTTTAATTATGTTAAAGTTAGTGGATGTTAGGTTTAGGGTTAGGGTTAGGTTTAGGGTTACGTTAGGGTTAGGGTAAGGTTTAGGGGTTAATATAGTTTAATTTAGGTTGTTGCGATGTGGGGGGCTGGTGGTTTAGGGGTTAATAGGTTTATTTAGTGGTAGTGATGTGGGAGGCCAGAGGTTTAGTGGTTAATACCTTTATTTAGTGGCGTCGATGTTGGGGAGTGGCGGAATAGGGGGTTAATAACTTTAATATAGTGGCAACGATATCGGAAACGGCAGATTAGGGGTTAATAACTTTTTTAGCTGGCGGTGATATCGGGAGCAGAAGGGGTTAATAACTCTAGGTAGGTGTCGGTGATGTTGGGGGCAGCAGATTAGGGGTGTTTAGACATGGGGTTTATGTTAGGGTGTTAGGTTTAAACATAACTTTTATTTTCCCCATAGACATCAATGGGGCTGCGTTACGGAGCTTTTCATTCCGCGATCACAGGTGGGTTTTTTTAGCCCGCTCTCCCCATTGATGTCTATGGGGAAAGCGTGCACGAGCACGTCAAAACAGCGCTTGGAATTGTGTGCAATATGGAGCTCAACCCAACCGTAACGCACGCACAAGCCGGCTGTTTAAAAACTTGTAATGGCTATGCTATAGAGGGTTTAATAACGCAACTATAGCGCGCATAACTCGTAATCTAGCTGTAAATATCTTTAAAAGTTTCAAGTGACAGAATTCAGCCTTTTATTCTTTATAAACTCATTGTGTTAAGGAATTAAAAATGATAAAAGCACATCAAACCATCTAGAACCAAAGCAAGCAATAAAGTTATGTCACAAGAAAGGAGTAATCTGTGGACTTTTCAACAGCTGGCAAAGTATAAAAATTTAAAATATTATGGAAAGTTATCTTAACATCAAGGGGAAGTTTTGAATTGGTGCTTTTGATCTTTTTTTCATTCTTTCACTGGGAAACAGATGCCTTATGAGCATAGAAATTATGTATAGCGCCATCTGTTCTTTCTTCTCTATAAGAAGTCAGTTGTACTCTGTAAAAAGGTATCGATTTATAATCAATATTAGATGTCATGCTTTTTTTTCTCTGTTTATTTTAATATAAAAGACAGTAAAGTATCAAATCCACAGATCCATTGTTTTACAAATGATAGCATATCATAATCCAGCCTTACCAAACTTCCTCTTAGTTGCTACAAATAAATGTGTACAAAAAGTGAACAATGTCGATCCTAAGGAAACTATATAGATAACAGAATTAACAGCACCAACAGTGCAGTATAACAGTGTTTTTATATGCCCTTACAAAGTATCAGCCAATAGGATGAAAGCAACTCTCATTCTATTGGCTGATTTGAATTTGTCAACCAAAGGAATGCAAGGGTGCCCCCATATAAAAGGGGTACCTTGCATTCAATCTTCATTGTGCTGCTGACGATCGCATAAAAAGGAACTTCGTGTTGCCAATGATCTCGGCCTAGACACCGACCAATCAGCCTCCGCACCTCCACCATGAAGATTGAAGATGGATGAAGATGGAACCTTCTGGATGAAGATGGATCACTGGACTTCAGCAATGGTGAGTACCGATTTTGGGGTTAGTGATAGTTTTGTTTTTTGGGTGTTTTTTTTAAGATTAGGGCTTTTTTATTTTGTATAGGTTTAAAAAGAGCCGATGGCTCCGAAAAGGGCATTTGTTTGGGCAATGCCCTTAAAAGGGACTTTTGTAGGGCATTGCTCTAAATTTAACAGCTCGTTTGCCAATAAAATAAACCAAATACCCCCTAACATTACCACCCCCCAACACCCCAAAATAAAAAAAAAATAAAAAAAAAGCCTAATATACCCATTGCCCTGAAAAGGGAATTTGTATGTGCATTGACCTTAAAAGGGCAATGGGTAGATTAGGCTTTCTTTTAGTTAGGTGTTTTTTATTTTGGGGGGTTGGGGAATGGGGATTTGTAATGTTAGGGGGTGTTTGGTTTATTTTATTGGCAAATATGCTGTTAACTTTAGGGCAATGCCCTACAAAAGGCAATTTTAAGTACTATTGGTAGTTTATTTAGATATTAGGGTTTTTATTTTTATTTTGGGTTGGGTATTAGAAAAGGAATAATCAAGAACTCTTCCGAAAGCTTGTCAACTTAGAAATGTATAGTTAGTCCAATAAAAAAACTATCATTGCTCAATGCAATACTCTTGTTATTTTTATATATATATATATATATATATATATATATATATATAGAAACGTCGGTTGCAGCCTCATTTAATTTTTTTATTTTTGTGAAGAAATTCTGTTGTAATGAGATTCTATTTTACATTTTCTAAATTTTCTGGCCATTGGTTTCCATTAAGTTAAGAATATTGTGTAAATGTATATTGTAGCACCCTGTCTAGAAGTGTAAAATGATGAGACCACCACATACTGTCTATCACGAACCAAGCCTTCAGAATAAAAAGAAAAGACAACCCCATTCTGCTTGATGGGGTTGTGCAGGGATTTGAACCCATGGCTCTGTGTTTACTACTGCTGTTTGCTTGTGTGTTGAGCCACAGCCAGTTGTAGCATTTTGGGATTTCAAATGCAATAGCATACAACTGAAAAGATCTGCCAAATGAGTATTTGTCTTACTTGTAATTACACCTGTGCAAAACACAGGTGCTTTCCATTTTGGATTTACTCAGAGCCAATCCTCTGCAAAACCTCCCTATTTAAGGCTGGCTGTTAGGCTGCATAGAGCCTTCACATTGTTTCTGTTTTGTTACAAACCAGAACCTGTTTCCTAGTACAGGTAAACCCCGCTCATACAGCGGGTTAGGGACCGGAGCCCCGCTGTAAAGTGAAAACTGCCTTAAAGTGAAACTAGGCAGTTTTAGCTTTCTTTTCAGTGTTTAAAATCATAAAAACATGTTTGAACTAACATATATTAGGGGTGCAATAGTGCTATGTTTAGTTTAACACTAGCACAGCAAGTATTCAATTAGTATTCAATAAAAACTGTACTTGTAAAATAGTGACAATTACTGTAGTAAAATTTGCCAGACTATAGCACTGAGACACAGATTACACTGCAGTGCAGTTAACAGAGTGAACTAAGCCATAACAAAATAGTGCCAGTCACTTTTCTCGCAATCTCACAATGATTTACAGCACTGTTTCAAAATCCTTGGAGGTTGAACTTCAGCTCCACAAAGCGCTGTATTAGCGAATCGCTGTAAAGTGAAGCGCTGTAAAGTGAGGTATACCTGTACCTATTTGGAGAAAGACTTCATCTTTGAATTTGCTACACAGTTTACAAGTTTGTTTCCTGCCTTGTGCAATCCTGCACTTCAGCTTTCATCAGGAGGAAGACTTTACCTTTGATTCTGCTATACAGTTTACAAGTTTGTTCCCTGCCTTGTGCAATTACTGCACTTCAGCCATATTCAGGAGAAAGACTTTACCTTTGAACCTGCTACTTGTGCAAATCCATGCACTTCAGTTATTACCAGGAGAAAGACTTTACCTTTTGAATCTGAAAAAGATAAGTGCACAAAATCCCTTAGGGGGTGCTTCCTAGCTAGTACTAAAACATATAACTACACAAGCAAATACAAAACATACAAAAAGTCCATATAATCCAAAACGAAGGCAGCTCTCTGTCAAAGGACGGTCAAATCCTGATGAACGGTGATCTGTAGAAAGAAAACAGAGGCACCACAATGGCCTAGTATCACCAAACCAAGTGATGATATATGAGACAATGGTATACTCACAAATGTGATGCACCCATTGGTGCTATTGGAGCAGGCTGTAACTTCCCAGTAGTCCAGCTCACTGATTCATACCGACTGTGGTGCAGGCCCAGAAATTCCAGAGGATCGCAACCAACACCTATGTAGGGATACAAAGCAAACAGCTATGGCTCAGTACAGTTGTGGCAGAAGTGAAGTACTAAAAAGTGATTGCACTTACAAGAAAGAAAGCACCTCCAGGTGCAATACAAGCAGACTGGGACTTCACAGTCGTCCAGCAGACTGAGCTCCACTACTTTGAATCTGCATCTCTGCTTACTTGTTTGTTCCTTTCCACTCCTAGCGTATGTGAACATAACATACCTGAATAATATATATTTAAAATACCCTGCAAGTATGTGCTCATTCAAAGTATTTTGTTATTTAAATAAATCTGTTATCTCTTCAATCTATATGGCTTCTACTAATCTTTTAAAGCAACTGTGCCAGACAATGAGGCTCTCACAAAATACCCTGAGGCAGAACATGACACTGTCTCTATTGCAGCTACTCAACCACTGTAGCATAAAACCAGCTATAGACAATACATAAACAAATTAGTGGCTGCATTACAATACAACGTCATTTAAGTAGATTGAAATTTGAGTTTCATTTCATTTTTATGTGTTAAGAAATATTATTTTTCTTTTGATTTATTTTTCAAGCATTTTAAAAATGTTATAACCATACTTAATCTGTGGGCTGTGTGTGTTTGTGGAGTTAAAGGGACATGAAACCATTTTTTTTTTTCTTTTAAGATTTAGAAAGAGCATGCAATTTTAAACACATTTTCAATTTACTTATTTCTAATTTGCTTAATTCTCTTTATATTTTTGTTGCAAAGCATATCTTGATAGGCTCAGTAGCTGCTGATTGAAATAGATGCCTTCTGTGATTGGCTCACCCATGTGCATTGTTATTTTTTTCAACAAAGGATATCTAAAGAAAGAAGCAATACAATAAGTACATTGGACTATTTTTTCAAATTTGTATTCTCTATCTAAAACATGAGAGAAAAATGTTGGTTTTCATGTCCCTTTAATGTGTGGTGTGTCTAGTGTATGTGTAGTATTTCTGTAGTGTGTGTGTGTAAAGGTTACAACCCAGACATTATTTTACCTGAGTTACTCTTATACAGCAAACTGGACAGAAGAGCAAACACAATAAGCAAAGTTATCTGCTCCTTGCAGCTATGAAGGCTATAGAAGGAAGTGGATGCATAGACATCTCTATTAAATGATCTTCCCCTCTCAATGACTCAGTTTGCCATCCATTAAACCACTACCTGAGTAGCCCCTACCATAGTATAGGGTCTCCATGTCATATGGGCCCCTAGATGAGTTAGCCTGTGGCCCTCTCACATGCACACACATATAAACTTGCACACATAGGCATGCATACATAACCTTCATTGATAATTCTTCATCCTATCCGAACACAGCTTTCTCTGTAGCCTCTAAAGGTACCTAAACCTCTTAATGTATTCTTTGTATCATCATCAGCAGCAGCTTTTATATCATAAGTAAGACCAGGGGGAAGAATTACCAAGCTCCGAATGGAGCTTGATGCCCCTGTTTCCACGAGAACCTTCAGGCTCACTGGAAACAGCAGTTATGAAGCAGTGGTATTAAGACCGCTGCTCCATAACTGGTCCGCTGCCTCTGAGGCTGTGGTCTGCAATCCACCCGATCCTATATGAATGGGCTAATTGACACCCCCTGCTAGCGCCCAGTTGGCCCGTGAGTCTGCAGGGGGCGGCATTGCACAAGCAGTTCTGGTGAACTGCTTGTGCAATGTTAAATGCCGACAGCGTATGCTGTCGGCATATAGTGATGTCTGTCGAACATGATATGATACAGCGTATCATGTCGGACAGACATTGATAAATCGGCCCCAGGTCTTCTTTTCTATTATGTCTTTTTAACTCAATGTAATTTAGGAACCTAATTCCCTAAACGTGTACACATAACAGTTTAATTGCGATTTCTCCCTCATATTCCCCTTTCTCATTTTGTTTTTGGTCAGTCATTGTTTGTGGTCTTACGCTGGATTAGTTTCTATGGCATATGGAGCCTTTTCCTTTGTGACATCTCTTTGTCATATTTGGACTTGACATACAATTTACACATATAAGCTCAGTTTTTTTCTAAACGCTTTATTAGATTTGACAATTTATTCTGCCACTTTCAAAGACGATTTACCTCATTTACTGGGATCCTGTCTTATTTACTTATTTGACCCCTTTTCAACTTTTGTTAACTTCAGTAATCTTTTTATCTTGGACCCTTTGAAGATGTGCTCAGTCATATGAAAGCATTTTTGTCAGGGTAAGTCATATTCTAAAGAACAAAAAAAAAAAAAATATATATATATATATATATATATATATACAGTGAGTGTGTATATATATGCATGCTAGCAGCATAGAGCTTATTAAACATATAGGATGCTTCTACAATGTTGATGATCCAGCTTAAACATCAGTTATATCTAAGTTTTTAGACAGATATGACAGACAGAATAGTAATAATATCAGTGGAATGTTTATTTATATATCAAAATATAGAATGGATAGTTTATTTAATTATCAAGAATGGTTGCAGCACTTTCCTAGAATTTAGAATGAAGGAGAGAGGGGGAGTTAATGAGAACAGAGGGAATCCCAGAGGATTAGAGGGTTACTGAGAGAGTCAGTGAGATGGCTGTGTCAGATGATGTGAGAAACAAGTATGAGGGCCACACGTGTGACCGGTATGAAAGAGAAAGATCAGACACATCATCATAAATGGTGGAGGGTTTAAAAAGCAAAATAAATTGCTACAAAAAAGAGTCAGGAAATTGTTAGAAATGGACCAAAAAATAATATATTGAAATATAGAATCAGGGACAGATTAAGGTTCTTATACTTTGTATCTCCATAGTCAGGATTCTAATGTGTTCCACAAAATCCTTTTTAATTACAGAGGTCCAAGATTATGTAACATTACATAAAGGTGTCTTCACTAGACTTCCACTTACGTTATTCTAAGTCATCTTTATTCAATATTATCACTTTATCTATATTTATGATTTATATTTTGTTTTCATCTTCACTCTTCATGCTTTTATTTTTTTATTTGTAATGGTAAAGTTAACATCTAATGGTACAGACACATTAAGAATTCTTTGTGGGTTTTTTTTTAATTATTAGTATTGTTCACAAATTCAGATTAGCACATTAAAAACATAATTAATAATTTAATAATATATTAGATTTCATGATAAAAAAATACACATAAATACACTGAATACAACAAGAATGTACTAAATAATATTGTAACCGAGTTGAAGAAGATTATAGCCAGTTACTCTTCATGTTGTAGGGATTTTCTGGTCAAAATTTAAATGCACATAGATTTATTACATCTTTGAAAAGAAACATAATTGCAACATACATATTTTGGCAAACAAGCTTCTAGTAAAAGTTATCACTGTTTTAGTATTAATATTATTGTATGTGCATATGAAGCATAACTAGCAAGTATTTTAAATACTGCAGCTGCTCAGAGTGCAAGTGGGTCATGTATCATGTCAGCAATTAACAAATTGAGTCATTACCAGATGGTACAAGCTTCTTAGGCTCTCTGAGCAAGTGCTGTGTTTAAAATGCTGGTGCACGGTGCATACTTAAAGTGAATGTCAATTTTGATGCTAAAGTGCCCGGTTTTTAAAGTTCCAATAAAAACAGGGGCACTTTAATTCATCAAAATTTACATTTCACTCCTGTTGTGAAAAAAACGTACCTTTTAATCTTCACAGCAGCTCCAGCTTCCTCCAGTCGTTGAAAGCCATTTCTGACCTCAGAAATGATGGATGGGTCATCCTCCAATCACAGCTTCCCCCCAGGGGAATCAGTGTCTGATTCAACGCCATGATTGGAGGAAGCCGGATTCCTCATTTTAGACCCAGGAAGAGGCTTTGCGACGGGCGGAGGAAGCTGGAGCTGCTGTGAAGATTAAAAGGTACATTTTTTTTTTCACAACAAGAGTGAAATGTAAATTTTGTGCCCCTGTTTTTAATCGAATTTTTATAAACCGGACACTTTAGCATCAAAATTGACATACACTTTAAATACACTTTTTGCTAACATGTGTATTGTAAAAATGCTTCTGATCAAAACTGAAATGGATCCACATGGATTCCAATTTTGTCTTGAATGTCCCTTTAATATGTAAAGGAGATTATAATAATTGTGTGTGTGAAACAATAAGATCATTCTTTTAAGCCATTACAAAAACTAAAGATCAATAGGTGAGCCCAGCACCCTTTGGTAATAATTGCTTTAATGGTGCACGTGGTAAGGGGTTACTGCTACCCCCAAACCTATATAATATCCAAAAAGTGCACAGCACCACATAAACTTAAGTGTTTATACCTTTATTTTCACATCAAATTTGCAATACTTCGGCCCCTCTGGCCTTAATCATGCATATTATTATACATGATTAAGGCCAGAGGGGCCGAAACGTTGCAATTTTGATGTGAAATAAAGGTATAAACACTTAAGTTTATGTAGTGCCGTGGACTTTTTGGATATTATCCAAAAACGAAAGAGTCATTGTAAGAAACCATGGTGCAATTTGCAATATAATAATATAAAAAGTATTGATCGAATAAACAATGATGGCAACAAAAAATAAAAAGATAATCAACATTTGTCTGTCAACTATGAATGACAGCAAAACAGTGATCATCCAATAAGCAGTAAAAAGGAAGTACAGACCAATTTGTATTTGCTCTTGTTGGAAACAACGTATCCCATGTTATTTTATAAAAGATTGGCTATTGATGGATGATTGACAGCAATGGTAGCCAGTAAGATCACACAGATCTGGGAACACAAAGCCCCATAGACCGCAATGTAAAGGCACTTTTCAGGGCCATTTTGTTGTAACACCCACACCCACCACTTCATACCCCTAAAAACTGCTTAGTGCAGTTTTCTTTTTTACAAAAAAAGATGCTAATATGTTTTATTGACTAAAAGGCACTAGACACATTTTAAAGCGGGTAGTTGATTGCATCAGCCAATAGGATTTTTCCTACCTTAATTCCGATTGGCTGATAGAACTCTATCAGCCAATCGGAATTGAAGGGACGCCATCTTGGATGACGTCACTTAAAGGAACCGTCATTGTTGAAGAAGACGTCGGATGAAGAGGATGCTCCGCGTTGGATGTCTTGAAGATGGAGCCACTCTGCGCCGGATGGATGAAGATAGAAGATGCCGTCTGGATGAAGACTTCTGCCTGTCTGGAGGACCACTTCTGCCCGTCTGGAAGACCACTTCTGACGGCTTCGTTGAAGACTTCTGCCCGGTTGGGTGAAGACTTCTCACGGTAGGGTGATCTTCAAGGGGTTAGTGTTAGTTTTTTTAAGGGGGGATTGGGTGGGTTTTAGGGTAGGGTTGGTTGTGTGGGTGGTGGGTTTTAATGTTGGGGGGGATTTGTAATTTTATTTTACAGGTAAAAGAGCTGATTACTTTGGGGCAATGCCCCGCAAAAGGCCCTTTTAAGGGCTATTTGTAATTTAATGTAGGGTAGGGCTTTTTTTTATTTTGGGGGGCTTTTTTATTTTGTTAGGGGGATTAGATTAGGTGTAATTAGTTTAAAAATCTTGTAATTTGTTTATTATTTTCTGTAATTTAGTGTTTGTTTTTTTGTACTTTAGATAATTTTATTTAATTGTATTTAATTGTATTTAGTTTAGGGAATTTATTTAATTATAGTGTAGTGCTAGGTGTAATTGTAACTTAGGTTAGGTTTTATTTTACAGGTATATTTGTATTTATTTTAACTAGGAAGTTATTAAATAGTTCATAACTATTTAATAACTATTGTACCTAGTTAAAATAAATACAAACTTGCCTGTTAAATAAAAATAAACCCTAAGATTGCTACAATGTAACTATTAGTTATATTGTAGCTATCTTAGGGTTTATTTTATAGATAAGTATTTACTTTTAAATAGGATTAATTTATTTAATGATAGGAATATTTATTTAGATTTATTTAAATTATATTTAAGTTAGGGGGTGTTAGGGTTAGGGTTAGACTTAGGTTTAGGGGTTAATAAATTTAATATAGTGGCGGCGACATTGGGGGCAGCAGATTAGGGGTTAATAAATGTAGGTAGGTGGCGGCGGTGTAGGGGGCAGCAGATTAGGGGTTAATAAATATAATGTAGGTGGCGGCGTTGTAGGGGGGCAGATTAGGGGTTAATAAATATAATGTAGGTGGCGGCAGTGTAGGGGACGGCAGATTAGGGGTTAATAAGTATAATGTAGGTGGTGGTGGGCTCCGGGAGCGGTGGTATAGGGGGTAAAACAGTATAGTATAGTGTGGGTGTTTAGTGACAGGGTACCAATAAAGCTGGGAAAAAGCCGAAGAGCAGCGAGATCGATGACTGTTAGTTAACAACAGTCCGCTGCTCATCGCACCATACTTGGTGTGTGGCTTTTTGACAGCTTTTTTGATCATTTTGGAGAACGTATTCAGGTCCGCGGCAGCGATGTTAGGCTATCTTAGGCGAGCGTATTGGTGCCGTTGAATGCAAATAAGTTAACGGCTTGATAAATAGATACATTCATCTTGAGCCCTTATAACTTTGTTGTGCAATTTTTTAAAAAATATTTTTTATTAGATATTGTTATTATGAGTGTAACGGTACTTTTTAAAAGTATTTTTGATGTGTTTTGTGACACTTTTTTGTTTTGCAAAACAGTTACCAGAGCCCTGAGGAGGCGCTAATCATTCTAGCATAAATCACTATTGCGCTCACATGTTCGCGTTTATTTTCAACTTCTAATACGAGCACTAAACATTCACGATAAACCTCTTTTCGCTTGCGCGAAACTGTTAGCATGCCACTTGTAATCTGGCCCTAAATGAGAGAAAAGGTTAGTGAACTGTCCCTTTAATGTTTTTAAAGCAAATTAACAACATTGATACTACAATTACTTTTTAATAGCCAAACTCCACCCTCAATTTCTGTTTATTTGGAGGAGCCAATCTGGGCTTTATTCTGCAGACAACAAAGCTAGCCACTGTCATAATGTTAGTATAAAGTGAATTGTTTTACATTGGTCATCAGTTAAAGGAACATTAAAGGGACAGTGTACAACAATTTTCATATAACTGCATGTAATATACACTACTACATACCCCCCAACTGTCCCAATTTTCGCGGGACGGTCCCGAAGCTATGTAGTGTGTGTGTGTGTGTATCTGCATGTATAAGTGTATGATATGTAGAGTGTGTGTGTGTGTGTATATTTATCTGCATGTGTAAGTGTATGCTATGTAGTGTATGTGTGTGTGTGTATCTGTATGTATGTGTATGCTATGTAGTGTGTATCTGCCTGTATAAGTGTATGATATGTAGTGTGTGTGTGTTTATCTGCATGTGTAAGTGTATGCTATGTAGTGTGTGTGTATCTGCATGTGTAAGTGTATGCTATGTAGTGTGTGTGTGTGTGTGTCTGCATGTATAAATGTAAGCTATGTAGTGTGTGTGTATCTGTATGTATAAGTGTGTATCTGCATGTATAAGTGAATGCTACAGTATGTAGTGTGTGCATGTATCTGCATGTATAAGTGTATGCTATGTAGTGTGTGTATCTGCATGTATAAGTCTAATCTATGTAGTGTGTGTGTATCTGCATGTTTAAGTGTAAACTATGTAGTGTGTGTATCTGCATGTATATGTGTATGCTATGTAGTGTGTGTGTGTATCTGTATGTATAAGTGTGTGTATCTGCCTGTATAAGTGTATGATATGTAGTGTGTGTGTGTGTTTATCTGCATGTGTAAGTGTATGCTATGTAGTGTGTGTGTATCTGCATGTGTAAGTGTATGCTATGTAGTGTGTGTGTCTGCCTGTATAAATGTAAGCTATGTAGTGTGTGTGTATCTGTATGTATGAATATGTATCTGCATGTATAAGTGCATGCTACAGTATGTAGTGTTTGTGTTCGTGTGTATCTGCATGTATAAGTGTATGCTATGTAGTGTGTGTGTGTGTGTATCTGTATGTATAAGTGTATGCTATGTAGTGTGTGTGTGTATCTGCCTGTATAAGTGTATGATATGTAGTGTGTGTGTATCTGCATGTGTAAGTGTATACTATGTAGTGTGTGCATCTGCATGTATAAGTGTATGCTATGTAGTGTGTGTGTATCTGTATATATAAGTGTATGCTATGTAGTGTATGTATCTGCCTGTATAAGTGTATGATGTGTAGTGTGTGTGTATCTGCATGTGTAAGTGTATGCTATGTAGTGTGTGTTTATCTGCATATGTAAGTGTATGCTATGTAGTGTGTGTGTATCTGCATGTGTAAGTGTATGCTATGTAGTGTGCGTGTGTGTAAGTGTATGTGTATATGTAAGTGTATGCTATGTAGTGTGCGTGTGTGTAAGTTTATGTGCATGTGTAAGTGTATGCTATGTAGTGTGTGTGTGTGTGTAAGTGTATGTGTATGTGTAAGTGTATGCTATGTAGTGTGTGTGTGTAAGTGTATGTGTAAGTGTATGATATATAGTGTGTTACTGTGCATTTTTGCTGACTTTAAAAGCCATAATCTAGAATATTAATGGGGAATGCAGAGAGCAGTTTTAAAGAATCTATTATTAAATGTCTAATTAAGATAAAAAATATTTAGCACTGTCTCTGCAAAGGCTACTTAAATGCAGAGCTCACATAGCTATACCAGTTGATTGAGCTTGTGTTTGATTTGCTGCCTAAAAGTATTAAAAGATATGACTTTATTTAGAATTTTATACATATTACTTTGGTCTTATGATTTTTTTAAGCCCCATCCCTGCTCCTGCCCATCACATTGCTACTATAATGAAATATATGCACAGATACTGATATAAAAATCCAGTATAAAAACCATTTACAAACTTACTCAGAAGCTCTCAGTTTAGAACTATTGATGAGGTAAGGCTGGGGCACCCAGTGAAAGGGGCTGGAAAAACAAGAAGAGCTGACCCCCCCCCCCCTCCTTCCTTACATGTGAAAAGACAGATAAAATAAACAGGAGCCAGCAGTAGTCTGTAAACGCACGTATACACCTGACACTGTGGGGCTTGGTTAGGAGTCTAAAAATCATCAAAGTTATTAAAAAATAATCAAAACTAAAAAAAAATGTTAAATCTCCTTTAAAAGTCTAACCCGCCTCCCAAAAATAAACCTGACACGTAAAAACCCCTATATCCGCAATCGCGCCATATCGCAATTAATAATAAAGTATTAACCCCTAAACCGCCAAACCCCTACAACGCAATATGCCTAATTAAACTATTAACCCCAAATCCGCCATTCACCCACGTTGCGATCTCCCTAATATAGGTATTAACCCCTAACCCGACATTCACCCACATCGGGATCTCCCTAATATATGTATTAACCCCTAACCCGCCATTCACCCACATCGCAAACTACCTAATAAATGTATTAACCCTAATCCGCCATTAACCGTCACATTGCAATTAACCTAATTAAACTATTAACCCCTAATCCACCATTAACCCACATCGCAACGCACCTAATAAATATATTAACCCATAAACCGCCTTCAACCCACATCACAATTAACCTCTATTAACCCCTAAACCGCCAAACCCCACAACACAATTAACCTATTTAAATTACTAAACCTCCAAACCTAACACCCCCTAAATTAACCCCAATTACCTAAATTAAAAAATACTAAGTTACAATTAAAATAAAAAACCTACTTTAAAAATAAAAAAACTAAGTTTAAATTAATCTAAAATTACAAAAAATAAAACAATCTAAAATTACATAAAATAATAAACCAAATTTTAAAAAATAAAAAAATTAAACCTAATCCCTATGAAAATAAAAAAGCCCCCCCCAAAATAAAAATACCTCCGAATCTAAACTAAACTACCAATAGCCCTTAATAGGGCCTTTTGTAGGGCATTGCTCTAAGTTAAACAGCTCTTTTGCATTAAAAAAAAATACTAAGTCCCCCCTCTAACAGTAAAACCCCCCAAAATAAAATAATCTAACCCAAAAAAATCCTAAACTACCCATTGCATTTGTATTGGCATTGCCCTTTAAAGGGCATTCAGCTCTTTTACTGCCCTTTAAAAGGGCATTCAGCTCTTTTACAAGTGCCCATTTAATCCCTACTCTAAAAAATAAAAAAAAATCCAAACTCTAAGGCCCAAATAGATATCACCGTTCCTGAAGTCCGGCGGAGAAGGTCCTCTTCAAGGCGGCGGTGAAGTCTTCTTGGAACCGACGACATCTTCCATCTTCATCCAGTACCAAGCCAGCGCGGAGCGGAGATGACCGCGGAACTGAAGACCGGCAACCGCAGAGCCATGGAGCATGGAGGATCCTCTTCGTACTATCACCGCCGTACACTGAATATGGAATGCAAGTTACGTGTTTAAATATGCCGTCATTTGCATTCCTATTGGCAATTTGATTCTTCAAATTCGAATCAGCCAATAGGATGAGAGCTACTGAAATTTTATTGGCTGTTCAAATCAGCCGCGCCGGCTTGGTCCTGGATGAATATGGAAGATGTCACCGGTTCCAAGAAGACTTCATCGCTGCCTGAAAGAGGACCTTCTCTGCTGGACTTCAGGAACGGTGAGTACTTATTTGGGGCATAGAGTTAGGATTTTTTTTTATTTTTGGGGAGTTTTTTTATTTTTTTAGATTAGGGATTTAATGGGCACTTGTAAAAGAGCTGAATGTCCTTTTAAGGGCACTAAAAGAGCTGAATGCCCTTTAAAGGGCAATGGCCAATGGCCATACAAATGGGTAGTTTAGGATTTTTTAGTGTTAGTTTTTTTTTATTTTGGGGGTTTGTTGGGTGGGGGCTTTTACTGTTAGAGGGAGGACTTAGTATTTTTATAATGCAAAAAAACTGTTTAACTTAGGGTAATGCCCTACAAAAGGCCCTTTTAAGAGCTATTTGGTAGTTTAGTTTAGATTAGGGGGTGTTTTTATTTTGAGGGGGCTTTTTTATTTTCATATGGATTAGGTTTAATTTTTTTATTTTTGATAATTTGGTTTATTATTTTATGTAAGGTTAGTTTTTTATTTTTTGTAATTTTAGATTAATTTAAATTTAGTTTTTTAATTTTTAAAGTAGTTTTTTTTAATTGTAATTTAGTATTTTTTAATTTAGGTAATTGGGATTAATTTAGGGGGTGTTAGGTTGTGGGTGAATAGCGGATTAAGGGTTAATAGTTTTATTAAGTTTATTGCGATATGGGGTAATGGGGGATTAGGGGTTAATACATTTATTAGGTTTATTGTGATATGGGTTAATGGCACATTAGGAGTTAATATACTTTATTAGTTATTGCGGTGGGGGTTGGCGGTTGACAGGTAGCTAGATATTGCGCATCCGTTAGGTGTTAGTTAATATGTTCAGCAAGTTACGGGAGTTACGGTACTTTCATACTCAGCGCAAAGCTTGTTGCGCCTGCCTATGTGTGGCGAGGTGAAAATGGAGTAACATTTTTCCATTTTCACTGCGTAAATCCTTGCGCTGAATATGTGATACCGATTTGCGACACGGTTCTATGTTAGCTTATGGGAGTAAAAATTGAGGGCGACGGGTAAAATATATGTGCCGCGTTTATATGCGGCAGCGTATATGTGATACCAAAGCCACATAAAAACCGGCGTTGCTGGCTTTTGTGGGTGACGCAACGTATGTAATCTTGCCCTAAATGCATTTTATAAGCCTAGTATTGAGGTTATTCCCAGCATCTCTCTAGTCATGGATACGACCATGTTTAAATCTTTCACTACATTCCAATGCAGACCTGTTTGCACATGTGCAGCAACTCTCCTTCAGATACCTGCAGTCTAACCTAGATTTTATAATATCAGCACCAATGATTAGAGGGAGGCACATGCAATGTATTTATTATTTAGTGTCCCTTTAAAGCCAATTAGAGACAGATATGTAACAGGGTTATAGCCCCGAGAAGTCATCAGAGTGCATTTCAAGATCTGAGTTAGAAATTGCTCTATTTTAGAGTTAAATAACATTAAAAGGGGGCACAATAAATAATAAAGATTTACTGCAAAATTGTTTAATTATGCATAACTAAACATTGTATATAAAAACATCTAGGTGTCACTGCCCCTTTAAAGGAACAGTCAAGTCCAAAAAAAACTTTCATGATTTATATAGGGCATGCAATTTTAAACAACTTCCCAATTTACTTTTATCACCAATTTTGCTTTGTTCTCTTGGTATTCTTAGTTGAAAGCTAAAACTAGGAGGTTCATATGCTAATTTCTTAGACCTTGAAGACTGCCTCTAATCTGAATACATTTTGACCACTAGAGGGCATTAGTTCACATGTTTCATATAGATAACATTGAGCTCATGCACGTAAAGTGACCTAGGAGTGAGCACTGATTGGCTAAACTGCATGTCTGTCAAAATAACTGAAATAAGGGGGCAGTCAGCAGAAGCTTAGATACAAGATAATTACAGAGGTAAAATGTGTATTATTATAACTGTGTTGGATATGCAACACTGGGGAATGGGTAATAATAACGGAATTATCTTTCTTTTTAAACAACAAAAATTCTGGTGTTGACTGTCCCTTTAAGGAGAAACCAATGTTATAATATACTGTCTTTTAATTAGAAATACCTATGAATGCAAACTATGGTCACTCTTTTGTGTAGTTATAAAACCTGTAAACAAATAGAGTAACAAGTTCTGATATATTCATTCATATTGTACTATGCATAGTATTTCTGTAAGGGCTACCCATCATGCCTAGTTTAAATATTTGCTTGTATTAATAACCAGTTCTCTAATTGTACTGGGTTCAAATAAATACATTTTAATTAGTTTCCTAATATGCAAAACAATAAATTTGCTATAATCATCATTTTAACAGATGCATTTGGAGTCATACATTTCTAATTTGTTTCTAATTTTATAGCCGCATAAAACTACATTCTGTGTATGATGCAGCAATACCATTACCATTCTCACAAGTTAAATATTACTTTCTATTTAACACTAGATTTAAGAACGCCATACTTTTTAAATCTGTCTGAAAATGATGTGTTTAATTCAGTATGCTTGCGATTATTTTCAATTTATTCTAGAGCGTATGTAATTGAGCTCTAGTGTATCATGTGCTGTGACTGAATTTGAAATGGCAAGTAAATAATGTCAAACTAGATTTTCCAAATGTGATTTCTGTGAAAGGCCCCTTTGGTCAACTTATGAGATGTGGAAAATCAATTGGAGAAAAAAAATGTTAATTTCATCATTTATTGCACATTTCAATTTAACTTTTCAAATTTAATGTCCTTTTCAAGAGCCTTTGGGAGATAATAAATAAGAAAAGCTCACTTTTAAACTGTTTAATAACCTTAGCAATATTGAGTTGAATACATGAATCATTTATTGGAAGTGCAGTTTAGCTGTGTCTGTGACATTAACTGTTTTTAGACTGTGTAATTTTTCGCATTTCAGACAATTTGCTGAATACATTTCCACCATTTATCACATTGTTAATTACGCTGATAGCCTATACTTCCCAAGTTAGTTTTTTACCAAAGATTTTTTATACAAATCAGTACAAAGTACATTTGTATCTGGTTTTCATCATCAGCTGCTCTCGGAACTATCTTCCTTAAAGTACCATAAACATGCAAAAAAGAAAATGCCCTAATTTGTTAGAATATTTTATTATTGCACCGTTGCTTGCGTAGAACTATTTTTTAACTATTGCAAAGGGATTAAACACAAAGTTAAAGTCAGCTCCCGATCAACAATGCACTACTGGGAGCTAGCTAAACACACCTGGTAAGCCAATAACAAGAGACAAATGTGTGTAGCCACCCATTATCAGCTAGTTCCCAGTAATGAATTGATGCTGCTGGGCATATGTACATAGGTTTTTCAACACAGGATACCAAGAGAACAAGGTACATTTTATAACAGAAGGTAAAGTGTCTTAAAATTACATGCGCTATCTGATCCATGAATGTTTATTAGTGTCTCCAGACAATAGTCATAAGGAGGTACTTCCCGGAGGCCATCTTTGTTGTGAGTGGGGCCATGATGGGTAGGGTCTGGCTTACTGGGTGGGGTTGCGCAGCCTGTGGGTGAGGCCAGGTGGTCCATGGGTGGGGTCTGGCGTGACATGGGCAGGAACAACAAAGAGCCTGGGGGTGGAACAGTGAGGGCCAATCACAGTTGCGGTCACAAGGAGGCCAGCCTTTGTGCTGGGGAGGCTGGTGTCTCTCCTGTCCTACTCCATGCACCTTCCATGTAGACTTGTAGCAATAAGCAGTGCCCTTGCACCGTGTGTACTCCTCTCGCAATGTTCCCTTTATTTTCTTTAAGCAATATGTGCAACAAAATTACCTATAATGTGAGCGTACATTTGAAGTTAGTCACTACATACTATACACAATCACGCACTCAAATATCCACACAAACACACACTCATGCATACTCACTCAATCATACATACAATTGCACAAAAAAACAAGGTATTAAAGTCTTTTACCTCTCAGTGTAAGTCCTCCTACAAAGACACAGTCACAGAGTCAATGTTAAAAATGCAAGGAAAAAGTACAATGCATTGTACTCAAGACAAACGACAGAGTGCTGAATCATTTTAACAACTAAAATTATCAAAACAAACATTGATCTGCAAAGATTCTTACAGAGATGATAACACCGTAATCACACATTAAACACAGCAATATATATTTTACACTTTCAATGACACTAAGATTCCCTAAGAGGCAAATCTAAAGTAAGCTTTTACATATCCCATAGATATTAAACATACACCAATTAAGGGTGAGGTATCTAAGCACCTTTTTCCAATTATTTCCAAAGTACACTTCCCATTGACTCTGCATTAAACAGTAACACCTAGATTACAAGTTTTGCGCTATAGAGGGTGCGAAACGAACGCAACAAAAGTTGCGTTATTTTACCCTCCATACGAGTTTTTGAAAAGTCGCCTTGTGCGTGCGATATGGTGGCGATAAGCTCCATACCACACAAAATACAAGCGCTGCTTTGACGTGCTCGTGCACGCTTTCCCATAAATATCAATGGGGAGAGAGTGTTAGAAAAAAAATAACACCTGCAAACACGGAATGAAAAGCTCCGTAACGTAACCCCATTGATGTCTATGGGGAAAAAAAAGTTATGTTCAAACCTAACACCCTAACATAAACCCCATGTCTAAACACCCCTAACCTGCTGCCCTCGACATCGCCGCTGCCTACATAATGTTATTAACCCCTAATCTGCCCTAAAAAACCCTATTCTATAATAAACTACAAAAGGCCCTTAAAAGGGCCTTTTGTAGGGCATTGCCCTAAAGGAAAAACAAACACCCCCTAACAGTTTACAAACCCCCACCCCCCAAACACACAAAATAAAAATAAAGTTAAACCTAATCTACCCATTGTCCTGAAAAGGGCATTTCTATGGGCATTGCCCTTTAAAGGGCATTCAGCTCTTTTGCTGCCCATTAAAAATAAAAAAATGGCTATTCTAAAAAAAACACACAAAAAAAACACCCCAAAACGAAAAAAAACTTTACACAAAATAACAAACGAATTATACAAAACAATAAAAATGATTCATTTTCTAATACCCCGTTTTAAGAAAAAACAACCCAAAATAAAAGAACCCTAATCTATAATAAACTACCAATAGCCCTTAAAAGGGTCTTTTGTAGGGCATTGCCCTAAAGAAATCAGCTCTTTTGCTATAAAATAAAAATAAACACCCCCTAACATTACAAACCCCCACCCCCCCAAACCAACAACATAAAAAAACCTAACTAAAAAAAACTAATCTACCCATTGCCCTGAAAAGGGCATTTGTATGGGCATTGCCCTTAAAAGGGCATTTAGCTCTATTACTGCCCTTAAAAGAGCATTCAGCTCTTTTAAGATTGCCCAATAGCCCTAATCTAAAAAAAAAACCACACCAAAAACACCTTAAAAAACCTAACACTAACCCCTCTGTAGGTACTTACAGTTGCTGAAGTCCAGCTTGAACGATCTTCATCCCAGCGGCTCCATCTTCATCCAGGCGGCTCCATCTTCATCCATTGAGGGACCGGCATCTTCTTCATCCCTGCGGACATCCAGGCGAAGGTCCAAGGCGGAGGTCCATCGATCCGACGTGGAGGTCCTCTTCATGCGATCTTCCGCCGCACACTGAGGATTCAAATGCAAGGTACCCCTTTTATACTGGGGGTACCATTGCAAGGCTATTGGCTGAAAATTTTAAATCAGCCAATAGGAATTAGAGCTGCTAAAATCATTTTGGCTATTGAAATCAGCCAATAGGATTTAAGCAGCTCTCATTCCTATTGGCTGATTCGAATTGGTTGGTTTCTTTAGGGCAATGCCCTACAAAATGCCCTTTTAAGGGCTACTGGTAGTTTATTGTAGGCTAGGGGGTGTTTTTATTTTGGGGGGGGGGGGTATTTTTATTGGGCTATTAGATTAGGTGTAACTTCTTTTATTTTGGTGTCAGGTTATTTTTCCATGTGCATATACCTTTAAGACCTGTTCACCAATCATATATGCACGCCCATTATAAAACACCTGCTCAACTGTTACTCACTGCTTAGTATTTTGTCTAACTGCCTCACAGTAGTGAATCTTTAGCTAAGCTCCTGCATTCCTGCATTCCTTCTTGTGTAATCCTAACTTGATTTCTCTTGCTAGTGTTTTTGCGTGCAAGCTCTCAACAACATCTCTATATTGCTGGAAGTCAGAACTGGGAATTTCAGCTCCTATTTTCAAGTGCCTATAAACCAGTGACACCTCACCTGCAAAAGTGTAAGGTACTATTTAACTCTCCAGCTAATTCTCAGTTAACATCGCTAACTGTTTTTCCCCTTTGTTTTCGGCAATCCGCCGACTCCGGACCACAGATACTCATCTCCAATCAAAGCTTCACTTACCCACAGTTTCACGGACATCTAAATACCGAAACCAAAGGTACTTTTACTTTGTTGCTGTTTTTACTTACTTCCTCACAGCTGATAGACTTTCTTTCTCATTACGGCAACCTGCCGATTCCGGATCACTGACGTCACACGCCAGTCATACTTCCAGCCACTCAGACAGGAAAGCAAACTCCTCCCAGAGATCGCTGCTTACTCCAGAGCTGCAGCTCAAGTACCTCTCCGCAGAACGAAGCCTGCAATCAAGGTAAAATAACTTCTCTGAACTTTGTTTGCTATAGCCTAACCGCAATTTGGTTATGTTAACTTCTTATTCATAGTTACATGGAAATTCTCTCAAGCTTATTACCAACAGTTACTACTCATATATGAACTTAAACATAACGTTCTCCTGATCTAGCTGTCTTGTAATAATTGAGTAAGTTTGGTAATTTGAATCAAACTTCCATTCTCTCAGATCCCAGTTGGGAGACTTTAAAAGAAATAATAAACACCTAAATGCTATTGGTAATACGTTGAAATAGTGTTATCTGTCTTAAGGTGTGACAAACTACATATTTAGAGAGTATTCTGATGAACTTTCTAATACTTTACTTGGGTATAATTAACCTTGTTTAGAGGAATAGCAATAACTGGTTACATAATACTAAGCCACAAACGAAGCTTCATAATGGAGCAACCAGATCTCCCTCAAGTTGTATATAACTTGTCCCAAAAGGTGGACCAGATGGGACAAGCCATCTTAGATTTACAAATGGAAAACCAGGTATTAAGGGAATTAATAAAAGACTCTAAGGAACAACACTCCAGTCCCTTAGAACCACAGGTTTGTTTAACAGAATATTTTACTGGGGATAGAAGGTCATACAGACAATTCAAAAATGCCTGTGGACTTCTATACAGTCTTAAACCCAGAACATATCCTACCGAACGTGTGAAAGTGTTAACCACTATTTCTTATTTAAAAGCAGAAACTAGGATTTGGGCAGATCAGTTCTGTAAAACAAATTCACCCATTCTAAATTCTTTGAGTGATTTCTTCCATGCCATGGATGAACTATATTCTGATACCGATATTCAGCTCTCAGCTGAAACAAAAATGAGACAATTAAGACAGGGTAAAAAACCTGTTGAAGATTATATCACTGAATTCAAGTTACAGGGAGTGCAGAATTATTAGGCAAATGAGTATTTTGACCACATCATCCTCTTTATGCATGTTGTCTTACTCCAAGCTGTATAGGCTCGAAAGCCTACTACCAATTAAGCATATTAGGTGATGTGCATCTCTGTAATGAGAAGGGGTGTGGTCTAATGACATCAACACCCTATATCAGGTGTGCATAATTATTAGGCAACTTCCTTTCCTTTGGCAAAATGGGTCAAAAGAAGGACTTGACAGGCTCAGAAAAGTCAAAAATAGTGAGATATCTTGCAGAGGGATGCAGCACTCTTAAAATTGCAAAGCTTCTGAAGCGTGATCATCGAACAATCAAGCGTTTCATTCAAAATAGTCAACAGGGTCGCAAGAAGAGTGTGGAAAAACCAAGGCACAAAATAACTGCCCATGAACTGAGAAAAGTCAAGCGTGCAGCTGCCAAGATGCCACTTGCCACCAGTTTGGCCATATTTCAGAGCTGCAACATCACTGGAGTGCCCAAAAGCACAAGGTGTGCAATACTCAGAGACATGGCCAAGGTAAGAAAGGCTGAAAGACGACCACCACTGAACAAGACACACAAGCTGAAACGTCAAGACTGGGCCAAGAAATATTTCAAGACTGATTTTTCTAAGGTTTTATGGACTGATGAAATGAGAGTGAGTCTTGATGGGCCAGATGGATGGGCCCGTGGCTGGATTGGTAAAGGGCAGAGAGCTCCAGTCCGACTCAGACGCCAGCAAGGTGGAGGTGGAGTACTGGTTTGGGCTGGTATCATCAAAGATGAGCTTGTGGGGCCTTTTCGGGTTGAGGATGGAGTCAAGCTCAACTCTCAGTCCTACTGCCAGTTTCTGGAAGACACCTTCTTCAAGCAGTGGTACAGGAAGAAGTCTGCATCCTTCAAGAAAAACATGATTTTCATGCAGGACAATGCTCCATCACTATCACACCTTTTGAACAGTATCAGTATATTTTGTAAAGAAAACTTTTTATATTGGAAGTATACTTTCTGGTAAATGAATGTCTCAGTTTCCTTGACTACAAACAGCTGAAAGTACTGCAGGCAAAGAATCTGAGTTTGATATATGCCTAATGCAGTAGTGATAGACAGACACTGGAGTCTGTATCACTGTGCAGAGGCGTGGAGAAAATGGTAGAAATCACAAGTAATAATATGGAGAGTAATACTGTAGTTTAAAATATGTATATAGGAGTTACAGCGTTCATGAACAAGAATAAATATCACCAGTTTGGAAGTATACGACCTGGGGTTGCTGTTAGAGGGAACCGACACCAGCCAGAAGATAATACAACTTGATTTACCCCTGCTCTGAGGATCTGTGAGTGCGGTAACGATTGCGGCTGCAGCTGATGACGTAACAGCGTGTGCTGACAGGCTGTGAGTGCTGAGAGGCAGTGAGAGCTGACAGGCTCTGAGCGCAGAGTGTTAGGAAGAGCGCAAAAGGCTTGAGAGGAGCAGAGACCACAGAAGCAACTGACTTCCTGAAAGGTGAGAACCGGATTGGTTCACTGAAACTCTGAAACGTCAGAGACAGGAAAAATAATCCAGCAAAGAGTTAGAGAAGCTATGGGGTTTTATAGGCTGACAAGAGAAATTTAAAGGAACAGTAACAGGAGGCAGATAGGATCTGACACAGCCCCCCCCCCCCCAAAGGAAAGCACCACGAGTGTTCAGGGTGCAGGCCTATCAGGGTTACGACGGTGGAACAGGGACACACACCTAGGAGCAGATACAGAAGTAGCCGGCTCCCAGGAGTCCTCAGAATGATCGAAGTCCTTCCAGTGGATGAGATATTCCAGAACACCCTTTCTGCGCCTGGAATCAACAATAGAATGCACCTCATATTCCAGATCCTGGGCTTTGTTGTGGGAGACCAAATCGGGGGTCAGGTTGTGAACAAGACAGGGTTTCACTAGGGAAACGTGGAATGTGGGATGAATTTTGTAGGCATCAGGTAGTTGAAGAGTAACAGTCGTAGGATGTTTAATGTCCACAATTGGGAAAGGACCAATAAAAAGTTTACTTAACTTCTTAGATGGGGTACGTAAGCGTAGATTCTTAGTAGAGAGCCATACATGTTGACCAATTTGATAAGTAGGTTGAGGTGTATAACGCAAATCGTAGTATTTTTTATGTGATGCTTGTGCAGATTGAATGTTACGATGAGTAACGGTGAAAGTTTGGGAGATATCGTTAACAGCATCATTCACCCTTGGGTTTGAGGATGGAGTGTAGAGTAGGTAGGAAATCCTTGGATGTAAACCATAATTGAGAAAGAACGGGCTGAAAGAGGTGGATGAGTTAGTGGAATTATTATAAGCGAATTCTGCCAAAGCTAGATGCTTCACCCAAGTGTCTTGTTGGTTTGAGCAGAAACACCACAGATACTGCTCCAACCATTGGTTAGTTCGTTCTGCTTGCCCGTTGGACTGGGGGTGATAAGAAGTTGTGAGTTTTTGAGTAATTTGCAGGGTTTGGCAGAGGGTCCTCCAGAATCGAGACGTAAATTGTGAACCTCTATCAGTCAAAATCACTGTGGGGAGCCCGTGTAGGCGGACTACTTCTTTGATGAACATGTCGCAGGTCTCTTGAGCAGTAGGTAAACCAACTGCAGGGACAAAATGTGCCATTTTCGTGAATAAGTCTACTATTACAAGTACTGAAGTGTAACAGTTGGATGGTTCCAGGTCGACAATGTAATCCATTGCGATATGGGACCAAGGAGTTTCAGGAACCGAGTATGATTGGAGCAACCCTATTGGAAATCGATGACTTGGTTTCGAAGTTGCACAAGTGGTACATTGAGTGATGAAATTTTGAACTGATGTGGTCATAGCTGGCCACCAATAGTGACGGCGAAGCAAATCCAGTGTTTTCCTAAAACCTAAATGTCCAGATAGAGGAGAGGTATGACAAGAGTGAAGGAGATCAGTCCTGCAAGTAGGAGGTATATATAGTAAGCTTTTGTAATAATACAACCCGTTTTGTTTTGTATGAAGGAGATGCAGTGGTTTGGATGGATCATTGATTTGAGAGGTTTGAAAATCTGGATGAGAGGTTATAAGTAACCCTAGAATTTTAGATTTTGGAAAAATGGTAGATGGTGCTTCCAGAGTAAGAGGTCTGAAGTCCCTTCTGGAAAGGGCATCAGCCTTACCATTTCGACTACCTGGTCGATAAGTTATGATAAAGTCGAATCGAGAGAAGTAGAGATTCCAGCGAAGTTGTCTGGCTGAGAGAGTTCTTTTTTGCTGTAAGTACTGCAAGTTTTTATGATCCGTTATAGCTACAATAGGACATGTAGCACCTTCAAGTAGGTGTCTCCACTGCTCAAACGCAATCTTGATCCCCAGTAATTCTCTTTCCCCAACGGGGTAATTACGTTCGGCAGATGTAAGTAGTCTGGATAGGTAAGCAACTGGATGCATTTTATCAGTAAGAGTTGTTTTTTGCGACAAGATTGCCCCCAGAGCATAATCTGAAGCGTCAACCTCGACTATGAACTGTCTGTTAGTGTCTGGAAACTGCAGTATGGGAGCTGTGGTGAAGTCCTTTTTTAATTTTTGGAAGACCTGTTCACATTCATCAGTCCATTTAAAAGGCTTTCCCAACTTAGTCAAGTCAGTAAGAGGTCTGGCTGTATGTGCAAAATTACAAATAAACTTACGGTAAAAGTTGGCGAATCCAAGAAACCGTTGTACCTGTTTCTTGGTATTAGGAGTTGGCCATTGGGTTATCGCATGGATTTTTGAGTCATCCATCATAATTCCAGAGTTGGAAATAACATATCCCAAAAAAGTGACCCTTGAACTATGGAACTCACATTTTTCTACTTTGGCGTACAATTTATGTTCTCGTAAACGTGCTAAAACAGTCCTAACATGGGTGGTATGCTGTTGTTCAGTGTCTGAATAAATGAGTATATCGTCTAGATATACAACTACAAAATTATCTAAAATGTCACGGAAGATGTCATTAATAAAACATTGAAATGTTGCTGGGGCATTACAAAGGCCGAACGGCATGACAGTATATTCGTAATGGCCATACCGGGTTCTAAATGCCGTCAACCATTCATCTCCAGCCCTCATTCGTATGAGATTGTAAGCACCCCTGAGATCCAATTTTGTAAAGATCTTGGCAGTGCGTAACCTCTCTATAAGTTCAGGTATAAGTGGGAGTGGATAGCGGGTTTTTTTTGTTCTTTTGTTTAGCTCTCTATAATCTATTATAGGCCTGAGAGTCTGATCTTTATTTTTAATGAAAAAAATACCAGCCCCAGCTGGGGAGGTTGAAGGTCTTATAAAACCTTTGGCTAAATTCTCTTGTAAGTATAACTTTAAGTGATCAAGTTCAGGTTTTGACAATGGATAAATGTGACCTACGGGAACAGTTGCACCAGGAAGAAGGTCAATGGGGCAGTCGTATGGCCTGTGTGGCGGAAGGACCTGTGCCTCAATTTTATTAAATACATCCTGGAAGTCTTGATATTCAGTAGGTATATTTTCAGTAGTGGTGAGTAAAATATTGTCAAGTGGATAACAAGTTTGTGTACAATATGTGGAATTTAGATTTACTGTCGAGTGTTGCCAGTCAAAATCAGGTTTGTGTAATTGCAGCCAAGATAAGCCTAGAATGATAGGATATAAAGGGCTAGGGTAATGTCAAAACTAATAACCTCCCTGTGACGTGAATTAATGCAGAGTAGTAAGGGTATAGTCTCATGAGTTATAGGACCTGTGGAAAGAGATGATCCATCAACTAAATTAATTGGGACGGAAACCTGTTTTGCAAGGAAGGGAATTTTATTTAGGTTAACAAATTGTGAATCGATATAACTTGCTGAAGCCCCGGTATCGATTAAAGCCTCGACCAGATCTCTCAAGTTTGCGTTCACGCAGACGTCTGTCTATGGTAGTACAGAGACTACAGAGATCTTCCAACCTGGTTGGTACTCCAGTGCGGGACAACTCATCCTTTATCTCCTCGCTGAGTCCAATTCTAAATTGATGTCTTAGTGATGCCTCATTCCATTTGGATTCGATAGCATATATTTTAAATTGGGATATATAATACTCAACAGGCTGTCTGCCTTGTCTTAAACCCCTAAGTGATGTCTCGGCGGATTCCTGCTTGAAAGGGTCATCATACAAAGAAGAAAATGCCTTTAGGAAATCTTGTAGTGAATCTAATATAGTATTTTGGTTTTCAAATAGACTGTCAGCCCAAATACGGGGCTCAGCCCTTAAATAAGAAATAATGGTTAGAACCTTTAACCGGTCAGTATTATAAGTTTTAGGTTTGAGTTCAAACAGAAGCAAACAGGCATTTCTGAATTCTTTGAAATTAGCCCTGTTACCACTGAATTTATCTGGCATGGAAACCTGAGGTTCTGGTTGTGCAGTTTTAACTGCATACATCTCTCTCACACAATCTTTTAACACCTGGGTTTCACCTTGTAATTCCCTGATTGATTGAGTCACATTATCCATGCGCTGTGTGAGCACTGTTAATTGATTTGATACCTCAGTGATATCCATAACTGTAGCACCAGTGTATATACTTTTTTTTTTGTGCTGGATTATTATATCACACCTTTTGAACAGTATCAGTATATTTTGTAAAGAAAACTTTTTATATTGGAAGTATACTTTCTGGTAAATGAATGTCTCAGTTTCCTTGACTACAAACAGCTGAAAGTACTGCAGGCAAAGAATCTGAGTTTGATATATGCCTAATGCAGTAGTAATAGACAGACACTGGAGTCTGTATCACTGTGCAGAGGCGTGGAGAAAATGGTAGAAATCACAAGTAATAATATGGAGAGTAATACTGTAGTTTAAAATATGTATATAGGAGTTACAGCGTTCATGAACAAGAATAAATATCACCAGTTTGGAAGTATACGACCTGGGGTTGCTGTTAGAGGGAACCGACACAAGCCAGAAGATAATACAACTTGATTTACCCCTGCTCTGAGGATCTGTGAGTGCGGTAACGATTGCGGCTGCAGCTGATGACGTAACAGTGTGTGCTGACAGGCTGTGAGTGCTGAGAGGCAGTGAGAGCTGACAGGCTCTGAGCGCAGAGTGTTAGGAAGAGCGCAAAAGGCTTGAGAGGAGCAGAGACCACAGAAGCAACTGACTTCCTGAAAGGTGAGAACCGGATTGGTTCACTGAAACTCTGAAACGTCAGAGACAGGAAAAATAATCCAGCAAAGAGTTAGAGAAGCTGTGGGGTTTTATAGGCTGACAAGAGAAATTTAAAGGAACAGTAACAGGAGGCAGATAGGATCTGACAATCACACGCGTCCAAGTACTCCACAGCGTGGCTGGCAAGAAAGGGTATAAAAGAAGAAAATCTAATGACATGGCCTCCTTGTTCACCTGATCTGAACCCCATTGAGAACCTGTGGTCCATCATCAAATGTGAGATTTACAAGGAGGGAAAACAGTACACCTCTCTGAACAGTGTCTGGGAGGCTGTGGTTGCTGCTGCACGCAATGTTGATGGTGAACAGATCAAAACACTGACAGAATCCATGGATGGCAGGCTTTTGAGTGTCCTTGCAAAGAAATGTGGCTATATTGGTCACTGATTTGTTTTTGTTTTGTTTTTGAATGTCAGAAATGTATATTTGTGAATGTTGAGATGTTATATTGGTTTCGCTGGTAAAAATAAATAATTGAAATGGGTATATATTTGTTTTTTGTTAAGTTGCCTAATAATTATGCACAGTAATAGTCACCTGCACACACAGATATCCCCCTAAAATAGCTATAACTAAGAACAAACTAAAAACTACTTCCAAAACTATTCAGCTTTGATATTAATGAGTTTTTTGGGTTCATTGAGAACATGGTTGTTGTTCAATAATAAAATTAATCCTCAAAAATACAACTTGCCTAATAATTCTGCACTCCCTGTATATGCTACGGATTCCTCCTGGAGTTTTCTGTCCTTGAAAAACCAATTTAGACTTGGACTGTCGGAAACTTTAAAAGATGAGCTTGCACGCATTGAAATGCCGGACACCTTGGAAGCTCTCATGAAATTAGCTACACAAATCGATCGCAGACTACGAGAAAGAAAGGCTGAGCGCTATCATACTGAAACACAGAGTAAAGTACAACCCACTGCACATCCAATACTTCCAGGAACTTCACAGGATCGACCTACTCCTATGGAGATCGGCATGTTGAGAGGCCCCCTCTCTGCTGAAGACAGACTACGTCGTAGAGTTCTGCGGTTATGTATGTATTGCGCCAATCCAAACCACACAGTAACTGACTGTCCAACTCTTCGCAAGAACAAAAAGTGTAAGTTTACATACCTGCAAAATTCTCAACCACCTGAAATATCACAAACTTACTGCAATTTGTCTCTTTTACTACAGTGGGACCTTAACAGGTTGAAAACCAAAGCGATAATAGATTCCGGAGCCTTTGGAAACTTTTTGGATGTCACATATGTTCATCATAATAAAATACCTGTTGTTAAAAAGAATATACCTGGGGGGCGGAGACAGCCCTGCATCTGAGCGGTCGCACTCTGCATGAGCTCCGGCTCTATATTATAGATTTACACTCTTCTGACCGCTCAGAGCAGGTAATCACATACTGAGTACGAGCAGTTTATGAGGCAAAACACCTAAGCCAACTGAGAAGGTGTGGGAGACTTAAGCAGTGCCATATAAAACAGTTCTTATCCACAGGGGACTACATAGTGAATGTACTAAAGACGCCATTTTGTGGCACAGGCCATGCGTGAATATATTCTCTGAAAACTACCAGTAACATCGAGGACTCTATAACCTCTTCACCATGGAAAGAAGCCCCTCACATACAGTTATAGCGGATCGCCTAGCAGCCTTTGAACGGCAGATGGACAGATGCTTTGAGAGCCTATTGCTCTCCCTACATACGGAGAACGCCAGCGCTGCTATCCCATCAGAGATACTGGAGATTAAGATGCACATCCAGAATGATATCTCAGAGCCTCAGGTCCCTAATCAGTTAGACCGCATTATCGCTCCTACTGAGTCACGGACTGACCGGGTTTCTTTGTTGAGCACGGCACCACCGCTTATGTCGACGCTACTTACATCTGCACAGCATCCAACACCTAGGCCTCTGAGTGCGGAATCTACCTGTGATCTTCAGTACCCGACGTGGACCGGGAAACGACAGTTATGCAATCCCTGGCATATACCTGCTCTAACTATTGACATTAGGCTTACCGCCTACTGCACACCCTCATCCAAAATTATATGGCAGTTGGAAGGCAGAGGGAGCGATCACCGCATGAACAGACAGCTGTGTCTCAAAGATCTTTCCCAACAGCTCCAGAAAACTTACCCGGGCAGCGACAGAGAACCCCCAAGTCACCACCTCTTAAAAGCCGCTGTGTTCGTGGCCCTCAGAGTGGGGATAGGATGAATATAGTGGCTTCTTCCTCACATGCCCCTTCATGGCCCAATTCACATATGCTATATAGAAGGGACTTACTCCGTAAGACCATTTGACTGTATGCCTCACCTGTTTAGACTGTTGAAAGTAATGAAATGCAGAGTTTAACCTTCACTAACGCTAGTTTAATAAGAGTTTTATTGTTATACCTAAGTATATTCATAGCCTTATCCATACTAAGTATTATTTTAATGTTGCATGGATTTCCTTCTCACACTCTTTGTTTCATATGCTCCCCAATTTGGGATTACACTGCAAAGGATTTTCTTCCTTACATGTATTATATGTTTATGCCCCAACCACGTATTATAGATATATATAATTGCTGTTCATAGCACCCATGATGTAAAAGATATACGCTTAGGAACGGGTAGTTTATAGCCCTAACATGTAACAGACGCAGTATTCCTTACTCCTGGACACACTAGTACTACTGCCCCCTAGCTATGTCTCTCTTTTATCTATTACAACCACAGCTCAAATATGATTTTCACATACCTTTCTAGGGGGGGGGCGGGGGAAATAGATATAATACATGTCGGAGCACTGTGAAAATTAGGGCATTGCTTATATTGGTGCATATAAGAAGCACTCCTTTCCTTCTCTGAACTACTTAAGCCTTAACTAATAGCGCTGCTGAGTAATAATGTAGTGTTATTAAGCAGAGGGCTAGGGGAATTCCAAACTCTGACCTCTCTGACAAACTGCTTCATTTGCAGGGGTATCAAAATATTACCACCGACACACCAGGGTATTATATGGAAACTCAAGGGTCAAAACAGATTAGAGCAGAGATAAGAGTAAAATCTCAAGAAGGTTGAAAGGCTCTAGTAAACTACCCGCAAAAGCCTAGGCTCTCTATTAGCTCAACACTTTAATGGTACTATTAATAAATGCAATGCATAATAACTATCACGTGCACCAAAACCCCTTCGCCTAATCACCCTTTAGAGTGACCCCCCATAACTCTTCTACTTAGCTGCGCTTCCTCAAACTACTACTTCCCTGACACTCTCTTAGCTCTAGTCAACACATGCCTCTAACAAGAGCCCATCTCCCCCTCCAACTATTCTACCCTTTTCTCACCTTTTCCCCCCCTCCTCCCTCTCATCTCTTTAAAGCAGCTTTATCTTGCTGCCCTTCCCCATCTTGCTATCCCAAATATATGGTCCAAAAGTGGCCACTCCAAATGCCAACTTCCTCTACCAATGTTCATAAGCTCTTTGGTGTTCAAAAGCAATCCCACCTTTTCATAGAGGAACACATCATAGAAAATAACATAAAATAGAGGTATATTATAGATGCCCACACAGATTTAAGGATGTATCATAACTTTATTCAATATCTATTTGTATGTTAAATATTTTCTTATCTTTATTTTTATTGCATGGCATTTTCTTTACGCTGTATTATTTCCACAACCTCAATAAAAAATATTATTAAAAAAAAAAAAAAAAGAATATACCTGTTTCTCTCAGAGTTATTGACGGATCCACACTTGCAACTAGTCCAATTACCCATCACACCATTCCCCTTTTCACCACCACTGATACTGGGCATACAGAAATTATTACTTTTGATATAATTCCTTCCCCTAATTTTCCGATAGTTTTAGGGCTTCAATGGTTGCAGTTACATAATCCTACAATCAATTGGAACACTCTAGAACCTACTTTCACTTCACCTTATTGTAAAAGTACTTGCTTTCCGCAACAAGATATATTACTCACACCTACAAATACCTTCACTTTACCATCATACTACACTGACTTCACAGATGTTTTTAGTAAGGTTAAAGCGGAAAATCTTCCACCGCACCGGGTATATGATTGCCCAATTGAATTGGTACCAGGTTCAACTTTACCAGTAGGTCACTTATATCCCTTAAGTCAACCAGAACTCAAACACTTGAAGGAATATTTACAGGAAAATTTACGTAAAGGTTTCATTAGGTCCTCTACTTCCCCTACTGCTGCAGGGATGTTCTTTGTCACAAACAAGGACAGCATTCCCAGACCCATAATAGATTACCGGGAATTAAACAAATGCACATTAAAAAAACGATATCCGTTGCCGTTAATACCAGAATTAATCGAAAGATTATCCAATGCAACCATTTTCTCTAAACTTGATCTATGAGGAGCATACAATCTCATCCGCATTCGAGAAGGCGACGAATGGCTCACAGCATTCAGGACCAGATATGGTCTTTTTGAATACTTAGTGATGACATTCGGCCTATGTAATGCCCCTGCCACGTTCCAGCATTTCATAAATGAAATTTTTAGAGATTTGCTGGACGTGTGTATGGTGGTATATCTTGATGATATATTAATTTATTCAAACAATATCGAAGAGCACATCAAACATGTCAGATGGGTGCTAGCAAGGTTGAGAGTGCACAGATTATATGCCAAACCAGAAAAATGTTCCTTCCACAACACTACTATTTCTTTTCTCGGTTATACGGTATCACCTTCTGGCATACAAATGCAGACAGAAAAGGTTGAAGCTGTAAAGGATTGGCCAACACTCTCCAGCTAATTCTCAGTTAACATCGCTAACTGTTTTTCCCCTTTGTTTTCGTCAGTCCGCCGACTCCGGACCACAGATACTCATCTCCAATCAAAGCTTCACTTACCCACAGTTTCACGGACATCTAAATACCAAAACCAAAGGTACTTTTACTTTTGTTGCTGTTTTTACTTACTTCCTCACAGCTGATAGACTTTCTTTCTCATTACGGCAACCTGCCGATTCCGGATCACTGATGTCACACGCCAGTCATACTTCCAGCCACTCAGACAGGAAAGCAAACTCCTCCCAGAGATCGCTGCTTACTCCAGAGCTGCAGCTCGAGTACCTCTCCGCAGAACGAAGCCTGCAATCAAGGGAAAATAACTTCTCTGAACTTTGTTTGCTATAGCCTAACCGCAATTTGGTTATGTTAACTTCTTATTCATAGTTATATGGAAATTCTCTCAAGCTTATTACCAACAGTTACTACTCATATATGAACTTAAACATAACGTTCTCCTGATCTAGCTGTCTTGTAATAATTGAGTAAGTTTGGTAATTTGAATCAAACTTCCATTCTCTCAGATCCCAGTTGGGAGACTTTAAAAGAAATAATAAACACCTACATGCTATTGGTAATACTTTGAAATAGTATTATCTGTCTTAAGGTGTGACAAACTACATATTTAGAGAGTATTCTGATGAACTTTCTAATACTTTACTTGGGTATAATTAACCTTGTTTAGAGGAATAGCAATAACTGGTTACATTTGGATAATTCCGTTTATTTTTCGTAATTTAGTGTTTGTTATTTTTTGTACTTATGTATTTTTTTATTTTTTGTAATTTAGTATTTTTTATTTTTTGTAATTGTAGATTTAATTTTTTTAGTAGTGTTAGTTTTTTTTAATAAGTAATTGAATTTATTTAATTTGTAGTTATTTTAATTTTAGTCTAATAGTTATGTTAGGTTAATTTATAGTTTAAACTTAGGTTTTTTTAATTTCCCAGGTAAGTTTTTATGTATTTTAAGATAGGAATCTTGTCATTTTAATGTAAAGTTAGGGGGTTGTTAGGTTTAGGGGTTAATAGTTTAATTTAGTTTTTGGCGATGTGGGGGCTGGCGGTTAATAGGTTTATTTAGTGGTAGTGATGTGGGAGAGCCAGAGGTTTAGGGGTTAATAACTTTAGTATAGTGGCGACGATGTCGGGGAACGGCGGAATAGGGGATAATAAATGTTATTAGTGACGGCGATGTTGGGAGCGGCAGATTAGGGGTTAATAACTTTAATATAGTGTTTGCGATGCGGGAGGGCCTCGGTTTAGGGGTTAATAGGTAGTTTATGGGTGTTAGTATACTTTGTAACAGTTTAGTTATGAGTTTTATGTAACAGTTTTGTTGCGCAAAACTCATAACTACTGGTCTCAGATTGCGGAACGGATCGTGTCGTTATAGGGTGTAACGCAAGCTTTTAAGCCTCACTGCAAAACTCGTAATGGCAGCGCTATTGAAATCCCATGAAAAAACATAATTTTTTCAAGTGCGGGACTGACGTTGCATTACAGGCTAAAAGGCTTGCAGTACAGCTATACCGACAAGACTCGTAATGGCTGCGTTACTGTTTTAACGCTGAAATGGCCATTTTTTCAGCGTTAAAACACGAATGCAAAACTCGAAATCTAGGTGTAAGTTTCTATAGTTTGTTGTTAGCGGAAGCAATATCCCTCCAATTCCAAGATGTCTGAAACCTTATTTTGCCAACTTATTACTGTAGGGGCCTCGTTACATATCCAATATTTTTAGCTATAAAAAAACCTAGCACAGTTTACCGTAATTTTGAAAAGCTTTTTGTAGGTAGGTGAGGCAATCTTGGTCAGTTTATTCAATAACCATATAAGAGGATGAGGAGGAAATAGTCTACAAAGGACTTTTTCAATTTCCTCAATAACTTGTAACCAATATCTAGAAATAACTGAACATCACCACCACATATGACGTGTAATATCTTATAATTAATTTCAATGAGGTAAGTGAAACTGAAGAACATTGAATAGAAAGAAAGATGCTATTACCTTGTTGTGATAGGACTATAACCCCTAAGTCCCTCTCCCAACCCAACTTTATTTTATAAAGTATTAAAATTGTATGCAACAGTGGGGGGTGGCTGTACATAGTTTTTCAAAGTTGGTGAGAGGTCTGATCATGTTGTGGGTTATTTTATTTGTATAAATATAATTATAAACTTTATTATAATTAAACCAGTTATGAAACCATGTCAGACCCTTATCTACTAGCACCAGTTGAGTAAGGAGTGCTTTACCATTAGTCAATAAGAGTATGGTAACATCTGCTAGCTGCAATTCTGCTGCTGGAAGAATTGTGCCTCATTGAGGAAAGTCAGCATTGACACTTTGGGAAGTTAGTGGAGATGGTAGAAGACAAACATGGATTAAGTTTATTAATTTTCTCCCACACCTACAATGTTTCTCTGGCAATAGGATTTTAAATAGATGAGAGTACTGTTTTCGGATGTGTAGTCCAACAAAGTCTACCTAAACACGGATAAGCATTACTTGCTTGTTCTAAGCTAACCCACAGCTTAGTGTCCCAGTGAACCCTCAAGTCCACTATACTACTAAGGAAAATTGCAGTTCCATACATATCTTTATCTGGAACCTCTAAACCTCCCTAAGACTTAGAGAGCAACATTACTCATCCTTGGGTGTTTGCTATCCCAGACATAATTGCTAAAGGGGTTTGACTTAGAATCCTTTGCCATTAATATTTCATTTTCAATTTTGGCTAATGTGATTGCATTTTTGAATGTTTTGTTACATTCCATATATATTTATTATGTTGAGTCTGTACTATTTTCTTTGAATAATTTAAATGCCCTATGTTTTTTCCTAATTTCTCTTAACACATTTTTATTTAGCCACATTGGCTTGGATTTATTTATTTTACTTTTATAACCATGTGGTTTGTGTTGATATGTATATTTATTTAACAAAGTTTTAAATGCTATCCATTTATCTTCTGTATTTTTTTAGAGAATACTTTGCCCCCAATTTATGTTATTTAACAATTAAATTAATCTTTCTTAAATTCTTAAATCTAAATCTAAAAGTCTTAGTTAAAGGACCACTCAATGCAGTATAATTGCATAATTAATAAGTGCATACTAAAAAGACAATGATTTAACACTATGGGGCCTATTTATGAAATGTCTGTCCGACATGATCCGATCAGCAGATCATGTCCGACAGACATCGCTGAATGCGGAGAGCAATACGCTCTCCGCATTCAGCATTGCACCAGCAGCTCTTGTGAACTGCTGGTGCAATGCTGCCCCCTGCAAATTCGCAGCCAATCTAGCAGGGGGTGTCAATTAGCCCGATCATATTCGATCGGGTTGATTTCCCGCGATGTCTGTTCGCCTCCTCAGAGCAGGCGGACAGGTTATGGATCAGCTGCTTCATAACTGGTGTTTCTGTATTGTTTGAAGGCTTGTCAGAAACATGGCCCTTCAAGCTCCATACGGAGTTTGATAAATCGGCCCCTATGGGGCCGATTTATAAAGGGCCAATTGGCCCCTGATGCCCCTGTTTCTGCGCAAGCCTTCAGTTTCGCCGGAAACAGCAATTATGAAGCAGCAGTCTTAAGACCGCTGCTCCTTAACTGGTCCGCCTACTCTGAGGCTGCGGACATCAATCCGCCCAATCTCATACGATCAGGCTGATTGACACAACCTTGGCCAACAGCTGATTGGCCGCGAATCTGCAGGGGGTGGCATTGCACAAGCAGTTCACAAGAGCTGCTTGTACAATGATAAATGCTGACAGCGTATGCTGTAGTCATTCATCGATGTCTGTTGGACATGATCCGCTGAGCGGATCATTTCGGACAGACTGATGAAAAATCGGCCCCTTACTCTGAATTTAAAAGATTCAGAGATACATTTTAAAAAAAAAAAAAAAATTATTTTTTTCTGACACATTTTATTTTTTCTCCCATTATCCGGCCTCTTGTATCATGTGACAGACATCAGCCAATCACACACTAGTATACGTATACCCTGTGAGCATTTGCACATGCTCAGTAGGATCTTAGATAAAAAAGGGGGGCTGAGGGCAAGTGGGTTAGAAATCAAATTAAAGGGCAAAATTATCTATTGTACCAGTATGTTGGCCCTATAATTCAAGAGAAAGGCGAGAAAAATACACATATATGTACCATTAATTGCAAAGAAAAAGAGAAATCTTGCAAAAAAAGGGAAAGGACTGCTTTTCTCTAAATAGATATATTGACAAAAACCCACTGATATGAATAATCAGTTTATTTAGGTAAAGTTATGTCAGAAATCAACACTCAGTGTCATAAGGTAGATGCATCAGCAAATACCAATAAATTGTTACTTGTTGGATAAAATTTGTCTCAAAGGGTATCACTCACACTAAAAAAACTTTATTTGGAGACAAATGTGAAGTCCAGCAGGACTCAAACAAACACTCACACACACACTGGTTAAAATTAGCTCAAGCTCTTGAATACAATTATAATATTCAAATATATGGCGAAGAGAACATATATAGTAATGTTGCAGCAATCTCACCAGATAAGTTTAAAGGATATCCTTCATTAATAATGGTGTTAAGATTGCAGAGAATCTAGATTTTGTGCAAACAAATTAACACAGCGAGTAGTGGACCATTAGATGGTATGTCACAGTAGTGATAGCCAGGATTTTTATTTATATACCAGTGTTAAAGTGGCTTAAATTCTGGTTAAATGTTTAGTATCTCATACAAGCCAGTGCTATGTATGATTCAGGAAAAAGGGGAGCATAATAACAATATGTTTGTGACACAGTGTAGCAGGGGGTAGCCGTTATGACAGTGATAGGTTGATTATATTTCAGTATGTCAAAGGTACTATAATTGTGCTGTGTGTCCTAATTCAACACTAGCATGACCTGTCCATTATGGCATAACCCAATACTGTGACTAGATTTATAAATCCCCAAATTTACTAATGGGTGTTGTAAGCAAGAGGTATGCACTTTATACTTGTGAGCACAAAAGTAAACAAACAGATACAAAGTATATCCTAGCTACAAAAAATCACTTGCTAGGGTAAAAGGCTGTCATTAGCGTTACTAAGTGAGTGAGAGAATACAGTTCTGTCACAGCGTATTGAAGGGTACTTTTAATTGTAATAGTAAGTAAATTATACTATATTTATCAATAGTGTACCAATTGCATTACGTTTTGTATTCCGCACTCACATTAGTTATAAGTATATAATAAACCCAGCACTATGACTGAGTTGCACCCTTAATTGTCCAGTTAGCTGAAACGTATTGGTGAAGATATTGCAAACTATATGCGTTCACACTTCAGAATAAAAGCCCACATATTAACTGGCTATGATAAGCCTCTTCTATAGCGGAGGCTGAAATTAATATTACACTGGCTGATAGAAATTAAAAGGTCACAAACTCATCTTAAAAAGTCTCTACTCTATCGGAGACTGTATTAATGTTATGCTGCACTAGTTTCAAACAGGCATATATTATAAAAATATTAGAAACATTATATTGAGCGAGCGACTAAAAGCAGTGAGGTACTATGACCTCGTGAACACATAACGCTTCTTCAGAGGGGTACGCGTCGGCCGGACTTGCCAGATGATATCCACTTCTGAGACCCAGACAGGATCATTGATTGGCCCACTGCATTGTGAATTGCCAGTCGCGATTGGTCAGCATATTGAATCACATATTTGAACAAATCGTAAAATTTAATTTGCAAGCATCATTTGTTGTAAGGTAGAAATTCCCAAAAATATAATCATTGGTCCGATTCACAGTGAGAAAAAACGCTGTCAAAAGAGTTGCTTAATGCATATTGGTTGGTTGTATATTGGAGGTAAATAAATCTTACTACATCAGAAGAACCCGATCTACTTATATCATAAGGGGCGAGAGTATACTGATGTGCCCTTAAAATAGCGGATTATGTATGCCAGTGTGAATTCATTATATTTATATGGCTGGCGGTATTGTTAAAAGTGCCTTGTTATGATAAACATGTTATATGAGAGTGAGGGGGTGAATGGATGTGTGTTGCAAAACTAGTGGGGATATTATTTAGAAGATGATAAAAGGTGCAAAGGTGTGTAAGTAACAGATGTCGTATGAAAAGAAATAAAAAGTAGAGGTAAAAAATGATGATGAAAATTGAGTGATGTTCCAAGAATACTGAGAAAAGTAAAAATGATCTCTATTCGAATAGAATACTATGTATTGCAGTATTCACAGAAAGATGATATTGGCCTTGTGAAGAATTATATTATCTATATGATATACTAAATAATATACATTACATCATTGGTGTTGTCAATATGAGACAGTGACAGTGATGGAAGAGTGATAGAAAAAATAATTAGGTGAAGTTTAAAATTGTGAGAACGAAACAATAAAGTGAAAGATGAATGATAAAATGACAAATAAAAAGTGCATGCCTAAATAATAATGTGAAATTGGGGCTTAAGATAGCAATAATATTTGCTAATATGTGTGCCTGTGTTAATAACATGAAGTTACATAAAGATGAAAAGCACTGGAGGTTATTTGGAAACTATCTCTGAGAAAAAATAATATCCAAGCTAATATATTGAACCATATAAGTGTTGGATGGATAGTACCTACAAATATACATTGTAGTTGTTATGCTCATTTAATCCAAGCGGGTGTACAGTGTTGAGCAAATGTATCCATCTGCACTCTGCCTTTAACAGTGCATTATCTAAACTGCCTCCTCTTATGCCCAATGATATTTTTTGTAGTACTGAAAATTTCAGTTGATTGTATTGGCTTTTATGTTTCAGTAAGAAATGTTTTGCAACACTGGTAATCTTTTTACCGTTCTGAAGGTCATTTTCAGCATTTTTTATATTATTTTTATGTTCCAGTATTCTTACTTGTGCCTCCCTAGTAGTCATGCCTACATAGGCTTTCTCACAATCACAGAAAATGATGTAAATTACACCTGTGGTCCTACATGTGAAATGTTGTTGTAATTTGTGGACCATGCCATATTTATCTCTAATCTCTTTTATCTTTTTGACAAAAGGACATGCTGTGCAGGTACAGCAGGGGTACATTCCTGGGTCAGTGTCCCTTTTTCTTGGATTGTGTATGTAATGGCTTTTGACCAATTGATCCTTTAAATTTCTGGGTCTCTTATAACCGATTTTAACTCTGTCTCCTATAATCTCTTTAAGGTCAGAATCATTCCCAAGAATGAACCAGTTTTCATTCAGTATTTGAATTACGTGTTGCATTTGGGGATTGTAGGTGGTAATTAACCTAGGAGTGGTGTTAGAGGTATCTTTCTTCTTTGGATGAAGGAGTGTAGATCTTTCTGTTTTTAAGGCTTTGAATCTGGCCTTTTTAACAGACCTCTTGCTGTATCCCTTTTGAAGTAATCTTGTCGTTAGCTGTTTACTCTCATTTTCAAAGATTAGAGTATCTATCTGAACAGTTACGCCTGAGTCGAAGAAACTCCCCATAAGGTATTGCCTTCAGTGTGCTGCTTGGGTGGGCACTAGACTCATGTAATAATGAATTGGTTGACGTTTCCTTTCGGAAGATTTTGGTTTGAATTGTTCCATCTAGGTTTTTGGTTATTGTAAGATCCAGAAAATTGATCTCATGTAGCTCTGCTTGGTACGTTAATTTGATGTTAAGGTTATTAATATTAAGTACAGATAGAAACTCGTCTAACATCTCACATGTGCCTTCCCAAATGAAGAGCACATCATCAATGTACCTTAGCCAGAGTACTACATGATTGGTGAATTTTTCCATAGTGTCTGTACAGACAATTTTTTGTTCCCAAAAACCTAGGAATAGATTGGCATACGTAATTGTTAAATGTTTGTTTTTTTCTGTAATTTAGTACTTTTAATAATGTTTAATAGTATATTTAATTAATTTGAGTAGGGTTAGGTTTTTTGTTTTTGTTTTGTTTTTTAAATAATTTTTTATTGAGATTATCAACAAATATACAATTCAACAGAAGTCCACTTACAACATCGGTAAATATACATGGTACATGATACAGGATGACGAATACTATGATTGACCAAACATACATTATACATGTCGTTAATAAACTTGGCATCACCACTATAGGGAAAGAAAATAACTGTAAAATAAGTGGATAACTGACATGTCTGATGGAATGACAAGCTGCGCTAGAGTTCTGGAGTGTAATAAGCGCAAGATTAGATTAAATTGGAGATATTTGAAACACTTGTCTGTTCAAAGTTTCCAGCTTCGTCTGTGAATATGTAAATGGACCTGGGCATATGAAATCTCTTTTTTGAAATAGGGGAAAGGATAAATAAAGAAAATAGAATGAAAAACTTTGAGGGGTAGTCAGCTGGCCAGAGCCGCTCTAATAGTAAGGGGAGGGGGTGGAGGCGTGTCAAGGGGTTATAATGATATGGTGTTGAAGGGTGTGTAGATTAGAATAGGTTCAAAGAGAGTATATACTCCTGTGATCTGGGGAAAGAAACCTTAGGAGTCTACAGGAGAATTTTGAGGATCAGATTGTAAGCGTATGTTGAGAGGTGGCATTATAAACAGTCAGCTTAGACAGAACCCATGAAGGTATTTATAGTGCAGGATTAATGACTATGTAGTATGTGACCATGTAGAGTCTGAATACACACCGCAGTTCTGCTAAAGGGTATCTCATGTGTCGGCAGGTGGAATGGAAAGTCCATAAATAAATACATCTCCGAGCAACTACAACCTAGAATATAACACTTTCAATATCAAGCTTGTTCAGGTTAAAATACTAATAATCAAACTACCTTGTGAGTATGCAATGTGTGAGGTGCTGCTGGCAAGTTCAATTGAGGGAGTGAAGAACGCCATGTCAGGCTGCAATATACCTTGTAATAGATATTTTAAATAAATAAGTTATAGACTCCATCTATCTGACTTGCTCGTTAGAACCTAGAGGCCACAACATGTGTGATGTATGTGTCCCTACACCCCTACTAAGATTAGAAAGATATACAAGCTAGGGTTTGATGTCCATTCAGTATGTGACTATACAACTAGGACTATTTTTTAAAGTAGGTACTGTAGTGGCCCTTATGGTAAGTCAGTCCCCTTACGTGGTATATAAGAAATTGAGACAACCCAGCTACCATCTATAATAAGCAAACATTAATGCTTGGCCTCACACTCTTGGATGTCTCTTTAGAATAAAGCTAAAGAGCAAGCTAAAGTATTAAAGTGTGTTACTAGTATAGCCTGCGTAGCAAATGATCCACCCTAATAGAGCAAGACAGAAATCACAGCTAGCAAATAAACTACATTAAGATTTTGATAGTTGTGTGTAAGGCATAATATACATCAAACAGGTCTGTATTATTAAAAACCAACTGGTACAGGAAACTGTCTACAGGGGAAATGATTACAGGGACAGTCAACACCAGAATTTTTGTTGTTTAAAAAGAAAGATAATCCTTTTATTACCCATTCCCCAGTTTTGCACAACCAACACAGTTATATTAATATACTTTTTACCTCTGTAATTATCTTGTATCTAAGCTTCTGCTGACTGACCCTTATTTCAGTTATTTTGACAGACATGCAGTTTAGCCAATCAGTGCTCAGTCCTAGGTCACTTTACGTGCATGAGCTCAATGTTATCTATATGAAACATGTGAACTAATGCCCTCTAGTGGTCAAAATGTATTCAGATTAGAGGCAGTCTTCAAGGTCTAAGAAATTAGCATATGAACCTCCTAGTTTTAGCTTTCAACTAAGAATACCAAGCGAACAAAGCAAAATTGGTGATAAAAGTAAATTGGGAAGTTGTTTAAAATTGCATGCCCTATTTAAATCATGAAAGTTTTTTTTGGACTTGACTGTCCCTTTAACTCTGAGCTTGTAGGAGTGAGATAAACAACAGTAAAGATGAGCCACAAGTGAATAAGCATCTTCCCCAACTCAGAGAAAAAACAAACAAAAAACATTTACTCTCGTAGCAAGGGATGGGGTGCAAACACCTTTCTCAAAGTTAAGGTAGTGCGAACAGCACTACACAGATGAGTGAATGACAATGGAGTTTCTCTAACAAAGAACTGTGGTTATAATAAAACTATAAACTATATTAAGTACACCCAGCTAGGCATCCCAAAGACATATACATTTTCAGACTAAGCGTCTTCATTTAGCTGCAGCCATGCATGTGAGTACTGACATAAAGTAAATTTAATTAACAGTCTTTTAACCGAGCCGGATTGTGAAAACATCCTAGACTGACACTAGTCTAATCAGATGAGGCCTAGCTCTGGCCTTGTAGTTACCAACTTCAACCGATACCAATTCTAAATAGCGGTATCCCCAGAAGCATAGACCTGCACAGGAAACGGTGACTGTGTGCTGAGTGACTGTGCGCCGGGACCAAGCAGCTGGTATCTCCAAGTCTCTGGATCAAAGGCAGAGGATAGATATCAATGGTGCCAGGTAAGAGGACTCTTGTAAGTAGTGCCAGAGAAACTGGAATTAAGGAATGGTTTATCGGCCATATGGGATCTAAAGTCAGAGCTCCTTCTGTTAGACCGATACCCGGTTGACGGCCGCATCAGACCAGGCAACGGTCGCACTCTGCGGAGGCTGCATGATCTTTGCTCTTCCAGCTATTCCATATTGTGGCGGATCAGGAGGGGGCACATGATGTTCTCATGGAAACGTATCCGAAAGGCATGGGGTGTCTCCTTGATGTCGTCTTAAGCATTGTATGTCCCCTCCGTTGCTCGATGTCTCCTCCTTGTTAGGTAGTAGTGCTTGGTCTCGCACCACAGATCGGCATATAGCAGTGAGGTCGGCAAAACCTCTGTCCATCTTGGATTCAAGAGTCTTAAGCAGAGTCAGCATGTTTATACATGGGATCTCCATTATGCGATTGCGAGGCATAATGTAAGGGTGTAACTATTGTCTCCGTAGTAAGGGTTGCAAGATGGCCGCCGCACAGGGCCTCATCAGATCCGTTTGGAGCTCCTAGGTCATAAATACAGCCAGATAGAATTTCCTTCTGAGGGCTAAAATTCAGCGCTCTTAACTACTGTGATTTTCCCTGAAATTTTGCTTCCACTATCTGGTATAAAGTGGTTAAATCACCCAGGTTCACTAGGAGCTCCTAAAAAACATGACTGTATGCCTTGAGTGCCCAGACAAGCCCCCCAGGGTTAGGTTTTTTTAATATGTAATTTATTTAATTTAATTGGTAGTTTAATTTAATTGTAGTATAATAGTTAGGGTAGGTTAATTAATAGTTTAAAGAGACAGTCTACACCAGAATTTTTATTGTTTAAAGAGATAGATAATCCCTTTATTACCTATTCCCTAGTTTTGCATAACCAACACAGTTATATAAATACACTTTTTACCTCTGTGATTACCTTGTATCTAATGCTCTGCAAACTGCCCCCTTATTTCAGTTCTTTTGACAGACATCCATTTTAGCCAATCAGAGCTGGCTCACCTGAACTCCAGGTGAGTGAGCACAGTGTTATCTATATGACACACATGAACTAACACCCTCTAGTGGTGAAAAACTGTCAAAAAACCCTGAGAGAAGAGGTGGCCTTCAAGAGCTTAGAAATTAGCATATGAACCTCCTAGATTTAGCTTTCAACTAAGAATACCAAAAGAACAAAGCAAAATTGGTGATAAAAGTAAATTGAAAAATTGTTTAAAATTACATTTTCTATCTGAATCATGAAAGTTTATTTTGGACTAGACTGTCCCTTTAAAATAGTTTATTTTAATTCTACAGGTAGTTTATATTAAGATAGGGATGTTAGATTTAGTTAGGGGGATGTTAGATTTAGGGGTTAATAGCTTAATTTAGTTTTTGGCGATGTGGGGGGCTGACGGTTTAGGGGTTAATAGGTTTAGTTAGTGGTGGTGATGTGGGAGGCCAGAGGTTTAGGGGTTAATACATTTATTTAGTGGTGACGATGTCAGGGAGCGGTGGAATAGGGGTTAATATATTTTAGTTAGGTTGCGGTGATGTCGGGGCGGCAGATTAGGGGTGTTTAGACCCGGGGTTTATGTTAGGGTGTTAGAAGTAAACGTTACTTGTTTTCTACCATAGAAATCAATGGGGTATATTTCTTTGTCTTGCTACATCGAACATAAGCTTTCACTGCTTTCAGACTCCCATTGATTTCTATGGCATGAAAACCAGGTATGCTGGTTTGGAAAAGACGCGAGCATACCTGTTAAAAGTTTGATAACTGGGAAAAAGTGTCAGATAGAGCCGAATGTGTATTCGGAACATCTGTAATGACGTAAGCATCGATCTGCGTCGAATTGAGATCATCGGTTCGTATGTTACGTCACAAATTTCAACTTTTGCAGATCTTGATGCTTTGATAACTAGGTCAGAGCAATCTCGCAACAATTACGATGTGGAATTCTGGCGTATTTTAGGTTGACAGCTTGATAGATAGGCCCCCTCCACTGAGAAATCCTGAAAAAATAAACAACTTACTATCTCCCAACATAATTTCTTTTTTCCCTATATTTGGGTAGGTCCTCTGAGACCCATTTAATTAAATTTTCATGTTCTTCTTCTGCCAAACCAACAATTTTAAGATTTTTTCTTCTTGACCTATTCTCTAGGTCGTCAATGTAAAGCATTAACTATGTGCATTTCTGACATGTTTTTCTGGGTTATAGAATTATCCTCTAAATCTGAAATACGTTGTTCAGCTTCTGTTAGTCTTTGGGAAAATAGTCTGATTTCCGTTGTCAACAGCGATATTTCAGATTTAATTTCTTTAAACTGAAGTAAACAAATGTCTGAGATGGACTTAATTAACTGTTCAATATGAATTGTGTTAATTTGAGTATTACTGCTCCCAGTACTTGTATCAAAGGAAGTTTCAATACTACCTCTTGACTTTTTGTCTTTACCTCTAGCAGACATCCCTGGAGATGTATTCTTGTTATGTAACAAATATTTATCCATAAAAAACAGTGCAACATGTTTGTCAGGGTGCCAGGAATCAGACTGAGACGAGAATTGCAAAAATAATCACACCTTTATTAATAACAAAAAATAATAAAAAGTCCACAAGTCAAACAACAAGCCAGGAGTCAAAGCCAGAGCTGGTAGTCAGACGAGCCGAGTCAGGAGCCAAAGTGAATAGTCAGACAAGCCGAGTCAGGAGCCAAAGCGAGTAGTCAGACGAACCGGAATCAGGAACAAGGAGAACAGCAGAGTCAGGAACAAGCCAGGGATCAGGAACCAGGAGGGACGTCAGACAGCCAGGTAATACACAGTAACTGGAACTCACAAACTGGTCTGAGACAACACAAGGGCAAAGCATACTGAACAGAGGCCCTTTAAATAATAAGTGATGACATCACAATTCTGAGACTGCAACCTGTCTCACACGGATGATGTACACCAGTCTGGCCACAAGAGGGCGTGCAGGAAATGATCAGCATCACACACTCTGCACCAGACTCAGCAAGAGAGGTGAGTAAAATGGCTGCCAGCAGCAAATGGCAAACAAAGCAGGGGAAAAACCCTGACAGTACCCTCCCTCAACGACCCCTCCCCCACGGGATAACAAAAGGCTTATTGGGGAAACGGGCATGGAAGGCACGGAGGAGGGCGGGAGCATGAACATCAGAGGAGGGAATCCATAACGCTTTTCCGGACTGTAGCCCCTCCAGTGAACCAAATACTGAATGCGGCCCCTGGACATATGAGAGTCAATAATGCTGCTGACCTCATATTCTTCATGGTTGTCAACAGAGATAGGATGGGGACGAGGCAACACAATGGTAAACCGATTACAAACCAATGGTTTCAAGAGGGAGACATGAAAAACATTGGAGATGCGCATTGCAGGAGGAAGGTCAATAGCGTAGGCCAAAGGATTGACCCATCAGAGTATTCGAAAAGGACCAACATAATGGGGAGCCAGTTTATTGGAAGGCACATGAAGGTTCAAGTTGCAGAAGGACAGCCAAACCCTCTCACCAACCTGGTAGGAAGGGGCCGGCAGATGCCTACGATCAGCCTGGAACTTTTGGCGCTGCATAGAACGATGAAGGCAATCCTGAATCTGCACCCACGTGGAACGGAGTTGCCGGAGATGCTCCTCCAAAGCCGGAATACCTTGAGACATGAATGAATCGGGCAACAAGGATGGTTGAAACCCATAATTCGCCATGAACGGGGAAAACTGTGAGGAAGCATTAATAGCACTATTACGAGCAAACTCTGCCCAAGGTAACAGTTCAGACCAATTATTGTGGTGATCTGAGACATAGCAACGGAGGAATTGTTCCAGACCTTGATTAGACCGTTCCACAGACCCATTGGATTGAGGGTGATATGCCGAGGAGAAAGAAAGCTGGATCTCCATTTGATCACAAAAAGAACGTCAAAATCTGGAGACAAACTGGCTACCCCAGTTCGACACTATCTCCTTGGGTAACCCATGTAAACAGAAGACCTCCCGGGGCAAAAATTGAAGCAAGCTCCTGAGGGAATGCAATGTGATATTTTAGAAAAATGGTCAACCACCATAAGGATAACAGTATTCCCATTGAAAACAGGGAGCTCGACAATGAAGTCCATGGAAACATGTGTCAAGGACGCTCACCATTAGCAATAGGTTGAAGAAGACCCACAGGAAGATGTAGAGGAGTCTTATTCTGTGCACAAACTGAGCAGGAGGCAACATACGCAGCAACATCAGAACGAAGACCTGGCCACCAGAATTGTCGAGTGACAGACCAAATCATTTGGTTCTTGCCCAGGTGACCTGCGGCTTTAGGATAGTGGTAACTGTGCAAAAGTTTAGTTTGAAGATTCTCAGGAACAAAACACTTACCAATAGGTTTCTCAGGAGGTGCATTGGTTTGTGCAGCCAGGATCTCCTCCCCCAAGGGAGAAAGTTAGTACGTATGGTAGCCAAAATATGGTCAGGAGGTATAACTAGAGTAGGTACAGACTGCTCCTTGAACAGAGGCAAAAACCGTTGAGAGAGGGCATCAGCCCTAACATTCTTACTACCAGGCAGGTAGGAGACCACATAATTAAACCGAGACAAAAATAGCGCCCATCTGGCCTGTTGACGCAACAAATATTTTGCTTCAGATAGATAAGTTAAATTCTTGTGGTCAGTAAGAATGAGCACTGGTACGCTAGTACCCTCGAGAAGATGCCTCCATTCCTTGAGTGCCAAAATTATGGCCAGTAATTCCCTGTCGCCAATTTCATAATTGCACTTCGCTGGAGACAATTTCTTAGAGAAGAAACCGCACGGATGGAAGGAACCATCAGGCATAGGACATTGAGACAAAAGGGCACCTACTCCAGTCTCAGATGCATTGACCTCAAGAATGAAAGGCAGGACAGGGTTAGGATGAGCCAGAACTGGAGCAGCAGCAAAGGCAGTCTTAAGACTATCAAAGGCCTTAATGGCAGTAGGTGACCAATGGAGTGGATCATTCTCTTTAAGGGTCATGTCAGTTATAGGTTTGACCAAGGAAGAAAAGTTTTTAATAAACTTTCTATAGTAATTGGTGAAGCCCAAAAAACGTTGAATAGACTGAAGACCAACTGGGCGAGGCTACTGCAGAACTGCAGACAACTTGTCAGGGTCCATGGAGAACCCTGAAACGGAGATAACATAACCTAGGAAGGTTACTTGAGTCTGATGGAACTCACATTTCTCAAGTTTACAAAACAGGCCATTCTCGCATAGTCTCTAAAGAACCCGTGTAACATCAGAATGATCAGCCTCAAGTGTGGGTGAGTGTATGAGGATGTCGTCTAAGTACACCACAACACACTGTTGCAACATATCTCGTAGGACATCATTAATAAATTCCTGGAAAACAGCAGGAGCATTAGATAGGCCAAAGGGCATTACAAGATATTCATAATGCCCGTTCCTGCTGTTAAATGCTGTTTTCCATTTGTGGCTATCCTTGATCCTAATGAGATTGTACGCTCCTCTCAAATCAAGTTTAGAAAAGACCGTAGCTCACTTGAGGCAGTCAAAGGGTAAGCATTCTTAATGGTAAGACGATTAAGACCCCTATAATCGATGCATGGATTTAACTCGCCACCCTTTTTCTTCACAAAGAAGAAACCTGCCCCTGCAGGAGAGCAGGATTTGCGTATGATCCCTTGTGACAGATAATCGGCAACATACTCCTCCATAGCACAATTCTCCGCAACATACACAGGGTAAACCCGGCCCGAGGAGGAATGGCTCCGGGTTGCAGGTCTATGGCACAATCCTAAGACTGGTGAGGAGGCAACGTACTGGCACGCAATTTGTCAAAAACGTCTAGGAACTCTCTGTACTCCTCTGGCAATTCAGATACCGAAGAAGTGCACAAGACTTTAACTGGATTCCAAAGACAAGTGGAAATACATTGCGGAGACCATGACAAAATTTCGGACCTGCGCCAGTGAAGACTGGGATTGTGCTTTTGGAGCCAGGGATAACCCAGAACTGGAAAATGCGGAGAGTTTATCACCTGGAACTGGAGGGTTTCAAAATGGAGAGCACCAACAGCCATGGATAACGGAGTGGTTTAATGAGTAACGAGTGCGGGCTGAAGGGGCCTGCCATCAATGGCCTCAATAGCAAGTGGAACGAACTGAGGCAAAACAGGAATGGAGTGCTTTGATACAAAAGCACTGTCAATGAAATAGCCCGCAGCACCGGAGTCAACAAGAGCCTGGGTGACTATGGAGGAGTCCACCCAGGAAACGACAACCGTGACCAAAGGTTTCTACTTTAGCGGTTCCGGGGACAAGGATAAACCACCCAAGGTCTGCTCCCAACAGGACCTTAGATGCGAGCGTTTCCCGGCCATGTAGGACAAGACTTTAAAATGTGGCCCTGTAACCCACAATAGAGGCAGAGCCCCTCCCTCCTCCTAAAGGCCCTCTCCGCCGCGGAGAGACACGTGAATCCCAACTGCATCGGCTCAGCAGTACCTGGTGACTTGGGACTAGGAGGCATGGGAGGAGAGGGAGGCATGGGTGGGAATGAACACGTAGCAGACAACGGAACAGGAGGCTTCCGCAAGCGCTCCTTAAAAGAGGGCCTCTCTCTGAGTCTGATGTCAATTAGGATCAAAAAAGACACCAATGCCTCAAGATCCTCTGGTAAATCTCTGGCAGCAACTTCGTCTTTAATCGCATCACATAGCCCATGAAAGAAGGCGGCAACAAGGGCTTCATTGTTCCAACCTACCTCTGCGGCAAGCGTACAGAACTCAATGGCATACTGAGCAACAGATCTTGTACCTTTCTGAATGGACATAAGTCGTTTAGCAGCAGAGGAGGAGTGGGCCGGAACTTCAAATACCCTTCGAAAGGAGGCCACAAATTCAGGGTAATTTGAAATCACAGGTTTATTAGTCTCCCACAAGGGATTAGCCCAGGCAAGAGCTGTGTCAGAGAGTAACCAGATGAGAAATCCCACCTTAGCTCTGTCAGAGGGAAACACCTGAGGTAACATCTCAAAGTAAATGCCCACCTGGTTCAAAAACCCTCTGCACTGAATAGGATCGCCTCCTTATCGCTGAGGTAGAGGTGCAGAACCGGACATGCTCCTGGTAGGACTAGGTGCAGCAGCGGAAACAGGAGCAGCCATAACTTGCAGGACACTTTGGTCCAAATGTGCGAGTCAGCAGGATTTGCAGGGCTAGTGCAAATTGATCCAAGCAGTGATCCTGTTCATCCATCCTGGAAATTATGGTAGGTAAAAGTGGATTATTATCACCATCACCACCTTGCGTAATGTCTCCCTCTTGAAACCATTGGTTACTGTCAGGGTTTTTTCCCTGCTTTGTTTGCCATGTGCTGCTGGCAGCCATTTTACTCACCACTCTTGCTGAGTCTGGTGCAGAGTGTGTGATGCTGCTCATTTCCTGCATGCCCTCTTATGGCCAAACTGGTGTACATCATCCGTGTGAGACAGGTTGCAGTCTCAGAATTGTGATGTCATCACTTATTATTTAAAGGGCCTCTGTTCATTATGTTTGATCGAAATTATTATGATTATTAACTAACTACCTATTTAAACATGAATACAAACTTGCATGTGAAATAAAAATAAAACCTAAGCTAGCTACAATATAACTATTTACTAACTACCTAGTTAAAATAAATACAAACTTACCTGTGAATTAAAAATAAAACATGAGCTTAAATGAATAAAACCTAAGATTACTAAAAATAAAAAACCTAACATTACAAAAAAATTAAAACTACAATTACAAAAAATAATAAATACTAAAATTACAAAAAATAAAAAAAACTGCCAATACAAAAAATAACAAACAAAATTATCCAAAGTAATAAAAATTATTGCTATTCTAATACCCCGTTTTAAAAAAAAAACAACAACCCAAAATAAAAAAAAAACTATAATAAACTACCAATAGCCCTTAAAAGGGCCTTTTGTAGGGCATTGCCCTAAAGTTAACAGCTCTTTTGCAAAAAAGGAAAACAAACACCCCCTAACATTACAAACCCTCACCCCCTTAAACCCACAAAATAAAAAAAAACTTAACTAGAAAAAACCTAATCTACCCATTGCCCCGAAAAGGGCATTTGTATGGGCATTGCCCTTAAAAGGGCAGTCAGGTCTTTTTCGGCCCATTAAAATAAAAAAAGCCCCCCAAAAAAACAAAAAACAGAATTTATGCTTACCTGATAAATTACTTTCTCCAACGGTGTGTCCGGTCCACGGCGTCATCCTTACTTGTGGGATATTCTCTTCCCCAACAGGAAATGGCAAAGAGTCCCAGCAAAGCTGGCCATATAGTCCCTCCTAGGCTCCGCCCACCCCAGTTATTCGACCGACGGACAGGAGGAAATATATATAGGAGAAACCATATGGTACCGTGGTGACTGTAGTTAGAGAAAATAATTCATCAGACCTGATTAAAAAACCAGGGCGGGCCGTGGGCCGGACACACCGTTGGGGAAAGTAATTTATCAGGTAAGCATAAATTCTGTTTTCTCCAACATTGGTGTGTCCGGTCCACGGCGTCATCCTTACTTGTGGGAACCAATACCAAAGCTTTAGGACACGGATGAAGGGAGGGAGCAAATCAGGTTACCTAAACGGAAGGCACCACAGCTTGCAAAACCTTTCTCCCAAAAATAGCCTCCGAAGAAGCAAAAGTATCAAATTTGTAAAATTTGGCAAAAGTGTGCAGTGAAGACCAAGTCGCTGCCTTACATATCTGGTCAACAGAAGCCTCGTTCTTGAAGGCCCATGTGGAAGCCACAGCCCTAGTGGAGTGAGCTGTGATTCTTTCAGGAGGCTGCCGTCCGGCAGTCTCATAAGCCAATCGGATAATGCTTTTAAGCCAAAAGGAAAGAGAGGTAGCAGTCGCTTTTTGACCTCTCCTTTTACCAGAATAAACAACAAACAAGGAAGATGTTTGTCTGAAATCTTTAGTAGCCTCTAAATAGAACTTTAGAGCACGGACAACGTCCAGATTGTGCAACAAACGTTCCTTCTTTGAAACTGGATTCGGACATAAAGAAGGTACAACTATCTCCTGGTTAATATTTTTGTTAGAAACAACTTTCGGAAGAAAACCAGGCTTAGTACGCAAAACCACCTTATCTGCATGGAACACCAGATAGGGTAGAGAACACTGCAGAGCAGATAACTCTGAAACTCTTCTAGCAGAAGAAATAGCAACCAAAAACAAAACTTTCCAAGATAGTAACTTAATATCTATGGAATGTAAAGGTTCAAACGGAACCCCTTGAAGAACTGAAAGAACTAGATTTAGACTCCAGGGAGGAGTCAAAGGTCTGTAAACAGGCTTGATCCTAACCAGAGCCTGAACAAATGCTTGAACATCTGGCACGGCTGCCAGTCTTTTGTGAAGTAAAACAGATAAAGCAGAGATCTGTCCCTTTAGAGAACTTGCGGATAATCCTTTCTCCAAACCTTCTTGTAGAAAGGATAGAATCTTAGGAATTTTTATCTTGTTCCATGGGAATCCTTTGGATTCACACCAACAGATATATTTTTTCCATATTTTATGGTAAATTTTTCTAGTTACAGGCTTTCTAGCCTGAATCAGAGTATCTATTACAGAATCTGAAAACACACGCTTTGATAAAATCAAGCGTTCAATCTCCAAGCCGTCAGTTGGAGGGAAACCAGATTCGGATGTTCGAATGGACCCTGAACAAGAAGGTCCTGTCTCAAAGGTAGCTTCCATGGTGGAGCCGATGACATATTCACCAGGTCTGCATACCAAGTCCTGCGTGGCCACGCAGGAGCTATCAAGATCACCGAGGCCCTCTCCTGATTGATCCTGGCTACCAGCCTGGGAATGAGAGGAAACGGTGGGAATACATAAGCTAGGTTGAAGGTCCAAGGTGCTACTAGTGCATCTACTAGAGTCGCCTTGGGATCCCTGGATCTGGACCCGTAGCAAGGAACCTTGAAGTTCTGACGAGACGCCATCAGATCCATGTCTGGAATGCCCCATAATCGAGTTATTTGGGCAAAGATTTCCGGATGGAGTTCCCACTCCCCCGGATGGAATGTCTGACGACTCAGAAAATCCGCTTCCCAATTTTCCACTCCTGGGATGTGGATCGCAGACAAGTGGCAGGAGTGATCCTCCGCCCATTGAATTATTTTGGTCACTTCTTTCATCGCCAGAGAACTCCTTGTTCCCCCCTGATGATTGATATAAGCAACGGTCGTCATGTTGTCTGATTGGAACCTTATAAATTTGGCCTTTGCTAGTTGAGGCCAAGCTCTGAGAGCATTGAATATCGCTGTCAGTTCCAGAATGTTTATCGGGAGAAGAGACTCTTCCCGAGACCATAGACCCTGAGCTTTCAGGGATTCCCAGACCGCGCCCCAGCCCACTAGACTGGCGTCGGTCGTGACAATGACCCACTCTGGTCTGCGGAAGCTCATTCCCTGGGACAGATTGTCCAGGGTCAGCCACCAACGGAGTGAATCTCTGGTCTTTTGATCTACTTGAATCATCGGAGACAAGTCTGTATAATCCCCATTCCACTGTCTGAGCATGCACAGTTGTAATGGTCTTAGATGAATTCGTGCAAAAGGAACTATGTCCATTGTTGCAACCATCAATCCTATTACTTCCATGCACTGCGCTATGGAAGGACGAGGAACAGAATGAAGTACTTGACAAGAGCTTAGAAGTTTTGATTTTCTGACCTCTGTCAGAAAAATCCTCATTTCTAAGGAATCTATTATTGTTCCCAAGAAGGGAACTCTTGTTGACGGGGACAGAGAACTTTTTTCTTTGTTCACCTTCCATCCGTGAGATCTGAGAAAGGCTAGGACGGTGTCCGTATGAGCCTTTGCTTTTGACAGGGACGACGCTTGAATTAGGATGTCGTCCAAGTAAGGTACTACTGCAATGCCCCTTGGTCTTAGAACCGCTAGAAGGGACCCTAGTTCCTTTGTGAAAATCCTTGGAGCAGTGGCTAATCCGAATGGAAGTGCCACAAACTGGTAATGCTTGTCCAGAAAAGCGAACCTTAGGAACTGATGATGTTCCTTGTGGATAGGAATATGTAGGTACGCATCCTTTAAATCCACGGTAGTCATAAATTGACTTTCCTGGATGGTGGGTAGGATCGTTCGAATAGTTTCCATTTTGAACGATGGTACCCTGAGAAATTTGTTTAGGATCTTCAAATCCAAAATTGGTCTGAATGTTCCCTCTTTTTTGGGAACTACGAACAGATTGGAATAAAATCCCATTCCTTGTTCTCTTATTGGAACTGGATGTATCACTCCCATCTTTAACAGGTCTTCTACACAATGTAAGAATGCCTGTCTCTTTATTTGGTTTGAGGATAAGTGAGACCTGTGGAACCTTCCCCTTGGGGGTAGTTCCTTGAATTCCAGGAGATAACCTTGAGAAACTATTTCTAGCGCCCAAGGATCCTGAATATCTCTTGCCCAAGCCTGAGCAAAGAGAGAGAGTCTGCCCCCCACTAGATCCAGTCCCGGATCGGGGGCTATCCCTTCATGCTGTTTTGGTAGCAGTGGTAGGCTTCTTGGCCTGCTTACCCTTGTTCCAGCCTTGCATTGGTTTCCAGGCTGGTTTGGGTTGTGAAGTATTACCCTCTTGCTTAGAGGATGCAGAATTAGAGGCTGGTCCGTTTCTGCGAAAGGGACGAAAATTAGGCTTATTTTTAGCCTTAAAAGACCTATCCTGTGGGAGGGCGTGGCCCTTTCCCCCAGTGATGTCTGAAATAATCTCTTTCAAATCTGGTCCAAATAATGTTTTACCTTTGAAAGGGATGTTAAGCAATTTTGTCTTGGAAGACACATCCGCTGACCAAGACTTTAGCCAAAGCGCTCTGCGCGCCACGATAGCAAACCCTGAATTTTTCGCCGCTAATCTAGCTAATTGCAAAGCGGCATCTAAAACAAAAGAGTTAGCCAATTTAAGTACGTGAACTCTGTCCATAACCTCCTCATATGAAGATTCTCTACTGAGAGACTTTTCTAGTTCCTCGCACCAGAAACACGCTGCCGTAGTGACAGGAACAATGCACGAAATTGGTTGTAGAAGGTAACCTTGCTGTACAAAAATCTTTTTAAGCAAACCCATAGGATCTTTGAAAGCACAACTATCTTCGGTAGGAATAGTAGTGCGTTTGTTTAGAGTAGAAACCGCCCCCTCGACCTTGGGGACTGTCTGCCATAAGTCCTTTCTGGGGTCGACTATAGGAAATAATTTCTTAAATATAGGGGGGGGAACAAAAGGTATGCCGGGCTTTTCCCACTCTTTATTTACTATGTCCGCTACCCGCTTGGGTATAGGAAAAGCGTCGGGGGGCACCGGAACCTCTAGGAACTTGTCCATCTTACATAATTTCTCTGTAATGACCAAATTGTCACAATCATCCAGAGTAGATAACACCTCCTTAAGCAGTGCGCGGAGATGTTCTAATTTAAATGTCACAACATCAGGTTCAGCTTGATGAGAAATTTTTCCTGAATCTGAGATTTCTCCATCAGACAAAACCTCCCTCATGGCCCCTTGAGATTGGTGTGAGGGTATGTCAGAACAGTTATCATCAGCGCCCTCTTGCTCTTCAGTGTTTAAAACAGAGCAATCGCGCTTTCTCTGATAAGTAGGCATTTTGGATAAAAGATTTGCTATGGAGTTATCCATTACAGCCGTTAATTGTTGCATGGTAATAAGTATTGGCGCACTAGATGTACTAGGGGCCTCCTGTATGGGCAAAACTGGTGTAGACACAGTAGGGGATGATGTAGTATCATGTTTACTCCCCTCATTTGAGGAATCATCTTGGGCAATATCATTATCTGTGGCATTACTGTCCTTACTTTGTTTGGACGCTATGGCACAATTATCACATAAATTTAAATGGGGAGACACATTGGCTTTCATACATATAGAACATAGCTTATCTGAAGGTACAGACATGTTAAACAGGCTTAAACTTGTCAACAAGGCACAAAAAACGTTTTAAAATAAAACCATTACTGTCTCTTTAAATTTCAAACAGAAACCACTTTATTACTGAATATGTGAAAAAGTATGAAGGAATTGTTCAAAAATTACCAAAATCTCACCACAGTGTCTTAAAGCATTAAAAGTATTGCACACCAAATTTCAGAGCTTTAACCCTTAAAATAACGGAACCGGAGCCGTTTTTAAATTTGACCCCTATACAGTCCCAGCTATATGCTTTGCTGAGACCCAACCAAGCCCAGAGGGGAATACGATACCAAATGACGCCTTCTAGAAGCTTTTTTAGTGATTCTTAGATCCTCACACATGCATCTGCATGCCTTGCTCTCCAAAAACAACTGCGCAGTAATGGCGCGAAAATGAGGCTCAGTCTATAACTAGAAAGGCCCCCAGACTAAAAAAGGTGTCCAACATAGTGCCTGCCGTTTTTTAAACGTTCCCCAAGAATATAATGCCAATTGTTAGCTAGAATCTGCATAATATGCCCCAATAAAGCAATCGTTTTAGCCCATAAAAATGTCTACCAGTTTTTTAGCCCTTTTTTAAGCCCTTTATTCTTTTATGTTTGACTAAGAAAATGGCTTACCGGTCCCCATGAGGGGAAATGACAGCCTTCCAGCATTACATGGTCTTGTTAGAAATATGGCTAGTCATACCTTAAGCAGAAAAGTCTGCTAACTGTTTCCCCCAACTGAAGTTACTTCATCTCAACAGTCCTATGTGGAAACAGCAATCGATTTTAGTTACTGTCTGCTAAAATCATCTTCCTCTTACAAACAGAAATCTTCATCCTTTTCTGTTTCAGAGTAAATAGTACATACCAGCACTATTTTAAAATAACAAACACTTGATAGAAGAATAAAAACTACATTTAAACACCAAAAAACTCTTAACCATCTCCGTGGAGATGTTGCCTGTGCAACGGCAAAGAGAATGACTGAGGTGGGCGGAGCCTAGGAGGGACTATATGGCCAGCTTTGCTGGGACTCTTTGCCATTTCCTGTTGGGGAAGAGAATATCCCACAAGTAAGGATGACGCCGTGGACCGGACACACCAATGTTGGAGAAACTAACACTAACCACAATATCAGTACTCACAGTTGCTGAAGTCCGGCGAAAGATCTTCATCCAGACGGCTCCATCTTCATCCATCGCGGGGACAGCATCTTCTATCTTCTTCATCCCTGCAGAAGCAGAGCGGTCGGTGGATGTGCGGAGGCAGAGGTCCATCGGTCCAATGTGGAGGTCCTTTTCATACGATCGTCCGCCGCACACTGAGGATTCAATGCAAGGTACCACTTTTATATTGGGGTACCATTGCATTCCTATTGGTTGAAAAATTCAAATCAGCCAATAGGAATGAGCTGCTTAAATCCTATTGGCTGATTTGAACAGCCAATATGATTTAAGCAGCTCTCATTCCTAACGGCTGATTTGAAAAACCCCACCCCCCCAAACCCACTTAATAAAAAAAACCTAACTAAAAAAACCTAATCTACCCATTGCCCCGAAAAGGGCATTTGTATGGGCATTGCCCTTAAAAGGGCATTCAGCTCTTTTTGAATCAGCCAATAGGAATGAGAGGGATCCAGGCGTACTTCGACCCACTGGCCAAGGATATACGAGGCTAGCGCCTTCGTGCTTGGCGCGAGTGCAGCTCCTCTCTCCTGTGTCAGCTCCTCCCACCAGATATCTCACCTTCTTGGCCCAGTCATGATGTTTCAACTTATGTGTCTTGTTCAGTGGTGGTCGGGTTTCAGCCTTCCTTACCTTGGCCATGTCTCTGGGCACTGAACACCTTGTACTTCTGGGCACTCCAGGTAGGTTGCAGTTCTGGAATATGACAGCACTGGAGGATAACGGGTTCCTCGTAGCTTCTTTTTTCTCAACACATTTCTTGGGACCCTGTTGACTATTTGCAACAAAACGTTTGATGGTTCTGTGATTACTCCCCAATATCTTAGCAATTTCAAGAGTGCTGCTTCCCTCTGAAAGACTTTTTACATTTTTTGGCTTTTTAGAGTCAGTTAAATTTCTTTTTTGGACAATTTTGCCTGAGGAAAAGAAGCTGCCTAATAATTATGCACACTTTGATATAGGGTGTTGATCTCCTAAGGTTACACCCTCCCTCATTAGTCAAATAAACATCACCTGATATGCTTAAATCCAATAAGCATTCAAGTTTATACAGCTTGGAGTTGGACAATATGCATAAAAATTATGATTTGGTCAAAATGCTCACTTGCCTAATAATTGTGCACACCATGTATAGTCTTTAAACGTGAGGGAGTGTAATACCAGCGATGTAAGATTTTAAAGTTAATTTCGAATATTTGGACAGATATAGAAGCTTTCATAGTCTTCTTGAAAAATGTTATCGCATCTCCCGGAGAGATCCCTATACCTAGTTCTTTTTCCCTTTTCTATATAAAGTGATGTAACGTACCAGGGGTCATTTGTTAAAGAATGTTATATAGAGTGGAAAGTGTATGTCTGATAGGAGTAAATATAAAACATTTTTCAAAGTTTGTTGATGTACGTAGCATATTATTTTTATCTTTATATCTTTATAAATCTGTGTGTTTGAAAATAAAAATACCAATCATTAAGGTTGTTTAGTTATTTTTACAACAATTTGGATCTAGAACAAAATCTTCTATCATTGGTAAGTATATAGATGTGGATGTGACATTGTCTATCTAATGGATAAAGGTGTTGAGTTGCAAGTCCTGATGGAAATTCTGGGTTATCTATGACAGGTGCAAACAACAACAGTTCATCTATGACAGGTGTAAGGGGTCACGGTTTAGATGAGAGTAATGGATAGGCAATCAGCAGGGTATCTCACATTTTAAAAGTTTCATCAATTATACTGTTTCCACGTGCATATGTCGATCTACCGGAGTTAAGCCAGCATTTAGAACCTAAATGTTGAGAGTGGGTCAACTGGTGTTCCAATTTTACCCATAGTTTTACATGAAAGTTAGTGTACCAGTCCATCACCCTTTGTAGAAAGATTGCTTTTCTATATTTTCCCAATTCTGTGACACCTAACCCACCTAAGGATTTTGAGAGACACATTATCTTTTTGTTTATCCTAGGGTGTTTTTTGTCACATATACAGTCGATAATTTTTTATAGCAATGGTACATAAGAAGAAGGTAATAGAATTGTTAGAGTTTGAAGAATATAAAGAAATCTAGGTAAAATATTAATTTGTTACAGCACCCATTCTTCCTAACCAGCTAAGATGTTTGGATCTCCATGAGCTAAGGTCAGTAGTTATTTTCATTTTAATTGACTTAAAATTTAAAGATTAGTAAATCTTATAAATCGTGTAATAGAAAATCCCTAGATATTTAAAAGATGTTGATTGCCCCTTAAAAGGACTTATTTTCTGTGCAAGTTCTAATATATCAGATGAGAGATTTATATTCATAATTTCTGACTTGGAGTAGTTCATTGAAAAGTTTGACACTTCTCTAAAACTATGCATTTCTGTTATCAGTTCTGGTAGTGAGTTAATTGGTTCTGTTAAGGTAAAAATAACAGCATCTGCAAAAAGAGATAGTTTATAGGTGTCAGATAGGGTTACTCTGGGGATATGTTACATTTAAAATATTTGGTGAGAGATTTTTCTAATTTCTCAGCTATTATTTGATCTTCTAATAGTAGATTATCTCATTTCCAGGTGAAATGCCTGTTAGGTATATTCGGACATTTTAATGAGCTTACTGCAGCATGGTAAGACCATGTACATGGTTTACTTTAGGCGTTGACAATGTATGAAAAGCTAGTTATATCCGTTATCATATACTCTATCCTGGAATAGGATTTATGTGGAGCAGAATAAAATGTACAATCTTTGGACAGCGGGTTAAGCTCTCTCCATACCTCATGAACAGCCAAGGCTTTTAAATATTGATTTATCATTGTTTGGTGTTAACAGGGATAGATGAGGATTGTGAAGAGCAATCAATGGTGGGGTCAAGTGGAATATAAAAGTTGACACCTGTCAGTAGAGTTTCCTTTTTTAATCTCAAGGAGCCTATTAGATAAATATTTGAAAAATTAATGCTGTTTTGTGTTTGGGGCATAAATGCGAACTAGTGTTACAACTGTCCCATATAGTTTACCTGTTACTGCTAAGAATCTTCCTTCTTTATCTTTATGAGTGGCAAACTCTTGAAATGGAACATTATTTTTTTAGTGGTATCCTCACTCCATTGGTTTTAGAGGAGTTGGAGGAATAAAAGCATTGGCCAAATTTATATTTAAATGTTTGGGGTTCTCTCCCTTATTTAAAATGGATTTCTTGTAAAATTACGATATCACCATCTTTATTTTTGAAATCCTGTAAAGCTAAATGTCTTTTTATTGGTGAGTTTAGACCTTTAGCATTTACTGAGATAAACTGACACAAGCTGAATCATCAAGTATTTAACCCAGACACAGGATGAAGCAGAGAGACAGCACTGAATAAAGCTTTCAGTTGTGTAATGAGACTTGACTCAAAAAGCTTTGTAAAATATTATAAAACTTAATTTGCAAACAGATGCATAATATACATAAAACTGGTTAAAAACAGAGATACTTGCACTTATGAGCAGTTAAAATTGAATGTCCATCCTATGCAAGCAGTAGGTAAGACAAACGCTGGGAGCCAGCCGGCTGGTGAACACACTTCTTACTACACATTTCAAGGTCCACTCCTCTTCGTCAGGTGACGTGCATAGCGTAGTCTTACATGGCTTTTTAAAGGGATTAATCCTATTATGGGCTGTTCTAACTCCTCCTCTTATTAGACATATACACACACATAGTGGGCAATCAATTGAACAAGGATAACATGAAAACATATACTTATAACATTTTTTTTTAATACTTTTTAACACAGGTTTTATATCATTGCTCTTTGGATGGAGGAGGATCTTTGTGCAGCTGAAGTGTCAGAGAACTCCGTGGGCAAGGAAAATGAGAGATTAAGGTCAGTTGAGAAAGATTCCAAGTTATTCAAGGATCTATAAATCCAAGTCTTACCATCTAGCGACACAACAAGGCTAAATGGATATCCAATTTAATATTGTTATTTTGCAATACTAATGTAATGAATATGGTAGCTTTTCTTTTCTGTATTGTTAGAGGGCTTAAGTCCAAGTATGCCTGAAGTTCGTGATCCAAATTCTTAATATTAGGGTTGTTCCTGAAATGTTGCCAAAAAGTTTTTTTGTCTTTAAAGTTAAGAAACTTTATAATCACATCTCTTGGTGGGGATTGGCCTGTTGGTTTCGCTCTTAGAGCTCTTTCTATAGGAATACTGTTGGCAATGGAGGGTCCCATTGTAGGTGTTTAAATAAAGATTTTAAATACTCTTCTAATTCCAAAGGGCCAATAGATTAAGGGATCCCCCTGATTCTTGCTTCTATGTCTTCTATTATCTAGATCTTCTATTTTACTATTTAAATCTCTAATTAAATCTCTAATTAAGAGATCTTGCTTTTCATTTCTTTAAAGGTGCTTTCTTGAGAGTCTTCAAGTACTTCTACTCGGTGACCTATGAATAAGATGTCCTTTTGTAGGTCTGAGATTTCTGTTTTGATCAGGTCTTTCAAGAAATCAATATCAGATTTAGAGGGAAGTTCACTAACTTTTTTAAAGATTTGAAGCAAATTTATGGTGGATTTTTAAAATCCGCCCAAAAAAAAATACACTTGTAGCACTCAAGAGCTATCAATGTATATATATAACATCACATTTGTGATGAAATGATTATCTGTTATTCACAACAAGTATTTGATAGGTAGTTTACAGAGGTGTGTAGAAAGGGATAATAAAATATAACTTTTATTTACATTATTATATTAAAAGGGGGGAGGGAAACACACACAATTAAAAACACACACAATCTGGACTCATGCGTTGAGTTTCCTAGTACATCTATATTATATGATTGTCCTTAGTGAATGGATATAAAGTTGGAACCGTTATAAGAATCAAAACAGAAAGTAGTACAGGGAAAGGTTGATATCCAGTTGTATAGGTTAATTAGATACAAAATTATGGATATACGTACATAATTTGTGAATCTACATGATCAAAATTGATCTAAATTTAATGTCATAAACCACTTATAAGTATGGTTGATATCTGGTTAAATAAGTGTACAATCAGTATTAATCAGGTGCAACCTAACTAAGATCTGACCTATATTGGTTAAAGGGACACTCAGGTTATATTAAATTTTCATGATTCAGATACAGCATGTAATTTTAAACAACTTTCCAATTTACTTCCATTAAACAAAATGTGCACAGTCTTTTATATTTACAATTTTTGAGTCACCAGATCCTACTGAGCATGTGCAAGAATTCACAGACTATACGTATATGCATTTGTGATTGGCTGATTGCTATCACATGGTACAAGGGGAGTGGAAATATACATAACTACATAATTTGTTATAAAAAAAATCTACTACTCATTTGAAGTTCAGACTAAGTGCTATTGCATTGTCTTGTTATCTTGCATTTGTTGATTATGCAAATCTAATGTGTTGACTGGTCCTTTAAGTTTGTCTACTACTAACCAATACAGTCTATATGTAGGTTGGTAATATTGATAGTGAGGTGATATTACTTATATTTACATAATAAGTTTGTGTTTTATTATGTGAGTAACAATTGTTTGTAATACATTGTTAAATATAGTTCCACCTCTATAATAGCACACTGTATGGTTGGAATAATACTGAAATATGTTGGACTTGTATTACAAGCTTCAATAGTATCTGTATGTGTTACCTATTGGTATACACTTATAAGTGATTTCACTATAAGTGTTGCGGTTTGTGCTCCTTGTCAGCAGTACTGCAACTATGTATTTAATGGTTATTATATACTTTTTGGTGTATATTAGCCACACATTGAAAGTTGTAATATTTTTATCTGTTTTTGTATTCTCCTCACAGCATTTTGTGAGTTATTATTTTTGTATGTACAGATCTTTCAGAAATTTTTTAGATCTCACAGTACTTTATAAGTTATTATATTTGTATATAAAGTTCTTTCAGAAATGTTTAAGATCTCACAGCACTTGGAATTATTGTATAGGAAAAAATAATTCAACTTTTGTGTTAGCTACCCAGTTTCAGTGAAAAAATATATATAGAAACAATGTTGTAAAAAAATATTTAAGTCTGTATTCATTCAACATATGAATATTTAAGTATGTATTCCTTCAACATATATATTGTATGAAGTTGTAATTTGAGCTGCAGTTTAATCACTAACAGCAAACTTATATAATCACAATGCTATGCTAATAGGTTTGTCTGGTTATATTACAGTACATTTCCTGCATTATGTAGATGTTTACTGTTAATAGATAATTAGTGAAACTGCAGTTCTAACACTGCTAATGAAATACAGGCTGCCGTTCTAACACTGCTGATGACATACAAACCCTTGAGGTTAACGTTGTTGACTATTACAAAAGATTGATTTGCTGTTGATTCAGTAGTTGCTAAAATTGCGGTTATATACCCTGCCTTCGCAGCACTTTAGATACAATTACAGCAACACTATATATTGTAATGTATGTTGATTATAGAGTATCAGTAATTTTTGTGGTTTTGTAGCGATTTTGATCAAAGCCTCTTTTGTCTTTTAGATTCGTTAAATAAATCTTGTAGCTACATAAATACTGGAAGATCTATTCCCCTGTTAACTACAGTATTTAGGTTCAAACGCTGCTCTTATCAGTTATATCAAGCGTTCAAACGCTACTCTTGTCAGTTATAAGAAGCGCTCTTAGCAGTTGTTAGTAATATTAAGCTAATTCTGTTCTTGGTTCAAACGCTGCTCTTGTCAGTTATATCAAGCGTTCTATGCAGCTGTTAGCAATATTAAGCTCAGTCTGTTCTTAGTATCCGGTTCTTAGTAAGATATATTTGACATCAATGTAACTAGGTTTTAGATAAATTAACAAAGTCTTGATTGCGGCTCATTTTAAAAAAGAGTTCCCCTTAACTCTTAGGTCCCTAACATGTTTCGCCGGTACACCCGGCTTTTTCAAAGGGTGTTAAAGATTTGCATTAGTTGGTACTGATGTACTGAATGTACGACAGATGGAGAAGATGGGGCATATCTATCAAGCTCCGTATGGAGCTTGAAGTCCCTTCCGGCTCGCCAGAAACACCATAACCTGTCCGCCTGCTCTGAGGAGGTGGACAGACATCGCTGCAATTCAACCCGATCCAATACGATCGGGTTGATTAACACTCCCTGCTAGCGGCCGCAAATCTGCAGGGGGCAGCGTTGCACCAGCAGTTCACAAGAGCTGCTGGTGCAATGCTGAATGCGAAGAGCGTATTGCTCTCTGCATTCAGCGAGGTCTGTCAGACATGATCCGCAATGTCGCATCATGTCCGGCAGGCCTTTCATAAATAGGCCGCTATGTATTGAGTTTTGATGAGTTTAATTTGGGGTCTCGATATGAATTTCCCCTAGTCTTGATTTTGAAAAAAGTTGAACCTGATATTGGTGCCGATATTGGGGTTTTAGATAATTTTTTTTAATTTTCGTGGCACCATTGTCTACTGAGATCAATAAAAATTATTTGAGTAGAAAGTTATATAACAATAGCTGTTGTAGGCTTTGAATTTACTTTTGTATACAACACGGTGTAGTTTTATATTTTAGCCACTAGGTGTCACTCTTGTAACTGTGTAGAATGCTTACTCACAATACATAAAAATTTGACAATTATATAAAAACTGAATTATCCAATATATATCATATTTTCCTATGTGCTCTGTATTCTATGTAAGTATGTAAATATAGGTGGAGGAGACAATATAGAAACTTGAATGTACAAGCCAAAATATAAGTATTTAATAAAGTTAAGTCCAATGTAAGCCCAAACATACAGAAATAAGATTGTTATCTTCCATGAAGATCAATGCCATTTATACATTGCACCGATAACATCTACATGAAGTGTATTGATTCATATATGCTTCAAATAATATGGGCAAATGCCAAGGAATACATTTCAGTTTAAATAAATGGAGAAGGTTTTCAAAGTAGACACCAGAATCTAACTGCACATAAACTCAACAGCTGCATTAATGTCACCACTCCCACTCATATTATACAACAAATACAACAAGAAAGTAACTTTCAACTTGTTTTAGAGGACATCAAATATCTGGGTATACACCTTTCCCCCACCATGCTAGAAATATACACCAAAAATTATCTAACTTTACTACACACTATCAAGATGGAGCTACTTTCCTGGCAACATAAACCCTTGTCATGGTTGGGACGAATAGCAGCGGTTAAAATGTCAATTTTACCCAAATTTATATACTAATTTCAAATAACACCTATAGCTGTCCACCACAATTATTTTAAAGAAGCACAAGCGATGATACATTTATATGGGGCAATTCAAGGCCTAGAATGTCTGTTTTGTTATCCTATAGACAAAGGGGACAAGGAGGATTGGATATACATTATCTTCTACTATATCATCAGGACACCCACTTGGTGATGATCTGGAATTAGCATAGAGGATGGAAAAATAAACAATAGGTGGGCATAGAAAAGGATTTAACATCTCTTACTAATCTGGGGAGTTTATGTGGACTCACTAAAACAGAAAGGAGAGTAAATTAAGATAAGCATCCACTAATTCATGAGACACTATCAGTTTGGGATACAATCATATGTAAGAACACCCAAATTTCCTCTGTGCCATCCCCTCTCACACTGCTACTAGAAAATCCACACCTAGCACTATATGGGACCAAAACAAATACAAATGACTCAACTATTCAGAGCAACATTCCATTTTACATACTTATACAACATGACACAATCAAACCCTTTCTAGAATTGAGAACAGTGTTAGGTTCGCCATTTAGACACTGGCTCTCATATTTTCAAGTGAGGGACTACTTAAATAATCAAAAGTTGAAATCAAACTTCACAAGACAACTAACCCCATTTGAGAAATGCTGGACCACAGAATACCAATCAAAACATCTACTTTTAATATTTTATAAACAATTACTTGAATCTAACATTCAAACGCCACCCTATGTCAGAAAATGGGAAAAGGATCTTCACATTTCTCTAACAACCAACGAATGGAAACATATATTTGTTAACACCACTAAGAGTTCTAGATCCATCTTAACAGTAGAAACAAACATCAAACTTTGAACTAGATGATATCTGACACCACACAGATTACATCAGATATATCCAGGAGTCATAGATTGTTGCTGGAGAGGATGTAATGAGAGGGGTCCGGGTTCCCGGGCATTTGAGGGGAGTGTGATGCAGAATGGAAGTCAACAGGACAAAAACACGGAGGAGCTGCGTCTGAACAGCATAATAAATTGGCCAGCAAAGCCATCAGCCGATAAAATGTGGAGTTCCATTGCGCGGCCTACTTACTATCCACAGACGACTTAATTTAAGGACCCCAGAAGAGAAAATGTCTTACTCTCACAATGGTGGACATATCTTTGAGATATGAGAGGGAAAGCTTGCAGATGCCCTTATTGGACAGTGTTAACTTGCCATAAAGTATTATTGTTATATTATAGTTATATATACTCTCCTGGCAAGGTTGATCAGCGTTGACTTTCTCCATATAGTTGTAATCATATTCTCATTTTATTGTTATACCAAAGTTAAATGTTTTCCTGATGTGTTGATTTTTAAGCTGATCTAATGGTATTGTGAAGCATTTATTTCTATACTCCAAAACTAACATAGTATAAGGAGGCAATCTAACCAGACAACAATAAATAATCATGTCTCCCAACATATAGATGCAACCAAAGGAGGTATATAAATATAAAGGAGGGACTCTTCCCAATTGAATTTAACTTCCAGGAAATAATTGGATTTGTTATATTCCTCTAACGTTAAAGGGACAGTCTACTCCTGAATTTTTATTGTTTAAAAAGATAGATAATGCCTTTAGTATCCATTCCCCAGTTTTGCATAACCAACATGGTTATATTAATATACTTTTTACCCCTGTGATTACCTTGAATCTAAGCCTCTGCAGACTGCCCCCTTATTTTAGTTCTTTTGACAGATATGCATTTTAGCCAATCAGTGGTGACCCCTAGGTAACTCCGCGTGCATGAGCACAATGTTATCTATATGGAACACATGAACTAATGCCCTCTAGCTGTGAAAAACTGTCAAAATGCCCTAAGATTAGAGGCGGCCTTCAAGGATTTAGAAATTAGCATATGAGCCTACCTAGGTTTAGCTTTCAACAAAGAATACAAAGAAAACAAAGAAACTTTGATGATAAAAATAAATTGGAAAGTTGTTAAACATTACATGCCCTATCTGAATCATGAAAGTTTAAAGGGACACAGGACCCAATTTTTTTCTTTCGTGATTCAGATAGAGCATGCAATTTTAAGCAACTTTCTAAATTTACTTCTATTATCAAATTTTCTTTGAAAAGCAAGAATGTAAGTTTAGATGCCGGTCCATTTTTTGTGAACAACCTGGGTTGTTCTTGCTGATTGGTGGATAAATTCACCCATCAATAAACAGGTGCTGTCCAGGGTCTAAACCAAAAATTGTCTGGCTCCTTAGCTTAGATGCCTTATTTTTCAAATAAAGATAGCAAGAGAATGAAGAAAAATTGATAATAGGAATAAATTAGAAAGTTGCTTAAAATTGCATGCTCTATCTGAATCACAAAATATTTTTTTGGGGTTCAGTGTCCCTTTAATTTTGACTAGACTGTCCCTTTAACATTTCTAAAACTCGTTCAATACACATGGCTTTAGATGGGGTGATATTAGTTTTTTAATGACGCACTATAATAAATCTAGCCGCATTTAAACCCATTTGCAGTAAATTCAATCTAAGGTTACAGGGGAATTTGGTAAATCATTTAATAATGCAGTTTTTGGTGACAAGGAGAACTCATGTAACATATTAATACGAGTCTATGTATGTATCTTTTTTATTGGAGCGTTAAGTGGAGCGGTATATAACATTCCTACTCGCGCACTAACTCCGCTAGAATGTAAAAAAAAAACGGCTTTTGCATTTCCGGTATTTGTAATGCCAGTGTTCTGTATTATTTGCCGACTTTGTTACGTTCCCCTACCTCCGGCCACGCCTACCAAATTCTTACAAAGCCGGCTGTTGACGCATGTGCTCACTGCAGCAATGCTACAATAAAGTGCAAAATGACACTAAATAGCACACATGCGCCCATGCCGCAATCGGCAAATATTACAAAAGCAGGTCAAACACAGTTTTGGCACTATCTGGGTCAGGTGGCATACAAATTGATTGTGCAAAAAAAAAAGAGAGGTGTTGTACGCCCAATGAGTAAATAAAACATCCAACATACAAATTGACCGTACTTAAGTTTTAACAGTATACATAGTTACAAGCACTGGATGGATCGTACCTATTTTACATAATATTAATATTTAGAAACACTCTGGGGGACATCTAAGTACTTGTGTACATCTCAGTACTTGTAACTAAGTACTTGTACATCTAAGTGCTTGTAACTATGTATATTGTGAAAACATAAATACGATCCATTTGTAAGCCACCTGACCCAGCTAGTGCCATAACTGTTTGACCCGCTTCTGTAATATTTTCCGACTGCGGCATAGGCGCATGCATGCTATTTAGTTTGTCATTTTGCCCTTTATTGTAGCAATGCTGCAGTAAACGCATGCGTCAACAACCGCCTTTGTAAAAATTTGGTAGGCGTGGCCAGAGGTAGGGGAACGTAACAAAGTCGGAAAATAATACAGCAAACCGGCACCGGCTGGGACAGAATGAACAATCGGGTGCGACACTGGGACAGCACCTCCATACAGGGACAATCCCAGACAAACTAGGACGTCTGGTAAGCCTAATTATAGCGGACTGACCGGAAATGGTGCCCAGCCGGTATTTTACCAACATGGCCAGTAAAATGTAGCAAATAAAAAACAAATATAGAAATAAAGGCCCTATTGCTGTGAAACTTCTAAGTGTGTAGCCAGTATTTACATTTGTGATTTACTGTTCACTGTCACATTATACATTGGGTTGGGAAATGAAATTTGCTAGAGAAAAAAAACCTGCTCATTTGAAATTCAGTCTTATTGAATTGTCTTTTTATTATGCACTTGATTATACAGTTCTACTGTGTTGTTATAATGGTCTTAATTGTTCCATATAATGTTACATGCAAATTAGTGATGTGCAGTTCGGTTCTTTTGGGTGAATCGGTTCATTTCGGACGGTTCGATTAACTGAACCGGTTCATGAACCGATTCACCAGTTCACCTACTGAACATGAGGTAGAGGCTCTACCTCATGTTCAGTAGGTGAACTGTAGAGCTGCAGATTCGTTTCCTGCAGTGCTGTATGTAAATGACTCAGTGTACTGTAACTCTAATGAATCATTTAGATAACAGTACACTGATTCAAATAACAGGTCACACTCACAGCGGTTCTCAATTGCAAATGGAGCTATATAGGTGGCCTATGTACATAACTGACAGCCAACACCACCCTTTCTCTTGAAGTCTCTGGGTTAGCTCATTTAGAACTTTTGCAGGTATCGTTTATACACAACCACGGAATACGCGAAATAAAGGCGTTTCTTATCTCCCGACTAAAGACTATGCTAAGTATAAATGTATAAAATGCTATTCGTAGTGATGTAATAAAAATGAAAATTGCTTGTGAAATGATTGTTGCAATAAAGATATTACAAAAAAGGCAGCTGATTGTCTGATGCATCGGTCTCCTTTCCTGACGCCTAACAGCAGTGCTACGTCACTAGACAGCGACGGCGTTTGCGTCGTCTTGTTTTAACCGTCTGCGGCGGAGCGGCTGGTGACAGTAGCACGTTTTACCCCCGCCCTCGTGTAATCTGTCTTTGTAAATCTCCCTGGTGTTTCCTGGCCTCGCGCTGCGAGCTCTCCCGCTGGCGGGTATCGTACAGCGCTGACCCGGGAGAAGCTCAGCGCGGGGGATGTCTGAAAGCTGGAAGGAACAGCAGCAGTCGGACGGTGTCCAAGCAGGCAACGATGAGGTACCCGCTGGCTTGGGGTGGCTTTTCGTTGGGGAACTTTTGCTTAACCTGGCGCTGCTGGCCGTGGTGGCTTACGGAGCTTTCCGAATATATGTGCGCTGGAGAGGGCCAGGGGTCACCTCCACTCTGCCCCGCATGAAGCGGAGAGACTTCAGTTTGCAGCAACTACGAGAATACGACGGAACGCTAAACCCGCGCATCCTTCTGGCTGTCAATGGAAAAGTGTTCGATGTGACGCAGGGGAGCAAGTTTTATGGCCCTGGTAAGAATAGGGGTGTGAGGAGGGTAGAACTGGTAACATGTTTGGGATGTGCCCAGGGTCAGATGGGGGTGTTTTAGAAGCTTTAGAGTAACAATAAATTAGTGTGGGCAACAGTGTGTAATGATGGGGTGCAGACACTCAAGATAGGGGTGAGTGGTAATAGAGCAGCAGTATTTAATGTTATCAGAGAGTAAAAGTCATCAAGGGACAATGCAGGACAGGTGAATACGCTATAGGAAAATATATCAAAGCTAGAGTGCTGGACATTTATATACATTGATGGAGAAATAGACAGAAGGGAGAGCCTGAGGTAAGGAGACAAAGAGAAGGTATTGGAACTGTAGACTATGGAGACATTGGAGAACTCATGGAACAGAGCGCAAATTAGGGTCGATTGAAAAGAGGGATGGTTTGGAGAAGTATAGCCTTTAAAACAAGGGGATGCTCTGGGGAATCATCTAGAAGGAGATTCATTAAAATTCACAAGTGAGGGTCAAAAAAGAAACGTTGAATAGAGAAGTAATGGAATGAGTAATGGTATTAGTAAAATAGCTAAAGTAGTAGTAGAGGAATACTGCAGAACATAGCCACTTAGATTTAGGGATACCAATGAAGGGATAGTTTACCTTGTTGCCATAGCTGCTCAAATTAGTCAAGCTATGTGTTTCTTACATGCAAAGGCAAGTGAATTCATAAACGGATATTTTAAATAGAAATTGCCTTTTCTTCTTCTGTGTTTGAAGTAAGCCATAGTTATTTCTGAGGATTACCGCATGCATTGACTAAAATACAAATGTTTAATATTAGTTGTGACTTTTTTTTTTTATTTTAAATCATAGGAGTAGAAAAAATATTAAAGGGACACTGAACCCAAATGTTTTCTTTTGTAATTCAGATAGAGCATGCAACTTTCTAATTTACTCCTATTATCAATTTTTCTTCGTTCTCTTGCTATCATTACTTGAAAAAGAAGGCATCTAAGCTTTTTTTTTTTTTTTGTTTCAGTACTCTGGAGAGCACTTTTTTATTGGTGGATGAATTTATCCACCAATCAGCAAGGACAACCCAGGTTGTTCACCAAAAATGGGCCGGTATCTAAACTTACATTCTTGCATTTCAAATAAAGATGCCAAGAGAATGAAGAAAATTTCATAATAGGAGTAAATTTGAAATTTGCTTAAAATTTCATGCTCAATCTGAATCACAAAAGAATTTTTTTGGGTACAGTGTCCCTTTAACAATGAGTGTTTCACTTTCTTAGGAGCCAGATAATAATTGTCCAGTATAGGTGTGGAATAATAGAGGGGTAGGGACAATAATTTAAATTATTGGAGGAGTGGTTCCAAGAATATGTGAAGCATTAGTTTTATACAGACAATGCACCATAGATTTTTAAGATCAGAACACAGCAAAATGGGACCAAAAACACAAAATGGAAGCACAAACATTGAAAAAGAGTGGCAAAGGCCTTAGGCGTAACCATTATTGGAAGGCACATTTAGACTGCTTGTGTTCAGTGTTTTCATTTTTTTTGTCCCTTTCCAGAGGGCCCCTATGGAATATTTGCTGGCAGGGATGCTTCTAGAGGACTTGCAACATTTCGTCTAGATAAAGAAGCACTTAGAGATGAATACGATGACTTGTCAGATCTCAATGCTGTACAAATGGAAAGTGTTCGGGAATGGGAAATGCAATTTAAAGGTACGTTTATAATTTAGTTTAAAGGCGAAAGCAAGAATGTTGAATGAACCAGTTTTCCATGTTAGAGGTGTTTAGCTGATTTTAAACAGGGTTCAACATGATGCTAAAAAATACAACTTCAATCAGACATGCTATCAATAATTGGAGTGTAGTACAGGGCCTGTTGTGACTCGGTGTCCTGTAGGTTTTTACAGGGAAGGGTTGAAGTCTTACTGTCTGCTGTTCTCCTTATATACATGTACACTGCCCCTCACACTATACATCTGGCTTTCCTAAAGCCCCCTGTTCACTGTATATAGCAGTGCATGGCTAGCTCTCTTGAAAAAGTTACGTGTTTTTGTTTTTCCCCTCTCTCTGGGTATTGTGCTCTGTTAAACACCAGTTAAAATTAATACCTGCTGCACTGATGGAAACCTTATGACAGGTGAACACAATATTAAGTGGCACATAATGGTGCACAACACCCAGAGAGCAAGAAATCGGGAGGACTTTTTAGATCCACCAGTCACATTGTCTGTACTTGATGTATCGCACTAAAAGCCAGTTATGTTTGCACAGTTATGGTAGTACTGGTTAATAATTCCTCAGGGATGAAAATAGAGCAATTTTCCCACTGCTTTTTCGTACCATGTGGATCAATAAACACAAAGCACTTTTTAATTATATTGCAAATTAAAATTAACCTACAAAACCCTATACACTTTCTACCTTTTTAATAGCTGAATTTGTTCTATTTTAGTAAAGGTGGTTGGCAAAAAAATATACATTTTGACCTTAAGCACAAAGGATTTATTGTATTGTAATTTTAAAATGATGAAATACTCTTTGTGGGTAAGTTAATAAATGCCCTAGAGCTCCAGTAAGTTTTGGAATTCCCATATCTAGAGCCCTTGTGTGCTTTCACCCCCTCCCCCAAAGTGTAACCCTTTTTATTAAAATAAGTGTATGTTGTGTTGGTATATTTGTGCAGTTTTAGAAAAACTGAACCCCCATTTGTATATTTAGAAAGTATTTACCATTCTATATTTTTATTTTTTCTTGTTTTTTTTTTTCAACAGAAAAGTATGATTATGTAGGTCGACTGCTTAAACCAGGTGAAGAGCCGTCTGAATACACAGACGAAGAAGATGTACGGGATCATACAAAACAGGAATGAACTTTTACTACCAAAGTCGGGGGCCTTTCAGAAATTGTAGCCTCTTATTCCCCAGCATAGAAAACAATGACCTTTTTGGCACTGTTTGTGCTGCACACAATTCACCAGATTTTGTACCAGAATATAATAATGTATAATAGTGCTAAAGATTTTAATACTGGGCGTTAAGATCTCAACTGCCATACACTCATTTCTTTCCTTACCCTTCAAGCAATTTTTTTTGTGATTAGACCATGTTGCTAAGATGATCCTGGAATACTATGTTTTAAAATAAGTCTTGCTATAGATGTCTATATTTTATGTTTAAAGTGATACCATTGTATTTACAGGCTATTGAAATCCAGCAACTGTTTTAACTGTTCTGCTGCCTAATGTCAACCATGTATGATCAATGTTGGTGACAAGGCTGGCAGTGCAGAAGAGAGAGACCCTGTTTGAACAGCATTTCTTATTCATGCAGTTTTCTGGTTCTTCTCTAATAGGTGCATACTTTGAGAGCCTTTGCCGATTTTCTTCCCCTGTCTTTGTCTTACTTAGTCTGCACTAGATAAACCAATGTTCACGCCTAAATATCATATTTTGTATGTAGACATCCTGGTCTGTTTCAGTTTTTGAACTCCATTCAGAAAATACCCACAATGGTCAGGCTTAGTTAATTGCTTCACTGCCACAAGGATTGTAAATATATTGCAGAGTTAGCCCTTCTGGCAGAGAAGGAACAGGTCTTTTTCCACTTAAGTCTGCACTCCTTTATTCAAATCATTTTGCATCCCTTTGCTGCTGCAGTGGTCTGGAATACCAACCAATGAATATATTCAGATCTCTACAGCAGCAAAGCTGTTATGTGTGCCTTAATTCTCTTCTAAAGACTTGAATTGCTTTAAGGGAAAATACCCCAACATGTATTAGTTTAAAGTCACTACAAGCAGCTTTGATACTGAAGTTGATGTGTTGTATTGACTGGAAAACCTTGTTATTCTTTGTAATTAGAATGAAAAAGGAATCTTCAGTGTTACTGCCATATAAATGATTATCTACATAAAGGTAGCATTAGAATGGACAATAGCATCTCCCCACATCAATGCTTTATTTTGCTTAAAAAGAGTCTAATTTTGTTTATGTGGTGGTGTAGTGTGTATGTATGTATATGTGTGTATGTGTGAGGGAGTGTGAAATATTTTCTGCAAATACTGTAAATATGGGTACAATTTTAATAAAGCATGTACAATAAACCAAAAGCTAGAGTTGAACTCCACATACAAATCAACAGTGTTTGTTCTAATTCCTTGCAACAAAACAAAGACCATTTTAGTCTTTAGAATATACTTACAGTATATATCGTTTCAATGAAGGTCCAGTTTAGATATCGGTCATGTAGCTTAAAAATCAAAGGCACTGTGGGGGGTTTTTTTTATCACTCTACAAAAACTGGCTCTTCTACCTTGCAGCAGGTTGTTAAAAGCACAACTCCAAAAAGTGCACTTAGCCAACAGAAATCTTGTAATAGTAAAGCTTTACAGTACCCGAATATTAATCTTAAAATGAATGTGGTTATATTGTTTAATTTCATGCAGTTAGACCACTGTTACATACTCAGAAAAACATTTTGCATTCCAGTTATCAAAATGGAACAAATATAACTAACTTTTGTTTTGATAACCTGAAGAAAAGCATATGATTTTTTTTATTTTTCCTTTAACCTCCCTTGCTTTTTTTATTATTAAAAAAAGACAATTCTCTAATACAGGGGTGGGCAGACTTTTGTAAGACAAGGTCTACCTCTAATTTTATTCCAAGTGATGTGGTCACCTAATTTTAAAAAAAAAACACACAAGAATATTCCAGCACACACTGTAACCGGCTGCAAAGCTGTTGCAGGGTACTGCTGGCTGAAAATTGTATTTTTGCCACAAATAGGACCTGGTGGCTGGAAATTGTATTTTTGACACAAACAATACAGCTTTAAAAATCTGCCGCACTCTTTAATAACAAATACAGCCACGCACGGTCTTTACTTGTGAGAGTTTTCTTTACGTCACGCTGGGACCCTCAAGCAACCTTATCTGTGAACCGCGCCTTCATATGATAGTCTCACAATCAAGACAGCTCGAGACTCATTCTACAAAGTCATTTTTTTTTTTGTCAGGTTGATAAAGGGGACAGGTCCTGTAACCAAAGCTGAGGCAGGAAGTTCAGCTAGAGCCGCGTCGTGCATACTGAAGTACAGTCTTTCTCTTATTATGCAGACTTTTGAAATATTACAGGAGGTCACCTCAAAATTCACTCGTGATCTACCTCTTGCCCACCCCTGCTCTAATATTGTATGTACCGCCAGTCCTCCATGAGGAACAGGGCTTATTACAGGTGGAACATTCAGACATTTTACTTTGTGTTTGTTTTTGACTACCAAACAATTTCCGCTAAATATAAAATAAAAACCAGTAACATGATATCTAGCTGGTTCAAGCCAAAGCATGGGAACAACAAAAATCATTCTTTCTTTTTTCTTCAGTTTTTGAGATCTTCTTAAAGGGACAGTCAACACCAGAATTTTTGTTGTTTAAAAAGAAAGATAATCCCTCTATTACCCATTCCCCAGTTTTTCATAACCAACACAGTTATAATAATACACGTTTTACCTCTGTAATTACCTTTTATCTAAGATTCTGCTGACTAACCCCTATTTTCAGTTATTTTGACACTTACATCTTAGCCAATCAGTGCTCACTCCTAGGTCACTTCATGTGCGTGAGCTCTGTTATCTATATGAAACACATGAACTAATGCCCTCTAGTGGTCAAAATGCATTCAGATTAGAGGCAGTCTTCAAGGTTTAAGAAATTAGCGTATGAACTGCCTAGGTTTAGCTTTCAACTAAGAATAACCAGAGAACAAAGCAAAATTGGTGATAAAAAAAAAAGCAATTTGGGAAGTTGTTTAATATTGCATGCCCTATTTAAACTTCACTGCCCCTTTAACTTAAGCTGCAAGCACACATAAGGGGCCCAAATCTTAATCTGATCTACAAGATGACAGCCAAAAAATATTAAAAAAAATTATGCTTGAATCATAGGCTAATTTAATCAAGCTGAGATTTGGCAATAAACCGTTCATACATAAAACAAAACATACATTAAAGGGACAGTCTAGCCCAAAATAAACTTTCATGATTCAGATAGTGCATGTAATTTTAAACAATTTTCCAATTTACTTTTATCACCGATTTTACTTTGTTTTCTTGGTATTCTTAGTTGAAAGCTAAACCTAGGAGGTTAATATGCTAATTTCTAAGTCCTTGAAGGCCACCTCTTCTCTCAGGGCATTTTGACAGTTTTTCATCACTAGAGGGTGTTAGTTCATGTGTGTCATAGATAACACTGTGCTCACGTACGTGGAGTTCCTATGGGCCAGCACTGACTGGCTAAAATGCATGTCTGTCAAAAGAATTGAAATAAGGGGGCAGTTTGCAGAGGCTTAGATACAAGATAATCACAGAGGTAAAAAGTGTATTTATATAAATGTGTTGGTTATGCAAAACTAGGGAATTGGATAATAAAGGGAGTATCTATCTTTTAAAACAATTAAGCAAGTACAACTCTGAGTTTTAACCATTACAGAACTGAAAGGCACAAAAAGGGTACTGGTAGCTACAACTGATTTTACACCAGAACTGGAACATTCTAGCTTACTGCCTTTAGACAGATCCAAGTGCCAAGTTATGGAATCTAAGCAGTTAACTTATAGTGGTTGAAATGCAATGTGACTGTAAACATCTTTATTTCCAAAACACCCTTAAATGGACTTACCACTATTATGGTAAACAGGGAGTCGGATTTGCCCATTCTCAGAAGAGGGAGAATGAAACCTGTTGCCAACATGTCGGCTATCATTTACGTGAGAGCAGTGGCTACACAGAATTTCTAAGTGCTCATCAGTACTGTAATCTAGTCAGTTTTAATATCACTTTATATGAAAAAAATAGTGCCACTCACCGATCAAATCATTTGTAGCAATAATAATTTCATACTTAATGGTGCAAATAATTTCATAAAATGTACAAAACAAGAGTAGATCCTTTAATAAAAGGAGTCTAAAAGTGCGAGTAAAAATTGCACACTCAAAATAAAATTAAACATATATAATGTAGCAAAGAAAATGCCAAACAATATGAATAAAAACACTCATTTCAAATATAAATGATACAAGGTAAAAAATGGAATCCTCATACACAAAAATCACACAGATTCTTTCACACACAGATTAGCCTCAAAACAAAATGAACATAAGCGACAGCTTAAAGAAATGTCCAGTGTTAGAGGGCTTTAAAGGGTTAATACCCCAGTAAATGTGTCATTCCAAAGTATCATGGGGAATGGAACGATTTAACCCCTTTTCTACACAGGCATATGGAAAAATAGGCTACTTTTGCATCTGGGTCTCCTGTAGTTGGATAACACCAATAGTTATTTTCACAGCTGCAGTGAATATATATGTGTGGGGTTTACAATTGCAAGGACATTCCCTTACTCCTAGGCTTCAAACTCCAAAAGCCGCTGCTGTACAGACAATTGAAAGTTCTTCACAGATCTCAAAAGTATTGTAAAAGCCATGCAGAGCCACTTTAAACTATAACTTAATATTATTATTTCAGTATTGAATAGAAGCATATTTGAAATATACATGTGTTACCAAAAATGCTAATGTGTTCAGATCAAACAGGCGATGCACACTTAGAAAAGCCTGGTGGTGTTTGTTTGGGACAGTCAACACCAAATGTTATTTAAAAAGATAGCTAATCCCTTTATTTACCATTACCCAGTTTTGCATAACCAACGCTGTTATATTAATATACTTTTTAATTCTAATATTAACTTATATCCTAAGGTTTTATCTCAGATCTTTTGACAGACTTGCATTTCAGGCTGACTCAATTAACTCCACTGGAGTGAGCACAATGTTATTTATATGGCACACATGAACAAACAGTATATGTTATTAGCTATTCACAGCAAGATAGTGAGATAAGAGGTGGACTGCAGTCTTACACATCAGCCTATGAGCCCACCTAGGTTTATCCTTTAACAACATATGTTTTTTGTTGTTATTTGTGGAATTTAAGGTAGCATTTAGTGCTTATGTTTACTATACTTTTATTCAAAAATGTATAATAATTAAGCAGAGAGGAAGGCACATACATATGTGTCAAAAAAAGACGGAATACAGCACTTTGTAACAAATTTATGTTCTATACGTTAATCCGATTAGATATAGCACTACATAGGTGATTATATATTGCAGCTTTAAGAATGGCATAAGACTCACTGAGTAAATGTAAGGAATTTAATGTAAATGGTATACATAAAAAAAAAGTGACCGGTCACTGTGATTATTAACACCAAGTAATAAAGCTGCTGACCACCAGAGGGAGCTTGTGCTCATGCTCACAGGTTAGGTAGCTACAAATAATACTCTACAAATAATACTGTATATCATACTGTAATATTTCCCTACCTTGTTACGATTCCCTACCTACGTAACGCGTACGGTCACGCCTACAATACACTTCCAAATACACTTGTGCACACATGCGCTCACTGCCGCAGTCAGCAAATATTACAGAACACGGGTACGTCCAAAAAAGGCTTTCTACAACTATATTCTTTTATTGGGTCTATTCAAGATGTGAACGTATTTCAATAAAGAAGACATAATATAAATAGTTTTAAAAAGGAATTAGTGTTTCATCATGAAAGGGGAGGTTTGTAACTATTTATATTATGTCTGCTTTATTGAAATACGTTCACTCCTTTAATCAAAGAAATCAGTATAATAATAGTGAATATACAGAATAAAAGAACTTAGTTGTAGGAAGCCTTTTTTGGCACTGGTATTTTGATGTGCACAGCAAGTGCCAAAATTGTGGACGTACCGGTGTTCTGTAATATTTGTCGACTGCAGCAGTGAGCGCATGCGTGCACAAGTATATTTTGAAGTGTATTGTAGGCGTGGCAGTATGCGGTGGTCTATAATATTTGCAGACTGTGGCAGTGAGCGCATGCGTGCAAAGGGTATTTGCAAGTTTATTGTAGGCGTGGCCGTACGCGTTACGTAGGTAGGGAAACGTAACAAGATAGGAAAATATTACAGAACACCGGTATTTCAGTACATACTTACTGGTAATATAGTAGCTATGCATAAGTCAACTTCTTGCAGTTGTGGTTCACAATAAAACCCCTAAAAATTAGTGCTGACAGAATACTTAAGCCTTAAAAATGGACCCAGCAGAGGTTGTAACACATCTGATGACACTATAAGGGTTGAAGTACTCGCACAGGGACTGAAAGAATTACAGACAGAGAACTTAAAGGGACAGTCTACTCCAGAATTGTTATTGTTTAAAAAGATAGATAATCCCTTTATTACCCGTTCCCCTGTTTTGCATAAAAAAACACTTATATTAACCCTTTCCTGCCGGGGTTAAAGTGTACAAACTGTTCCCATGTAGACAAATTGAAATCACGATCCGAGATTTCAATTATTGGATCGGGTCTGGGGGGCGTCCCTATAACCCTAGGAACGCCCTCCAGACCGCAATCAAATCCAGGAAGCGCAGTAGGCTTCAGGACAGCCGTTGGCTATGACGTTCTATTCCGTCATAATGGCTCTAAAGCCCAGTGTAATTATGACGGAATAGAACGGCATAACGGTGTTAAAAAGGTTAATACACTTTTTACCTATGTGATTACCTTGTATCTAAGCCTTTGCAGACTGCCCCCTTATTTCAGTTCTTTTGTCAGTGTATTTAGCCAATAAGTGCCCTCTCACTTGTAAATCCAGGGTGTGGTCACAGTGTTATCTATATGAAACACATGGAATTATGCCCTCTAGCTGTGAAAAACTGCCAAATGCATTGAAATAAGGGGTGGCCTTCAAGGTTTTAGAAATTAGCATATGAGCCTACCTAGGTTTAGCTTTCAACAAAGAATACATAGAAAACAAAGCAAATGTGATGATAAAAGTGAATTGGAAAGTTGTTCAAAATTGCATTCCCTATCTTAATCATGAAAGTTTAATTTTTACTAGGCTGTCCCTTTAACACGACATACCATTATTAAAGAGAACCTAACCCATAAATATGGGGAACCTCCAGAGCCTGCAGTTTGTCCCCCTGATAAGTTCAGTGACCGCTCCCAGTATAGGGAGTTTTGAAAAATGCCGGCAAATTACTTTTCTCCCTTAAACCAAAAACCTACAGAAAGAATTAAGGTCTGCACAGTCATCTTATATCTTAAAGGAGAACCACACTCATGGGCTCATGCCTTCTTTGAAAATAATGCCCCTATATCGGATTCTCTTGAAGGATTCTTTAAAGTTATCCTAAACCTATTTTTTTTCCATTCATGATTCAGATAGAGCATGCAATTTTACACAACTTTCTAATTTACTCCTATTATCAATTTTCTTCGTTCTCTTGCCGACTTTATTTAAAAAGCAGGAATGTAACGCTTAGAAGCCGGCCCATTTTTGGTTCAGTACCTGGGTTATGCTTGCTTATTGGTGGCTAAATGTAGCCACCAATAAGCAAGTGCTACCCAGGGTGCTGAATCTACAATAGGAAGGCTCCTAAGGCCATGTCTCTTTTATATGAGGATACCCACAAACAACTCACTGCAGAAACAGCGATTAGAGCTCTTAAACAGGGCAAGAGACATGTGGAGGATTATATCTCAGAGTTCAAGAGATGGTCTAAAGAGACTGAGTGGTACGACATCTCCCTCAGAAACCAAATTCAGATTAGGCCTGTTAGAATCTCTTAAGGATGAGATAGCCAAAATAGAGCTACCCAGTACCTTAGAAGAACTAATAAAAAAAGGCCATTACTATTAACAGGTGATTGCGGGAAAGGAAAGCTGCCAAACTGACACACCCCTATGCAAATACAGCCCCTCAGTTCCTACCTCTTCTGATATTTACAAGCATAACCCAGAACCAATGGATATTGGCTTTGTAAAGAGGCCCCTCTCACTAGAAGAAAAAAATAGAATAACTATAAACCTATGCTTGTACCGTGGGTCAGCTGAGGATGATGTAAAGAGTTGTCCATCGCTAAGGAGACAGACGTCAGGTAAGGAAAACATACAGCTCCATACCCCAATCTCATGTTGGAATACTAACCCATACTGTACCATATATGTTATATTGCAGTGGGATCAAGATCGCATTCAAGCTGAAGCTATCCTGGACCCCGGGGCCTGTGGATGTTTCATTGATTCTTGTTTAGTTTAAAGAAATAAAATTCATATGATTAAAAAACAACCTGTTTCCATTAGAGTAGTTGATGGGAAACACCTACCAACATGACCAATCACACACCATACAATCCCACTACAGATGACAACATCAGAAGGTCATACAGAATTCTTATCCTTTGATATTATTACATCACCTATGTTTTCCATTATAAATTACTTGGTTCCCCCTAACTTCAACTGCATCAACCATTCATCAATTGCCAGAACATGTCTGTGCAGTTAACGTCTGATTTCTGTAAATATGTTTTCAAACAAATCACATAAACTGCAGCCTGTAAACACATCTCTACCTATACCTTAATATTTTGTAATTGTATTTGATAAAAAAAAGAGGCAGATAATCTAGCCCCTCATAGACCGTATGACTGCCCCATTGATCTATTACTTGGCTCCACAATACCATATGGACATGTCTTCCCTCTATCATAAACCAGAATTGGAACACCTAAAACAAGATATAGATGAAAACCTGAAGAAAGGATTCATCCGCCCTAACCCAGGATAAAAAATATACCTTATTATCTTGAAGAAAGAGATTTTCTATACCAGAATCAACATCTGTATATACCAGCAGCAAACCTGCATACCAAAATCCTCAGATTAGCTCATGACTCCTCTTTGTCTGGTCATTTTGGAATAGAAAAAATGTACAATCTACTCAAGAGATACTATTGGTGTCCCACCATGAAGACCTCTGTAACAGACTATGTCACCTCTTGTACTGTTTGTGCCCAGAACAAGAAGGATAAACAAATACAATTTGGATTGCTAACACCTTTACCAATCCAAGATCGCCCCTGGTACTCCATATAATTGAATTTCTTAGTTGATCTTCCACTCTCAGAAAACCACAAGAGAATTTTGGTGATAACTGACCATTTAACCAAAATGGCACACTTTCTACCCATGAAAAGACTGCCCACAGCTTCAAAAACAGCCTTCACTTAAATCAGAGAAGTAGTACAACGTCATGGACTCCCCTCTAGAATTACTACTGACCGAGGATCACAATTCACCTCAAAATTTTGGAAATAATTAAATAAGAACCTGGGAACAAACCATAGGCTTAGTAACACATATCATTTGCAAACTAATGGCCAAACAGAGAAGACCAATCAATGGTTTGAGCAGTTTTTAAAATGTTTCTGCACACATCTTGAGGATAATTGGGTGTCTTCTCCCCCTCACTGAATTTGCATTCAACAATACCATTAGTTCTACAACCAAAATGTCACCATTTTACTCTAACAACGGTTTCTATCCCATCTCTCTACCAATCACTACGCCTTCCACCAACTGTCCTTCAGTTATCTCCAGAATTGAAGACATCCAAACGGGGTTTAGAATAATAAAAGAGAACATTGCTGCAGCCCAACCCAAACAAAAACAATTATTCAATGCTCACAGACGCGCACCCCCAGCCAATCAAGTAGGTAATTCAGTCTGGCTGTCCACAAAAAATCTGAAACTTCACACTCCTTTCAAGAAGTTAAGTTGCAAGTTTGTTGGACCTTTCCATATTCAGCATGTTATTTACTCCAATGCCGTTCGTTTAGAACTTCTATCCACTTACAAAATGCATCCAACGTTTCACATCTCTATTAAAGCCCTTCAAACCAAATACCTTCCTTGAGAGAATTCCTTTACCTCCACCTCCTATCACAGTAGACGGTGAAGAATAATTTGAAATTGATCAAGTCTTAGGGATCAAATTATCAAGGGCCAAATGGCCCCTGATCCCCCCGGTTTCCGCGCAAGCCTTCAGGCTCGCCGGAAACAGCAGTTAAGAAGCAGCGGTCTTAAGACCGCTGCTCCTTAACTGGATCCGCCGCCTCTGAGCAGCGGACAGCAATCAAACCGATCGGGTTGATTGACACCCCCTGCTAGCAGCCGATTGGCCACGAATCTGCAGGGGGCGGCATTGCACAAGCTGACAGCGTATGCTGTCGGCATTCAGCGATGTCTGGCGGACATGATACGCTACAGCGTATCATGCCTGCCAGACATTAGTAAATCAGCCCCTTAGACTTCCATTTCTACAGAGGGAACTTGCAAAACCTGATAAGGTGGAAAGGGTACGGCCCTGAAGAAGACACATAGGAGCCACATAAAAATATACACGCACCCAGATTAAGCTCCAAATTCCATAGACAACATCCAGAGAAACCTACATTTTGAAGCCCTGAGTGGCTTCCTTGAGGAGGGGTCATGTCATGATGTACCTGTACCTGTAAGAGATCAGTGGGCGTGTACTTACCTCTAGCTATGCTATTTAAAGGGACAGTCTACCATAGAATTGTTATTGTTTTAAAAGTTAGATAATCCCTTTATTACCCATTCCCCAGTTTTGCATAACCAACACAGTTATAGTAATATACTTTTTACCTCTGTGATTACCTTGTATCTAGGAACCTTCTTCCAGCCCCCTGATCATATAACTGTGACTGTTTATTATCTATTGTCTTAAATTTAGCATTGTTTTGTGCTAAATCTTAAATAACCCCCTGTGCCTGTACACAGTGTTATCTATATGGCCCATGTGTACTTTCTGTCTCTTTGTGTTGAAAAGAGATTTAAAAAGCATGTGATAAGAGGCAGCCCTCAAAGGCTTAGAAATTAGCATATGAGCCTACCTAGGTTTAGTTTAAACTAAGAATACCAAGAGAAAAAAGCAAATTTGATGATAAAAGTAAATTGGAAAGTTGATTAAAATTAAAAGTCCTATCTGAGCAATGAAAGTTTAATTTATACTAGACTGTCCCTTTAATAAACACCTGAACAGTTCAGCACTTTGAGTATTGAAGTCAAGCTTATTCTTCTGAAACCTAAACAAACATTCCTTTTTCCAGAGGATTACACTATTTCCTAAAGGATTTCAAGTCTATTGTCCTTATACAGATTCTACTTATTACCATAAGGAGGATTTCCAGCTTTCTGTGAGATCTAGGACCAGCAAGTAAATACATTCCAAGAAAACCAGGTTAAGCAGCACTCAGGGGAAAGTTTAAAAAGTCAATTTTATTGATATCGTTTAAAACAGCACATTCCAAAGATATAGACGGGCTAAGCACAAGACATCCTTACGCGTTTCGTGCCTGCTGGCAATTAGTCATAGGATAACATGAGCATACACTGATCCCCCTCTTTATACAATTTACGTTCATTCACAAAAACAGCTGAACGTTATTAACAAAAGTTCAATCTTAAAGAGAGTGAACAATATTGCTCATTCACAAATTAAAAACAGTAAATGAAACCTCGGTTTCAGTTATACTACGAAGAAAATCAATCATTTAAAGGTGTACACATGCACGCTATTTAGACAAGTAAAATCAAAACAAAATTTTAGTTCATGCAGAAATCAAATATAAATATAAGCACAAACAATCTACTTGTTAATACTGCTAGCCATATGCACCTAGAAAAAGGAAGTAATTGCAAATGTGCCAACAGCAAATATTATATTCACAAACACTATAATATTGCACAAATATTTTGACGCACTGTGCGGATATGTCACAGAAATTTAATATTTTACACAAAATTGATTTATCAATTTAATTATGACAATCCACACCATGCAGCAAAATAATCCTTCTTTCAAAGACAGGAAATATACAACAGTGAAGAGAGTACATTGCTTTATCAAGTTAACTTTTAAGTTCCATTTCATAATGAGAGAGATATATATAGAAAAAGACATCACTGTGGTATTAGAAACAAACTGGTAATGAGAAAGATGAGGCGCTAAAGAAATAACCCTGCTAGACTAGTGTTTTCCCCTCCAAGAAGACAGTGATAGAAATGTAGTGAATATAGTCCAGCGCTAAATTAGCACGGGTAGAGAGTTTAGTTAAATTCTATAATTAGATTATGTTTTATTTTAGAAAATAAATGATTATATGATGTGTGTACTGCGATCTTATATTTGTATGTTTGATACAGGCAGTCCTAAGTAATATCCTGAATTATCTGGTCTAAATATTTGTCAACATTCAGCCTAAAAAAGGTTTTAAAACATATATGTATAAGCTGATATATGTAGGCTTCTTATCTATTTATAAACTTATAAAACACTTGTGTGATTAAACAAAAATTTAATAACTTGCTAAAATCATACAGAAGGTAAAAAAGAGACGTCTCCCTTATAACATAAAATGCATCAGAAAGAACAATTAGATAACTGTAGTTAATATAACCGCAGTATATTCATAAGGTACCTGTTAAACGGTGTAAAAATATTGTCCAAATAATGGAATCAATGAACTAAAAGTTCCAAGTGAGATGACCTACCCGCTGTTATGGCGGGTCGGTGTTATCGGTCCGTTAGTGGAAAGCTGGTGTTTGAAAATTTGTCATGTGACTCTTCCTACGTCACACTTGTGATCATAGCAACATCGATTTTGTTATAATATAACAAGTGATCTTTGATACTCTATCAAGCGCTTTATATGTTGCAATATTGTAACTTAATCTGTGTATATGTAAGAAGATGTATTCCCCTATTCCGTGTGTGATCAGGGAGTCTTGGGGGAGGTTGCAACTTACGTTGGTATCTCGGCACACCTGATGTCTTTATTGGTGTGGTCTTTGCGGTCACGTTCAGTGACTTGAATAGTAGACTTTGCGGTCACGTTTAGTGACTATAATGCAATCCTCGCAGTGTGGACTTTGCAGTCACGTATAGTGACTGTGATGTGATCTTTGCGGTCACGTTTAGTGACTATAATGCAATCCTCGCAGTGTGGACTTTGCAGTCACGTATAGTGACTGTGATGTGATCTTTGCGGTCACGGAGGTGACTAGCGATGGAGTCTTTGCGTTCACAGAGGTGACTAGCGATGGAGTCTTTGCGGTCACAAGTAGTGACTTAGGGTGAGATCTTTTCCGGTCACCAGTGGTGACGTGCAATAAGATCTTTGCGGTCACAGATAGTGACTTACATATGTTTAACTTGCAGTTATGTCTTTGCGGTCACAGATAGTGACTTAGGAATGGTCTTTGCGGTCACAAGTAGTGACTTAGAAGAGGTCTTTGCGGTCACTAGTAGTGACTAACGGTATGATCTGTGTGGTTGGAGATCAAATGAAGTAAAACTTGGCAGTCGTTCTGTGCAACTTAATAAAGCTGATTTAAAACAGATGGAGGTTATAGAAACACCCAGCTAGAGTATTGCAGGATGTAATCAACAAAGAAAGTCTTGTGGTAGTTGTCTTTTCTTTCTTAGGAGTTATAGATGCAATCATTAATTTAGACAAATAAAAACATAAAGTGCAGAGTGACAACAGTGTCAAGGTCTCCATCACTAGTCACCTCCGTGACCGCAAAGACTCCATCGCTAGTCACCTCCGTGACCGCAAAGATCACATCACAGTCACTATACGTGACCGCAAAGTCCACACTGCGAGGATTGCCTTATAGTCACTAAACGTGACCGCAAAGTCTACTATTCAAGTCACTGAACGTGACCGCAAAAAGACCACACCAATAAAGACATCAGGTGTGCCGAGATGTCATGTGACTCTTCCTACGTCACACTTGTGATCATAGCAACATCGATTTTGTTATAATATAACAAGTGATCTTTGATACTCTATCAAGCGCTTTATATGTTGCAATATTGTAACTTAATCTGTGTATATGTAAGAAGATGTATTCCCCTATTCCGTGTGTGATCAGGGAGTCTTGGGGGAGGTTGCAACTTACGTTGGTATCTCGGCACACCTGATGTCTTTATTGGTGTGGTCTTTGCGGTCACGTTCAGTGACTTGAATAGTAGACTTTGCGGTCACGTTTAGTGACTATAATGCAATCCTCGCAGTGTGGACTTTGCAGTCACGTATAGTGACTGTGATGTGATCTTTGCGGTCACGTTTAGTGACTATAATGCAATCCTCGCAGTGTGGACTTTGCAGTCACGTATAGTGACTGTGATGTGATCTTTGCGGTCACGGAGGTGACTAGCGATGGAGTCTTTGCGTTCACAGAGGTGACTAGCGATGGAGTCTTTGCGGTCACAAGTAGTGACTTAGGGTGAGATCTTTTCCGGTCACCAGTGGTGACGTGCAATAAGATCTTTGCGGTCACAGATAGTGACTTACATATGTTTAACTTGCAGTTATGTCTTTGCGGTCACAGATAGTGACTTAGGAATGGTCTTTGCGGTCACAAGTAGTGACTTAGAAGAGGTCTTTGCGGTCACTAGTAGTGACTAATGGTATGATCTGTGTGGTTGGAGATCAAATGAAGTAAAACTTGGCAGTCGTTCTGTGCAACTTAATAAAGCTGATTTAAAACAGATGGAGGTTATAGAAACACCCAGCTAGAGTATTGCAGGATGTAATCAACAAAGAAAGTCTTGTGGTAGTTGTCTTTTCTTTCTTAGGAGTTATAGATGCAATCATTAATTTAGACAAATAAAAACATAAAGTGCAGAGTGACAACAGTGTCAAGGTCTCCATCACTAGTCACCTCCGTGACCGCAAAGACTCCATCGCTAGTCACCTCCGTGACCGCAAAGATCACATCACAGTCACTATACGTGACCGCAAAGTCCACACTGCGAGGATTGCCTTATAGTCACTAAACGTGACCGCAAAGTCTACTATTCAAGTCACTGAACGTGACCGCAAAAAGACCACACCAATAAAGACATCAGGTGTGCCGAGATACCAACGTAAGTTGCAACCTCCCCCAAGACTCCCTGATCACACACGGAATAGGGGAATACATCTTCTTACATATACACAGATTAAGTTACAATATTGCAACATATAAAGCGCTTGATAGAGTATCAAAGATCACTTGTTATATTATAACAACATCAATGTTGCTATGATCACAAGTGTGACGTAGGAAGAGTCACAAACACCAGCTTTCCACTAACGGACCGATAACACCGACCCGCCATAAAAGCGGGTAGGTCATCTCACTTGGAACTTTTAGTTAATTGATTCCATTATTTGGACAATATTTTTACACCATTTAACAAGTACCTTATGAATATACTGCGGTTATATTAACTACAGTTATCTAATTGTTCTTTCTGATGCATTTTATGTTATAAGGGAGACGTCCCTTTTTTACCTTCTGTATGATTTTAGCAAGTTATTCAATTTTTGTTTAATCACACAAGTTTTTATAAGTTTATAAATAGATAAGAAGCCTACATATATCAGCTTATACATATCTGTTCTAAAACCTTTTTTACGCTGAATGTTGACAAATATTTAGACCAGATAATTCAGGATATTATTTAGGACTGCCTGTATCAAACATACAAATATAAGATCGCAGTACACACATCATATAATCATTTATTTTCTAAAATAAAACATAATCTAATTATAGAATTTAACTAAACTCTCTACCCGTGCTAATTTAGTATTAGAAACAAAAACATGAAAAAATATATATATAAAATATATATATATATATATATATATATATATATATATATATATATATATATATATATATATATATATATATATATAAAAACTGAAAATAAAAATGAAAATAAAATAAAAAAAATAAAATAAAAAATAATAAAAATAAAAAGTAAAGAATATAAGATAGAACATGTAAATCCATATCAACATGCGTGCACACGTGCATATACGTGTATGTACACACATACATACATATATACATACATACACACATACGCACACATGCATACACACACAAACATGCCCAATTTGACTTTTCATTTTAATTTAACTATCCTATATTCAGATGAATAATCAATTTATCAGTTTCATTTTATTTCATCGATAGCTCTCTATTGGCACAGGATATTTCAACTTAAATAAAATTTAATCCACAAAAAAGTTCATATCCCATTCTTTGTTCATGCCAAAAGGCATTTTTGTTTTTAACAAAAATATCCAATAGAGTTCTTTCTTCAACAAAATTTTATTTCTGTTTCCACCCCTAGGTGGCAAATTGGCTATATCTATTATCTTCACTCCTATTTTAGGTTTATTTAAAAAGTGAAAACAATTAAAATGCCTAGCCACTCCAGAGTCCTTATTATATTTTTTTATATCCCTCTTGTGTTCTCCTAGTCTCGTCCTCAGACTGCGGGTCGTTTGACCGACATACTGTTCATGGCAAATTGTGCACTCTAAGAGATACACCACGTACTCTATGCTACAGTTTCCATAATGGTTGATCTTATACTCCTTTCCTGTTGTGGTACTTCTACAAGATTCACCTCTCAAAATGTGCTTGCATGTGCCACAATCGTTAACTCCACACCTAAAAGTACCTTTCTTCCTAAGCCAGTCAGTACCAGTACTGGTATTTTTTCAAGATACCAGACTTGGAGACAACCTATTTGCCAAGGTTGGTGGCTTTTTTTTAAACAAACCTGATATTTTCTATTATCGTTGATAGGATGTCATCACTTTTTAAGCAATCTAAGTTCCTACTAATAATATCACAGACTTGTTTAAACTGAATGGAATACTCAGTGGAGAAAACAACTGGTTGTTTAACCCCCCCACCCCCACCCCCATGTTCCAATTCCTATCTCTTTTCTTATTGACCTTGGGGTCCATGTTCTTAATTTCCTCAAAATCCTGCAACATTTTTGATTCATCATAGCCTCTATATTTGAGCCTATCAATCAATTTTTTAGCCTGCAGGTCAAAACATACTTCAGAGTTAGTGTTTCTTTTTAATCTTAAAATCTGGCTTCTTGGAATTGACTTGATCAGGTGTGCTGGATGACAGGAAACAGCATGCAATATTGTGTTGCCCGCAGTTAATTTTCTGAATGTATCAGTCACAATTAAACCCTGCGCAGCTAAACCCGTCAGTTCTAAATCCAAGAAGTTAATCTTGTCATTCCTTAGCTCTCCTGTAAATCTGTTGTTGTTAACATATTCCAAGAATGATTCAAATTCAAATGGTTCTTCCACAATAAAAATCAGGTCATCTATGAACCTGTTATATTGTATAATATTAGAACGAAAAGGATTTGTTTCTCCATAGATGTAGCTGAGTTCCCACCACCCAACATATAAGTTTGCAAACGAGGGGGCAAATTTTGACCCCATTGCCGTACCACATACCTGCAAATAATATGTATCATCAAACATAAAAAAATTATGGTGTAGCAGGAACTCAACCACATCGCAGAGAAACAACTTGAATTCCACTGTGAAATTGGTATCTCTGTCTAAAAAGAATTTACGGCTGTTATACCCAGAGCATGTGGTATGCTTGAGTAAAGTGCTGTTGCATCAATGATAACCCACTTGTACCCATCTCTCCATTTAACATTGTTCCAAAAAGTCAGTAAATATCCTGAATCCCTAAGATAACTACTTAGATATTTCACCAAGGGTTGTAAAAATGTTATCTATCCATTCCGAGAGTGGCTCAAAGAGTGAGCCAATCACGGAAATGATAGGCCTCCCAGGTGGTTTTTTAGGGTCCTTATGGATTTTGGGTAAAAAATGGAAAATGGGCACAACTGGGTGCTCAGGAATAAGGTGATCAACCTCCTCCTCTGTCAAAACTTGCAAAGCCACTGCTTGCTGAAGTAATCTCCTCATCTTGAGGTTGAAATCATGGATGGAATTGTGTGTTAGACTCCTATAGGTGGTAATATCTTGTAATTGTCTAGCTGCCTCCTTAAAGTATTCTTCCTTCTTCATAACAACAACATTGCCACCCTTATCCGAGGATCTGATGACAATGTCATTGTTATCTTGTAATTCATTCATTGCTTGCCTCTCTTTGATAGAACGGTTGTGATGAAAACCCTTAGTCTTATTTGCCTCTCCTAATTCTATAATTTCCTGTTCCACTCTTTTATGAAACACATTCAAACAAGAACCTCTAAAGCCAGTAGGGTAAAAATCTGACTTTTTTCTTACAGGTCTTGGACATTTCTCATCACACATATAATTATCCTTGTCATCCAAATCTCTAAGTTGTTCTAATGTACAACTATCCTTGAAATCAAAATAACCTGTCATTTCATCACATACAGTAGGAGGCAGTTGTTCCCTCAAATCATCATCCATACTTTTATTCAGATGAAAAAAACTTTTTAATGCCAATTTCCTAATCAATTTATTTACATCAATTAGTGTTTTGAAAGGTGAAAAAACATTTGTGGGTGCAAACCCAAGTCCTTTAGAAAGAACACTCAAATGATCCCTACTGAGCTCAAAGTCCGATAAATTAATAAAAGCCAAACCTAATCCTTCTTCTGAGCTCTCCTTGATTTTCTTTGCTTTTCTTCTCCCTGCTTTGCAGGGTTTTTTCCTCCTAACGGGATAGTGGTGTTCTTGTTCTTTACTTGTGCAGCCAGTTGTTCTTCCTCCGAATCACTGTCAGACGAATCCTGTAAAGAAAAAGAGGGAAGAGAAGAGAGGGAAACAGAAGATGTACTGAGTCCCGGTATCTGGAATTGATGTATCGCCTTCTGTTGAAGAAAAGCACACATGCTTTGTATTCTTGCCTTTCAAAATAGATTTGGGAGCTGTCACTTTTCCCATTTTCTATTTCTTTCATGATCAGACTCATCTGCGTGTTTCTTTTTGTTATGGAAACATCTTGGCTTCTTGATGAATCTTGACCAATCATACACCTTATTATTCAGGTAATCCTCCAAGTCTCTATTGAATTTTTGACTCTTTTGAGCTGCAAGTTCATTGTCAGATTTTTTAATTCTCAATTTCATGTTGATTTTTGAACCATGATAATTTTCATCTGTTTTAAACATTTTCAATTCAGCTTTTGCACCTATGATTTTTTCTTTTAAAACATCTCTTTTATTGGACTTACTTCTGGCTAGGATATCCAACAATGTTAATGAGCAAGTGGTTAACGCATTTTTCCATTCCTGTTCTAATTCCTCATCTTCCAGATCATATGATGGAAATTTCTTGATGCGTAACCCCCTGGGTATTCTTTCAACATCAATATAATGCTCAAAAGTCACTTGGTCCCACATTAACCTCAGATCAGTCAAAAGAAGTTTCTCCTTTTGACTAAATGAACTTTTCATATCTCTGGAAGCACTTTCTATATTTAGCTCTTCCTATTTTCAATGTTAAAGATCGATTTCTTCAAACTTATGTTTTCACCCTCCATTTTTTGAATGTGCTTATTAGATTATTCCCCAATAAACGTCCAATAATTCAAGTATCTTCACCCCAAACAATGTTAAACCAAACAGCAAGTATTATTTGTCTTAATAGGACTATACTCTTTATGTCCTATAAGCCACACTCTTCAGATTTAAATGTGTAATTTTTACTTTTCACATAGGTAATATTCATTTGATGCTATTTTTAATATCATATACAGGGAAACACGAAGGGCTTAGATTGCTTTCATATTCCCCCACAGCCCTGTTTAAGGATGGCTACGTATGTTGCTTTTATTAAAAGCTAAATGTTGCAATTGGTTCTTATTACGTGTCGGCAAACAGGCGATATGTGCTTTTCAACTTAATCCCACAAATGCAGTTACCATTAGCTTGAATATTCAAACAAACAAACAAAATTTTGGCAAATGTCATTTGTGACATGGACCCACAAATGCAAATACTGGGCTCCAGGGTTTGTGGTTGCCTTACTTTATTATCATAAGCAATATATTTCAAACTCACAAGCTCACAACCCTCGTATTAGGTGACAGTCAAAAAATTGCTATAACCGCATTAGGACTAATCAAACGGTCACAATATTCCACAGGTAATAATAGATATCAATGCTCCGATCTCATGAATTTCATTTTTGATTGCAAACACTGTTTACTTACTTCAGTGGTGTATAACGATTCCTGCCGAGTTAGCGTTGCTCCTAATGCGACCAATCCAAGCTAAAGGATTTGTAATATTTGACTCGTTCTTTCACCAATCACCAATAAGGTTTGTCAAACTCACGATTCTCATTTGTAGAGACAATCAAAGTGATTAAAACATGTTGTAGAACAAAGCTACCAATCGCAACATTACTTAAACATCAAATGAAAATATGCATAGACATTCCGATCTCATGACATATACTTGCTTGCAGACACAGTCATTTGAGTGTTCTTTCTAAAGGACTTGGGTTTGCACCCACAAATGTTTTTTTTCACCTTTCAAAACTAAATTGGTTAGGAAATTAGCATTAAAAAGGTTTTTTCATCTGAATAAAAGTATGGATGATGATTTGAGGGAACAACTTCCTCCTACTGTATGTGATGAAATGACAGGTTATTTTGATTTCAAGGATAGTTGTACATTAGAACAACTTAGAGATCTGAATGACAAGGATAATTATCTGTGTGATGAGAAATGTCCAAGACCTGTAAGAAAAAAGTCAGATTTTTACCCTACTGGCTTTAGAGGTTCTTGTTTGAATGTGTTTCATAAAAGAGTGGAGCAGGAAATTATAGAATTAGGAGAGGCAAATAAGACTAAGGGTTTTCATCACAACCTTTCTATCAAAGAGAGGCAAGCAATGAATGAATTACAAGATAACAATGACATTGTCATCAGATCCTCGGATAAGGGTGGCAATGTTGTTGTTATGAAGAAGGAAGAATACTTTAAGGAGGCAGCTAGACAATTACAAGATATTACCACCTATAGGAGTCTAACACACAATCCCATCCATGATTTCGACCTCAAGATGAGGAGATTACTTCAGCAAGCAGTGGCTTTGCAAGTTTTGTCAGAGGAGGAGGTTGATCACCTTATTCCTGAGCACCCAGTTGTGCCCATTTTCCATTTTTTACCCAAAATCCATAAGGACCCTAAAAAACCACCTGGGAGGCCTATCATTTCTGGGATTGGCTCACTCTTTGAGCCACTCTCGGAATGGATAGATAACATTTTACAACCCTTGGTGAAAAATCTAAGTAGTTATCTTAGGGATTCAGGACATTTACTGTCTATTTTGAACAATGTTAAATGGAGAGATGGGTACAAGTGGGTTGTCATTGATGCAACAGCACTTTACTCAAGCATACCTCATGCTCTGGGTATAACAGCCGTAAAATTCTTTTTAGACAGAGATACCAATTTCTCAGCTGAATTCAAGTTGTTTCTCTGCGATGTGGTTGAGTTCCTGCTACAGCATGATTTTTTTATGTTTGATGATACATATTATTTGCAGGTATGTGGTACGGCGATGGGGGCAAAATTTGCCCTCTCGTTTGCAAACTTATATGTTGGGTGGTGGGAACTCAGCTACATCTATGGAGAAACAAATCATTTTCGTTCTAAAATTATACAATATAACAGGTTCATAGATGACCTGATTTTTATTGTGGAAGAACCATTTGAATTTGAATCATTCTTGGAATATGTTAACAACAACGAATTAGGGCTCATATTTACAGGAGAGCTAAGGAATGACAAGTTTAACTTCTTGGATTTAGAACTGACGGGTTTAGCTGCGCAGGGTTTAATTGTGACTGATATGTTCAGAAAATTAACTGCGGGCAACACAATATTGCACGCTGTTTCCTGTCATCCAGCACACCTGATCAAGTCAATTCCAAGAAGCCAGCTTTTAAGATTTAAAAGAAACACTAACTCTGAAGTATGTTTTGAAATGCAGGCTAAAAAATTGATTAATAGGCTCAAATATAGAGGCTATGATGAATCAAAAATGTTGCAGGATTTTGAGGAAATTAAGAAAATGGACCCCCAAGGTCAATAAGAAAAGAGATAGGAATTGGTACAGGGGGGGGGGGGGTTAAACAACCAGTTGTTTCTCCACTGAGTATTCCATTCAGTTTTAACAAGTCTGTGATATTATTAGAAGGAACTTAGATGTCTTAAAAAGTGATGACATCCTATCACCGATAATAGAAAATATCAGGTTTGTTTAAAAAAAAGCCACCAACCTTGGCAAATAGGTTGTCTCCAAGTCTGGTATCTCGAAAAAATACCAGTACTGTTACTGACTGGCTTAGGAAGAAAGGTACTTTTAGGTGTGGAGTTAACAATTGTGGCACATGCGAGCACATTTCGAGAGGTGAATCTTTTAGAAGTACCACAACAGGAAAGGAGTATAAGATCAACCATTATGGAAACTGTAGCACAGAGTACGTGGTGTATCTCTTAGAGTGCACAATTTGCCATGAACAGTATGTCGGTCAAATGACCCGCAGTCTGAGGACGAGAGTAGGAGAACACAAGAGGGATATAAAAAATTCTAATAAGGGGGCGGAGCCTAGCCGCACTGGAATATGGCAGCTTAAGTTTAGAGCTCTGGAGCCCTAAGTCATAGAAACCGCTCATAATGTGCACTTAACTTGCAAAATCAGCCATCTAACAATCAATGACAGTTAAAGGAACATCTCTATAAGCTTCAACTTGAAAATGTTTGTCACCCAGGGAGGCGATATCGCCAACATCTACCACCCTCTGCAGCTGAGAACTTCGTGGCCTACCTAATCAGCGACCGCATCCAGACACTCTGCAGCACAGAAAGAGGGACAAGCAGCTACAACGCAGCCAGCGTTAATTACTCCCAGCTCGGCACAGCCTCAGGCTGCGCTGTCTAACACTCGCGGGGGGGTGCCGGGAGGCGATATCGCCAACAACTACCACCCTCTGCAGCTGAGAACTTCGTGGCCTACCTAACCAACGACCGCATCCAGACACTCTGTGCGCTCATCGGAGCCTCCGCAACACACAAAAAGGGACAAGCAGCTACAACGCAGTCAGCGTTAATTACTCCCAGCTCGGCACAGCCTCAGGCTGCACTATCCAACACTCGCGGGGGGGTGCCGGTGAGTACCCGCTCTATTCCACAAGTTCTATAAAGGTGAATAGCTGTGGGGCGAGTCAATACTGGCATACTCACTAAGGGCATCTTTGGGCTGAAGGGGCTATTATACGGAGTGAAGCTCTGACAGCAGACATAACACTCGCCACACTAATCTCATACGCGCCGCCATCTGAAGCACATACCAGGCGCCCACGTGGCCTAGGAGCCTTAATAGAATAACTTCTGCACGACCACTAGAGATAAGCAGAGAAACCCTCAAGGGCATTTCCTAACAGCCAATAAAGAGTCACAATTAAGCTGCAGTGCCCTAGCTATCTTACCTGGCCATAGCATTAGAGAACAATAAAGTTTGAATAGGAAAAAATACCTTATTATACATGTTAAAAGTAACTGCACTGTAAAATCAGAGATAAACATCAGCAGTGCCCTGTGCCTATACTGTTAAGATCTCACAGCCCTTTCCTTAGGGGAACACAAATTGAGAGCTAATACTGGCCAGCTTAACAGGGCTGCAAACTAATAACACTGGGGATGCCAAATAAGAAACCCCCCAAATTCACCAAAGATTGCAAATTGTCAACCATGAACAACTTCCTGAAAGTAGCTGACCTCCCTACTCCCTCCTCCAGAGACACTCATGTAAAAGATCACCAAACCACAGAACCTCAAAACCCACCCGCAACAATTGAACTGTCCAATTATGTTACTAAGGAAGACCTTAAATATCTATCTTCTAAAGATGACATAAAAACCGCTATGCAAGAAGTAAAAGATTTATTTGTAGAACTCAAGCACGAGTGCAAAAACTGGAAGAAACCAGCCAAAAACACAACACAGAACTCCAACATCACGGGGAAAATACCCAGCTACATGCGGACATGATTCAAAATCTCATGGACCGCATGGAAGATTTAGAAAACAGGAGCCGGCGTAATAACATCAGGATACATGGAATCCCTGAATCGGTCTCCCCCACTGCCATCATGGGATATCTTCAAAGCCTTTTTTGCACCATAAAAAAAAATGCCATCAGCTCCTGACATTCCAATCGAAAGGGCCCATCGTGCACTCCGCCCCAGACCTCCTAATACAGCCCCCCCGAGGGACGTGATAGTGAAGCTACTCTCGTTCAGGGATAAGGAGGAAATCATGAGAGGTTCAAGGGCCCACGCTCCACTCACCCATGCTGGCACAAACATACAGATTTATTCAGATCTCTGCCCCACTACCCTGCAGAAACGCAGGGACCTGAAGTTCATCACCTCAGTCCTCAGGGAAAACAAAATCCCATACCGCTGGGGGTTCCCAACCTGTATCATTGCCACCAAAGGCAACACTACCTCCATCTTCCGCACTATACCAGATCTGGCTACATTCAACGATAACCTCGGCCTGAACATTCAACTCCCCCCATCAATCGCACACCTACAAGAGAACATTTCCACGGAGCCGACAGCGCACAGAGAAGGCGCATCATGAGCCTTCCCTCAATGTAGACTTGCCTAGAGCGGGACCCCGCTCTTTAACTGGAACTGACATTCTCACTGAGTTGTGTTACGAACTTTTTATAACCAAGACCTGCCTTCACATCGGAAGGGTAACTTAAGAGCTAAAATGTTTGACTATTATTCACTGTTTGCTTAAATATTGTTCACTTGTTGTTAAAGTTTTTGACACATGCCACACTTACCCATACTCACGACATCACACTACACACATACCCTCAATAACACTTTCGCCTCCCTGGGCGTCAGAAAAAAAAAATATAACACATAAATTCTGTCATCGATTACAAAATACATGTTAGCACACATAGTCTACACACCTTACAAACACTCACGCTAGTCACAGGTTTTAGACTAGGGCTACTACCCCTAGTGTTTTTCTACTTTTGTTGAATTACTGTATTGCTCACTGGTGATTACCTACAGCAAACGTTATTGTATACTCATTTTCTATTATTGTCCTGTCAGCCTTACTGTTCTATATATAAAGGTTACAGCTTTATCCTTTGACCCCTCTTTCCATCCCCTGTACTATCCCACTTCCCTCCATCCCTGTGACTTCCCTTTTCTCCCCTTCCCCCTCCTCCGGACATAACACAAAAAAAAAAAAAAAAATGCAATCACACACAAACAGGAGCATCTCACGAGGGATTGAGTTAATCACTATAAACGTGAAAGGGTTAAACAACCCAGGAAAAAGATCCATAGTCTTAAGGGACCTCCAAAAACTAAAAGGCGACATTATACTCCTTCAGGAGACCCACTTTAAAAGGGGTCATGAACCCAAACCCAAGTGGTTTCAGAAACACTACACGCAGGCATTCTTCGCATCCAACTCAAACAAACACAATGGGGTGGGTATTTTGCTTCACTCCAAGACCCTGTTTCAGCACACCCAGACAATAAAAGATCCAGAGGGCCGATATATCATTGTCACGGGACTGCTATACAACAACCCGGTGACTATAGTGAACCTATATTCCCCAAACACACTCCAAGCTCCCTTCTTTAAAAAATTAAAACAAACAATTTTGGAAACACAAACAGGCACTCTCCTCATGGGGGGAGACTTTAACATAGCTCTAAACCCAACATTTGACACATCGGACGGCTCCTCCAGCACTTCTCCTAAAACACTCAAGACAATTGGGTCCATCTCTAAAGATCCATGATATCTGGCGCATAACACATCCCACCTCAAGAGACTATACCTTCTTTTCCCACCCCCACAATAAATACTCAAGAATTGATTATGTTTTTACCGACACCCTAGGTCTCACACTCATATCAGACAGAAAAATTCACTCAATTACTTGGTCGGACCATGCACCCGTCTCATGCACAATACAATGGCCAGATCTGCCGGTCTCCTCCTTCGTGTGGAGATTGGATGATACGCTGTTAGATAACACAATTACGCAAAATGAGATCAATAAAAAACTCCAGGAATACTTCCAACTTAACTTGACAGACGACCTGCCCCTTGCAACCATATGGGAGGCACACAAATGTGTTCTAAGAGGGGAACTCATTAAAATAAAAGCCAAACAGCAGAGAATGAAAAGGGACAGACTTAACACACTACTAACCCAACTATCACAGCATGAAACCGCACATAAACGAGACCCCCTCAATACATCCCTCTTGACTAGACTAGAACAGACCAAAACAGACCTTTTTTTTTTTTTTTTAATTCTTTATTTATAATCCAACAGAGTAAATATAATACAAAAACAGCATTGGCTTTTCCATTCCAAGCTGCAAAAGAGGTCTTCAAAAATAAAAACAGCAATAATACCTGCATAATGTATATTCACATAGACAAAAAGTAAAGGAAATGAAAAGACCAATCCAGATCTGGAAGAAACTAACCTCTATTAATTATGTAAATATACTCTGTTGGTGCTTTTTATTTTATTCTCCAAAAAAAAAAAAAAAACCCAACAAAACAACAAAAAAAAAAAAAAAAAAAAAAAAAAAAAAGGGGGGGGGGAACCCCCTTTACCCGATCTCCCTCTGGCCACCTACCAGTTTCCTAGCAGGACTGTTTCTGAGTGTCGAAATGGAAAAATTATGTGATTTATTTCAGTAGTGGGAAATATCTTTAAAAATATTGCCCATTTGCTAAAGAATTTCCTAATATCTTGTTCATTGTTTATATTAGTATCCCTTTGCTCAAGTATGCATTGTTTTTTCATGCAGTTCTTTACTTCAACAATACTTGGAAGTGCTCGACTTTTCCATTTTTTGCAGATTAAATACCTGGTAGCCAGAATAGAAGAGATTACTACTTTTTCATTGACTTGCTTACCAGGTTCCCTATTTACACAGAATACTATTTGAAGAAATGTTAAAGTCACAGGAGCTATCTTTAATACGGTTTTCAGCCAGTATTCTAATTTGAGCCAGAAATTTCTTATTTTAGGACATGCCCAGAACATGTGCGTTAAATCTGCTGCAAGATATGCACATTTGGGGCACTTATTAAATCCAAAATTGCCACATCTGAGGCCCCTCTCAGGTGTAAAATAAGCTCTATGAAGAAGTTTAACCTGTGATTCACGCCAGGTGGCAGAAAGTGTGGTCTGGGCAATTTTATTTAATGATAATTGAAGCAGCTTTGGTTCAACATTGCCCTGAGGGATTAATGTGTTCCAATCTGCTGCCATTTTGGATAAAATTGGAAGGCCTTTACTAGCATTTAAGAAATGATAACAAGGAGCTATTGACATATGTCCATTCCTGGCTAATACAAGCCAGTCTTCCAGTTTTCCTAGTCCCCAGCTCCAACCCCTTTCCTTAGTTATTTCCGAGACAAAATGCCTTGCCTGCAGATAAGCAAAGAAATCTTTATTAGATAAATTAAATTCCATTTTTAATTCCTGAAACGTTTTAATGCATCCGCTATTCCTATCTATTATTTGATAAGCTTTACTCAGGCCAGCATTATGCCAGCCTTTAAAGACGGCAGAGTTAAGGCCTGCTTGAAATTTCGGATTTCCTATTAAGGGCAGATAAAAGGAAGCATTAGCATTAATTGATAGGAGATTGGCGATTTTATGCCATGCCTTAAGTGGATTAAAGATTGTTTTCAATTTCTTAATTTCTGCAGGTACTTCTTTTGGTACAGAGTGTAATAATGCTGATGGAAGGTACGGGATGCAGACGTCTATTTCAAGTTCATTATTTAAGACATAATTATTGAGTAAGCTCCAGTCAATTGCTATCCGTGCCAAGAAGCAAAGATTATAAAGCCTTAGATCTGGTAGTGCAAGTCCACCATGTTCCTTTGATACTGACAGTTTGATAAAAGAAATCTTTGATCTTTTCCCCTGCCACAAAAACTGTATAAGTGAACTATTAAGTGTACGAATATCTTTTTCTAATAAAATTATCGGAGTGTTTTGAAGAATATAAAACAACTTTGGAAGGAGGACCATTTTAAATAGAGCAATTCTACCGGAGATTGATATAGGTAAGTTCTGCCATGACTTAAGTTTATCTCTAATATGTTTCAATATCGGTGGAATATTAAAATTATATAAATCTGAAGAGTTAACCGGGATACAGATCCCCAGGTACTTAAAAGAATCTGTGACCTCCCGGAAAGGTATATTTAAAAGAGATGTAGCGTTCTTCCTAAGCCAGAATATTTCCGATTTTGTCAAGTTCACTTTATATCCAGAAAAGGATCCAAAGTGGTCCATTATGTGAATCAGCTTGGGAATGTTCACTTTGGTATTAGCCACATACAGGAGTAGGTCATCTGCATATAATCCAATTTTTATCTCGTGATTATGTATTCTTATACCCTCAAGAAATTGTCTTATCCAAATTGCTAGGGGTTCAATAGAAACATCAAAGAGAAGCGGGGAGAGGGGACACCCCTGACGCGTCCCCCCACCCAGTAATATATCAAGTGTAAGATTATTGTTCACTATGAGTCTTGTAGAGGGCTGGCTGTATAAATTCTCTACAAATTTAGAAAAATTACCTCTAATGCCAAATTGCGTTAATGAGGTTATTATATGTTTATGAAAGATAGAATCGAAAGCCTTTTCGGCATCAATAGATAGAATAGCAAGATCAGGGGCGCCCTCTCCCCGCTCCTCTGAGCCCGACAAATTACCAAAGTACTCCGTAACAACTAGTAGCTCTCTAATTTTTGCAGAGGAGTTGCGTTTGTTTAAAAATCCTGCTTGGTCAAGGTGAATGATTTTGCCCAGTGCCCCCTGAAGTCTAGATGCCAATATTGTAGTTAAAATTTTGTAGTCTGAATTCAAAAGGGCTATTGGCCTGTATGATTCCTTACATTTAGGATCTTTGCCAGGCTTTAGTATTAAGGTCGTGTAAGATGCAACAAAGGAGGATGGAACGGGTTTAGCATTTATGTAAAAATTATTGAAAAGATTACACAACAAAGGGGCACTTTCTGCGGATAGTATTTTGTAGAATTCACTAGGAAGTCCGTCTGGGCCAGCTGCTTTGTTTGAAGATAATTTAGTAATTACTTTCTCAACTTCTTCTATAGTAATGGGAGAGTTTAAAATATCGTCAGTTTCTGCTGATAGTGTGGGGTAGATAATTTTACTCCAGAACTCATCAGAGTTCATTATATCATATGATTTGGATGCATAGAGCTCTTGAAAATATTCAAACAATGCCTGTGAGATATCTTCAGATTTTAGCAATAGTTTCCCTTTGTATTGAAGTTGTTCAATAATTGACTGCTTTTTCTCATTTCTTACTAATTTAGCCAGCATTCTACCAGATTTATTGCCAAACCTGTACATTTTAGCCTGAAGTTTCAGTTCCTTTTGGGCCTCTTGTTGCAATATAAATGTATCCCTTTCATTTTTAGCACGGACATATTTCGCCCAATTTGAAGGAGTTTTATTCATGAGAAATTGATTGTATGAGTTAATCAAAAATTTACCTACTTCCTTCTCTCTAAATCTCATCTTTTTCAAAAGTGCAGCCTTATAGGCAATAATCTCCCCCCGCATCACTGCTTTTGCAGCCTCCCAAAATATATCAGGACGATCTAGATATTCGCTGTTAAAATGCACATATTCCTCAAATTTACTTTTGAGCCAATTTTTAAACTTAAAATCAGGCGTCAAAAAATAAGGAAATAAAAAACGTGATGGGGTAGGTTGTGAATGCATATTTTGAAGTTCAAGGGAAATAGGACCATGATCTGATAGTGTAATCTGTGCTATTTCAGATTTGACCTGAGAGATAGGTATATGTTCGTCGATCAAGAACATATCAATGCGTGAAAGAGTTTTATGGGCTTTGGAAAAACAAGTGTATTTCTGGACATCAAGGTTTTGTGCCCTCCAGATGTCTCGTACTCCTAAGTTCTGCATGATTTTCTTAAGCATCTTAGATTCCAGGTTGTCTTTTTTTTGTTTCAACCGTTTGGTGTTACATCTCAGTCTGTCTATTGGACATTGTGATGCCATATTAAAATCACCCCCAATAATTAAATGCCCAGTGGCATATATAATAAGTTTAGACTGAAGAGTATCCCAGAATTCAGGATCAAGCACATTGGGGCCGTATACATTACAGAGTGTATAAACCTTGTGGGCGGTTTTAATCTTTAATAGAACATACCTCCCCCCTGGATCGGCCTCAGAGTGGATAACCTCCAAATCAGTTTTCTTCCCTATTAGTATAGCCACCCCCCTTTTTCTTCTCACACTGGGTGCAAAATAAACTTCCTTAACCCATGAAGCTCTTAATTTTAAAGATTCCTCTGTACTTAGGTGTGTTTCTTGTATAAAGCCTATATCTGTTTGTGTTTTCTGTAGCTGAGCAAGAATAGCCTTTCTCTTAGTAGGTGTTGAGATACCTCCCACATTCCAAGAAACTACTTTACATTTATCTACCATTGTTACCTTTTATAAGACAAGAGGGAGAGAAGGAAGGAGAGGGGGAAAAAGGAGAAAGGGAAAAAAAAAAAAAAAAAAAAAAAAATAAACAACAGAAAAACAAAAAACAAAACCCCACAACCCATCGAGAATACCCACCCCTTGCCCCATGACCCGCTTTACAGAGAATCCCGGGGTTTCCCCAATTTAGGACCTGCATTTCATTTATTCAATTGATTGATATGTTTAGACTATACTCTTATTAAGGAGGTAGGTCTAGTGAATTAAAAAGAATTTCAGCTTTATGAGCTTCCTCAAACCAGTGTGTGGTCTCATTCACTATGACTTTGAGTTTGGAAGGGTAAATTATGGTGGCACGATAGCCGTGCTGTATGAATTTAGTACATATAGGAACTAGTTCTTTTCTTTTCGACGCTGTATCAGCCGAAAAGTCCTGGAAGATCAGGATTGAAACCCCTCCAATACTGATTGGCTGATACTTGCGGTAGTGTTGAAGTAAAACCGTCTTATCTTGAAAATTTAACAACTTCGCAATTACTGGTCTAGGCCTATTTCCACCTTTCATGTCTGTGCGAGGTGAACCAAGTCTATGCGCTCTTTCAACAATGATAGATTGATAGTCAGATGGAATCTTAAGAATTTTAGGTAGTGTTTTAGATATAAAAGAGGAGAGGTTTTCATATTGTTGCTCTTCTGGGAGTCCTATAATTCTAATATTATTTCTCCTAGAGCGATTTTCTAGGTCTTCTAGCTTGCTATAGACTTTTTGAATTTTAGTATTTAGGCCTTCCAGTTTGGAGTTATGTGACATTGTCAAATCCTCAAGATCTGACACCCTTTGCTCGACCTCTTGTAATCTATTTGAAAATTGTCGTACTTCCTGAGTTAATACGAAGATATCTTGCTTAATTTCAGTTCTCAGATCGTCAAATTTAGGGGAAAGAGCGTCTGAGATACTGACAACTAGGCTTTGAATATTTATTGCTTCTTGCGCTGTAGGGATATTTGATACAATCGCTTGACTGTCGCTAGTGTTCTCTAAGGTACCTTTGTGTTTTCTATCCCTATTGCGAGCCGCCATGGCGGGAGAGGGAGTCTTGGACAAATTATGGAGAAATTTGTCCATGTGCTGGGAGTGAAAAAATTAATTTGTATAAAAATGGGTGTGCTTGTGAAAAAGTGTTTGGAGAGTGCGTAGAAAAAGTGAGTCAGACCCCGCATGGGGGATAAGGAAAGATCAGGGAGAAATGAAGGTGTGCAAAGTGAGAATTGTGTAGTAAGTGGGGAGGGTGAAAAACATGCGTGAAAAAAATAAATAAATAAATAAATAAATAAAGTAAGGAATGAGTGGTCTTAAGTGATTATGTGTTCTATCCCTCCAGGGAGGCAAGGGCAAGGGATATGTTTATTATTGATAATTCTTTAATTAGGTTTGTAGAAATAATAGAGCACTAGAGGTGAAAAAATTTGACAGCAGTTCAATGCAGATGTAAGAACTATTACTTTTCTTAGGGATCTAAGAATTAGAAGAGATTTAGGTCAGTTGAAAATAAAAATATTTACCACTTTTGCAGCCTTCTGCCAAGCTTTATATGTGATATAGAAATATATAAAGATGGAGAAAAGAGCTTAACGTATAATATTCGTCCCAATCTCTCTAAGTAACAAATAAACCTCTAAACTTTAGTGGTTCTTTAAAGAATGCAGTTTTCAACCCTAGGAAACCTCTACAGTTATTTATCAAATGCAGTTAACCACTGATATTTTAAGTTTTCCACTTTTTAAATCAGCCCAACAAATTCTTTTTATGTTCCAATAAACATTATAACATAGGAAAGTAGATAGATGGTAGTTGTCACAGAGCACAAAATACAGATTAACTGCAAACAGTTGAGTTACAAACAGCAACAAAAAAAAAAACAAACAAAAAAAAAAAAAAAAACACAACAAAAAAAAACCCTCTTCTTGACCCCTGCGTGAGCTGAAGAAACTACACTCAGGATACTCTGAGCTAGATAACAAGAGTTCTCTGAGTAAGTTATAATATGTGTCTTTTATCAGCTCAGAGTTGTGTGAGTCTTTATATGCACAGGGTCCCAAGTTTTAACAATGTAACTTTTTTAATGCCGTCCAAGTAGCAGAAATAATAAGCTGTTACTTTTATTTCTCCTTCTTATTTTCCCTGTGTTTCCCCTTGATTGTATATGTAAGATGCGGGTTTTTTTGTTTTCTTTTTCCCCTTTCTGTTCCTCTTTCCTATGCTTCCTCTTTCCTTCTCTCTTTATTTCGGTAAAACCCAGCACAAGGTTGCTCCAACTAACGGAGAGGTGATTTTACCAACCTCCAGCACTTTTATTCCTCCCCTGTCTTTCCCCACTTTTTTTACCTTTTTTCTTTTTATAATATATTATTATTCGGGGGTAGAATAAGTTTGCTTTTCCTCTTTGTTGCCCGAGTTCCTCTTGCCTTTCAAAAATACATCCTTAATCTAGGAAGACTCACCTCCTCCTCCGCTACCGATTTTTCCTTGTGTGAGCAGCCGGTAAAGGAATCCAATGAAGCCACAAACAAAAGGAACAAGAAGATGGCAGAAGGGACTCCCCCTGGACACAACGGCATCCAGCGGCCCTGTATACCACCGCAACACCCCTCGCCCCCTCTCGCGCAGCACCAGTGGGAGAGGGGGGGGGAAGAAGCAGTGTCAAGAGCCTTCTTGCAAGCGAGGCTTGGCCCCAAACGTATTCCTCTCGTCTGCCGCAGGGCTCAGCGCCTCCTCCCACGCAACACCGGTGGGGGAGGGGGCAGTACGGTCGCAGCACAGGCACCGGGAAGCGGAGATACTTCTCGCCGAGAGCTGCCGGTCTCTTCTCCCTCAGATGTCCAAAGGCAAGCACACCAGGTGCAAAACTCAGCGCCTCCTCCCGCGCAGCATCAGTGGGGGAGGAGGCAGTGCGGTCTCAGCAGGATCACCGGGGAGCAGAGGCACTTCACATGAAGAAAGGATCGCCGGACCCTCCACCTGTAAATACTTGGGGGTAAGCACACTGGATACAACTTAACAAATGCAGCGGAGGCGGAGGGGTAGGGGCCGGTGTATCGGGATTTTCTGTAGCAACTCACAAGGGTACAAAAAGTTCAATACAGTTTCCAACAGGCTGGGTTTTGTACCGCGTTCCCAGGGGAGGAATAATAGCTCACTTATAGTAATGCTAGTAATAGGCTCAGGTGTTGTGATAATAGAAAACGAGTTGTAGGTCCTTTTCAACAACGTGTCAGTGGGTTGAAGTTCCACTGCAAGGGCCCCGGAGATGATGGTGCAAACTGTCCAGGTAGCAGCCCCAATGAATGGGGAGGCGCGAAAATCCCACCGCCAGGTGCTCTAGGACTGGAGTGAAGAGCTCAGCAGCATAAACCTTGCTCCTCCTCCACCGGAACCTTCCCCAGCCAAAACAGACCTTTTAAACCACCTACAAGAAGAACAACAAAGAAAAGCCCTCTTCCTGAAACAGGTGTTCTATGACCAGAACAACAAAGCTGGTAAGTTACTAGCATGCACCATAGCTCGGCGAAAACTTAACGCCCACGTACATGAGATCACAGACAAACTGAACAGAGCACAATATGACGCCAAAAACATTGCCAACACCTTCCGTGAATATTACAGCACCCTGTACAACTTACACCCTAACATACCTGTCACACCCGAATCCTCAGATAATGCCCCTAGTGTCCCAGCCACGCAACAATACCTAGCTAGCGCAGAAACTCCATCTCTTTCAGAGGAGGAAAAATCCTCCCTGGAATCTCCATTTACCCTCACAGAGGTTTTAAATGCTATTAAAGATCTGCCTACAGGGAAAAGCCCCGTCCCCGATGGACTGGGATCCAAATATTACAAAGTTTTCGCTCACACTCTAGCTCCTCACCTCCTAGCCATCTTTAACAACACAGCTGAGATAGCCTCCCTCCCTGAGACTATGTTGGAAGCGCATGTAGTTGTGCTCCTGAAACCGGGTAAATCTCCTACTAAACCCGAAAACTTCCGCCCAATCTTATAAAACTTCTTGCTAAATTGCTTGCGAACAGACTTAATACATTTCTTCCCCAACTCATCTCCACTGATCAAGTTGGCTTTATACCGAATAGAGAAGCGAGGGATAACACACTTAAAGTGATACAACTTCTTACCCACGCACATAACACCCACGTTCCCATGTCCCTTCTCTCTACAGATGCCGAGAAGGCATTCGACCGCGTCAGTTGGTCTTTCATGCTTTCCACACTGGCTAAAATGAACATTGGCCCAAAATTTCTAAATATGATAATGTCCTTGTACTCTTCCCCTAGAGCTAGAGTGTATGTTAATGGTGTTCGGTCAGACCCTTTCAAAATATCTAACGGTACCAGGCAGGGCTGCCCACTATCTCCGATTCTATTCGCTATCACAATGGAACCTTTAGCTTGTAGAATTAGAAACAACTCCAACATTAAAGGCCTCCAAATCCAATCTACAACTTACAAACTGGCCATGTATGCGGATGACGTCCTACTTATCTTAACGGATACCGCACATTCGCTACCTGAAGTTCTAAAAGAATTCGACCAATATGGCCTAGTATCTAACTTCCATTTAAATCTCAGCAAATCTGAACTCCTTAACATTAGTGAACCCGAAATGACCTTTTCCGCTATTAAGAGCCACTGCCCCATAAAAATTGTTGAGAAAGAGATTCGCTATTTAGGCATTATCATCACCCGGACCCCAACGGATCTAGTAGAGATCAACTACAAAACACTTAAAGAAAAAATCATAACAGATCTATCTAGTTGGAAAAAAAAAACACATCTCCTGGCTAGGTCGTATTAACATAATTAAGATGAATGTACTACCTAGAGTACTATACTTACTACAAACTATCCCGATTCCCCCATCCACCCCATACATCCAGCATATACAACAAGCCATTGAAAAATATACCTGGCAAGATATTAAACCTAGAATTAATAGGACTACGATATACAAACCAAGATCAATGGGAAGGGTGAGTCTGCCTAACCTACTTCTTTACAGACAGGCTATTACTCTACAACGAGCCGCCGAGTGGTGCCAGAACCTGGCACACAAGGCATGGATAAAATTGGACACTGATATACTCAACTGTCACAACATGGGCTCCTTGTTGTGGTCCCCACAAAGACTTCGCCCACCCCAAATATCACGATACCCACTACTGAAAGAGACTCTTTCCACTTGGGATGGTATTACTGCTACGCAGAGCACCATCACTACTCCTACCTCACCTTTGGTCTCGGTCCCTAACAACCCCTCCTTAGGCTTCCAAGCCATAGCGGGGAACATGGGAGACAACCCACCTCTCAGCAAACTAGCAATATCTAATGCCCTGAATCAAACCAACCTCAAAACCCAAAAAGAGCTCGCAGAGTGGCTCCCGGACACCTTTTCATCCTGGTACCACTGTGCTCAACTGTACCATTACGTCACCACACACAGACACAGATCCTCGCTCTTCCGGCCACTTACACCATTTGAAACCCTATGTACACAAAACTGTCTACCAAAACACCTTATCTCCATACTATATACCATGCTGCAAAAAAGCGATACTAGAAACCTACCTACGTATGTGAGAAGCTGGCAAGGTGAACTCGGGGTCGAACTAGATCCTGAAGACTGGACCAAAATATTCGAAGCCACCAAAAGGTGCTCGGTATCCGCCAAATCCCAGGAAACACAATACAAATTCTTGAGTAGATGGTACCTAACCCCCCAAAGACTCAAAAGAATATACCCCAATTCGACTGATAGGTGCTGGAGGGGCTGCGGCCAAATAGGCTCGATGGTACACATATGGTGGGACTGCCCCAAACTAGGAGACTTTTGGAAGGAGATCTTTGCCGAGATCAACCAAAAACTAGACACAACGATCCACCCCACTCCTTTGACGCTACTCTACCATGACTTACCAAAACTCTCTTCCACACACGACAGAGCCCTCCTTACGATCATGTTGAATGGAGCTAAAGCCCTCATCCCCCAAAAATGGAAAACCAACTCTATCCCCACTCTCCGAGAGTGGCGATCATTAGTCTCCACACATCTCCAACTGGAAAGGTTCCATTACCTTAAAGTGGGCCAACCAGATGTACACGACTTAATGCTGTTGACATGGACAGGAAATCCAATCGGATGATTGGACTTAGAGAAGACTGGAGGATAAACCTGAGTTATCCACCAGAATCTTCCTCTCCCTTATATGAATGACACACACGAGCATCCTCGACCTTGCCCCTTCCTTCCTCCCTCCTCCTCTCCTCCCCCCCCTCCTCTCCTTCATCCCTCATTCCCTAACTTTTAGTACTACTGTTAGTACTAATACTATTATTATATGTTTATTTTACTACCTTGATTGTACAGATGTATTACTAGTCTGCTCTACGCTTATTGTTCAGTTATATACTTGTAAAAAAGAGAAAATAAGGCTAAAACCCACATACAGAACCGGCAAGGGTAGAAGTCGGCCCCTTGGACACACCATCAACCAACTCCGTGAAACCTTGGACTGTGATTGTACCACATGTTCTTATGATCTTATTAAGCCGGACTGGCCAAACCCCCATAGTATACACTTCTTGCTGCTGTTTGTGACCCTTTTATGTTTGTTTGAACTTAAATAAAGATTTGCCTTTTTAAAAAAAAAAATTATAATAAGGACTCTGGAGTGGTTAGGCATTTTAATTGTTTTCACTTTTTAAATAAACCTAAAATAGGAGTGAAGATAATAGATATAGCCAATTTGCCACCTAGGGGTGAAAACAGAAATAACATTTTGTTGAAGAAAGAACTCTATTGGATATTTTTGTTAAAAACAAAAATGCCTTTTGGCATGAACAAAGAATGGGATATGAGCTTTTTTGTAGATTAAATTTTATTTAAGTTGAAATATCATGTGCCAATAGAGAGCTATTGATGAAATAAAATGAAACTGATAAATTGATTATTTATCTGAATATAGGATAATTAAATTAAAATGAAAGGTCAAGTTAAGCATGTTTGTGTGTGTATGCATGTGTGCGTATGTATATATGTATGTATGTGTGTACATACACGTATATGCACGTGTGCACGTATGTTGATATGGATTTACATGTTCTATCTTATATTCTTTACTTTTTATTTTTATTTTTATTTTTTATTTTATGTTTATTTTTTTTATTTTATTTTCATTTTTATTTTATGTTTTTTTATATATATATATATATTTTATATATATATTTTTTATATATATATTTTTTCATGTTTTTGTTTCTAATACCACAGTGATGTCTTTTTCTATATATATCTCTCTCATTATGAAATGGAACTTAAAAGTTAACTTGATAAAGCAATGTACTCTCTTCACTGTTGTATATTTCCTGTCTTTGAAAGAAGGATTATTTTGCTGCATGGTGGGGATTGTCATAATTAAATTGATAAATCAATTTTGTGTAAAATATTAAATTTCTGTGACATATCCGCACAGTGCGTCAAAATATTTGTGCAATATTATAGTGTTTGTGAATATAATATTTGCTGTTTGCACATTTGCAATTACTTCCTTTTTCTAGGGGCATATGGCTAGCAGTATTAACAAGTAGATTGTTTGTGCTTATATTTATATTTGATTTCTGCATGGACTAAAATTTTGTTTTGATTTTACTTGTTGTCTAAATAGCGTGCATGTGTACACCTTTAAATGATTGATTTTCTTCGTAGTATAACTGAAACCAAGGTTTCATTTACTGTTTTTAATTTGTGAATGAGCAATATTGTTCCCTCTGTTTAAGATTGAACTTTTGTTAATAACGTTCAGCTGTTTTTGTGAATTAACGTAAATTGTATAAAGAGGGGGATCAGTGTATGCTCATGTTATCCTATGACTAAGTGCCAGCAGGTACAAAACGCGTAAGGATGTCTTGTGCTTAGCCCTTCTATATCTTTGGAATGTGCTGTTTTAAACAATATCAATAAAATTGACTTTTTAAACTTTCCCCTGAGTGCTGCTTAACCTGGTTTTCTTGGATCCTTGTACTACGGTGTGCTCAGCCATTAGCGTGCACCACGTCAGAGCATTCAGTTACGCCTCAAACAATTGCATTGCATTGTCCATCAGTGGAGGAAGAGTGTCGGTGTCAGGCCTGGAGTAGCGTTGAGGTTTGGTTTGGTTAAATAAATTCCAACCAGAAGTAACAGCTCTGCTTTGTGAATTTTCCTGTACACTGCCATAAGTGTGAGAGAAACTATCTGTAAGTTTGCTATGTGAATTTCACTGCACGCTGCCATAGGTGAGTCACAGATTGTCTTTAGTTTTCCTGTGTGAAAGACACAAAGTGGTTTATCCTGAGCAGCTGCACCACTGTGTAAAATTCTGTTTATTCATAGTAATCTGTTTACTGTGAAACCTGAATGCTTCCTTAAAGGGACATGAAACCCCATTGTTTTCTTTCATGATTCAGACAGAGAATAGAATTTTAACCCCTTAATGACAAGTGACGTACCAGGTACGTCCTGCAAAAACTTGCAGTTAGTGACAATGGACGTACCTGGTACGTCACTTGTCTAAGAGAGTGCTGGAAGCGATCGCAATCGCTTCCAGCAGCTCTCAGGGTATTGCAGTGATGCCTCGATATTGAGGCATCCTGCAATACCCTTTAGAAACATCCGATGCAGAGAGAGCCACTCTGTGGCCCTCTCTGCACCGGTAGCGATGCGGCCGGTTCGTTGGTGGGTGGGAGCGCAACAGGGAGGCGGGTGGGCGGCCCATCGCTACCCGGCATCCGGCTCCTGTTAGTGCAATGTGCACGCCGGGTGCCGGGAGCGTGCGGGGGCGCGCATGCGCGCGATTACCTACCCACACTGACACCAATGAGTGGGAAGAGGGGGGGGAAAGTAATAATATAATAATAAATATATGAGGATCTGGGAGGGGGAGGGGGTTGGGGTATTGTGGGGGGCTGCTACACTACAGAAAAAATTAAAATGGAAATAAAAAATAATAAAAAAAACACTTTTTTGGGGGGCAAATTGGGTACTGGCAGACAGCTGCCAGTACCCAAGATGGCGGCAATTAGGTAGGGGAGAGGGTTAGAGAGCTGGGGGGGGGATCATGGAGGTTGGGGCTAAGGCAGGAGTCCATCACAGCTAAAACATTTTATTTTTTTTTATTAAAAAAAAGAAAAACTCCTTTTATTTAGTACTGGCAGACTTTCTGCCAGTACTTAAGATGGCGGGGACAATTGTGGGGTGGGGGAGGGAAGAGAACTGTTTGGGAGGGATCAGGGGGTGGGATGTGTCAGGTGGGAGGCTGATCTCTACCCTAAAGCTAAAATTAACCCTGCAAGCTCCCTACAAGCTACCTAATTTAACCCCTTAACTGCTGGGCATAATTTACGTGTGGTGCGCAGCAGCATTTAGCGGCCTTCTACTTACCAAAAAGCAACCCCAAAGCCATATAAGTCTGCTATTTCTGAACAAAGGGGATCCCAAAGAAGCATTTACAACCATTTGTGCCTTAATTGCAGAAGCTGTTTGTAAATAATTTCAGTGGGAAACCTAAAGTTTGTGACAAAATTTGTGAAAAAGTGAACTTTTTTTTTTATTTGATGACATTTGGCGGTGAAATGGTGGCATGAAATATACCAAAATGGGCCTAGATCAATACTTTGGGTTGTCTTCTAAAAAAAAATATATACATGTCAAGGGATATTCAGGTATTCCTGACAGATATCAGGGTTCCAATGTAACTAGCGCTAATTTTGAAAAAAAGTTGTTTGGAAATAGCAAAGTGCTACTTGTATTTATGGCCCTATAACTTGCAAAAAAAGTAAAGAACATGTAAACATTGGGTATTTCTAAACTCAGGACAAAATTTAGAAACTATTTAGCATAGGTGTTTTTTGGTGATTGTAGATGTGTAACAGATTTTGGGGGTCAAAGTTAGAAAAAGTGTGTTTTTTTCAATTTTTTCCTCATATTTTATATTTTTTTTATAGGAAATTATAAGATATGATGAAAATAATGGTATCCTTAGAAAGTCCATTTAATGGCGAGAAAAACGGTATATAATATGTGTGGGTACAGTAAATGAGTAAGAGGGAAATTACAGCTAAACACAAACACTGCAGAAATGTAAAAATAGCCATTGTCATTAAGGGTAAGAAAATTGAAAAATGGTCCGGTCATTAAGGGGTTAAACAACTTTCCAATTTACTTGTATTATTTAATTTGCTTCCTTCTCTTGTTATCATTTGCTGAAAGGTTTATCTAGGCAAGTTTATGAGCAGCAGAGAAACAAGGATTGGTGGCTGCATATATATATATATATATATATATATATATATATTGAATGTGATTGGCTCACCCATGTGTTCAGTTAGAAACTAGTAGTGCATTGCTGCTCCTTCAACAAATGATATCAAGAGAATGAAACAGATTAGATAATAGGAGTAAATTAGAAAGTTGTTTAAAATTGTATTCTCTATCTGAATCATGAAAGAAAAATTTTGGGTTTCATGTACCTTTAAGTAACTAATATAGCTGCTGACCACTAGAGGGAGCTTGTGCTCATGTTCATAGGTTAGGTAGCTACAAATAAAAGAACTCCTGCTAGTATTTCAGTACATACTTACCTGTTATATAGTAGCTATACCCAAGTCATCTTCTTACAGTTGTGGTCCACAACAAAACCTCTAAAAAATAGTGCTGACAGAATGTGATAGTCACTCACTTACATCTGTGTTGATTGTGTTGCACATAACTACAACCTCAATGTAAATTTACCAATATATTCCTTAATTGTTAATGTGATAATGTTGTAAATACCAAAAATAGTTGTTTCTATTTTCTATTCCTTTTTTTTTTTACCCGCAGTTCTAGTTACGTTGTATACCTACTAAACTGCTGTTGTAGTGCACAGTATTTGGGTCATACCAGAAGGGAAGTATTTATTTCACATAGTGTTTCCGACATTGTAAGGATATTCATAGGTTTACCATAAAACCTTTTGAGCAGATTCCACAAACTAGCAAATTTAATATACTACAAAGATTGAAACAGAGAGAATATTTTTAGATAACTAGAATGGAAACTTTAACCCCATATTGTTTTGGATCTTGAAGCATTTTAATGATTTTGGAAAGGTTTAATGTTACCCAGTGGCAAACCCTATCTATTTACTATAAGATATTATTTCTTAATATTTAGTTAGATAATATTGGTTACGGTTAGGGGTAATGCATTCTCTATTTTTGTTAGTTAGGATATTATCACATTAACAATTAATGAATATATTAGTATATATTGAGGTTGTAGTTATGTGCAATTCAATCAACATAAATATAGGTGAGTGACTATCACGTAGGCACCTTTTCAAGTTTAGTTTTTTTAATATAAATTCAGTTAATTAGTAGAAAAAGATTTAGGTATAAAGTACCTTTCCTTATATGTGTAATTTACTTTCGGCTAGATTACGAGTCTTGCGTTATGAGCTGTGCGGTGCTAACATGCAGCTTTTTCTCACCGCTCACTTACGGCACTCCAATACTAGTGCTGCTTAAGTCAGCGGTGAGCTGGTCGTACGTGCTCGTGCACGATTTCCCCATAGACATCAATGGGGAGAGCCGGCTGAGAAAAAGTCTAACACCTGCCAAAAAGCAGCGTAAAACTCAGTAACGCAGCCCCATTGATTCCTATGGGGAAAAACATTTTATGTTTACACGTAACACCCTAACATGAACCCCGAGTCTAAACACCCCTAATCTTACACTTATTAACCCCTAATCTGCCACCCCCTACATTGCCAACACCTACATTATATTTATTAACCCCTAATCTGCCACTCTTGACATCGCCGCCACCTACATTATACTTATTAACCCCTAATCTGCTGCCCCCAACATCGCTGACACCTACTTATATTTATTAACCCCTAATCTGCCGCCCCCAACATCGCCGCCACTATTCTAAATTTATTAACCCCTAAACCTAAGTCTAACCTTAACCCTAACACCTCCTAACTTAAATATAATTTAATTAAATCTAAATAAAATTTCTATCATTAACTAAATTATTCCTATTTAAAACTAAATACTTACCTGTAAAATAAACCCTAAGCTAGCTACAATATAACTAATAGTTACATTGTAGCTAGCTTAGGGTTTATTTTTATTTTACAATTAACGGCCTTCTGATCACAAAAAGCACAATGGTAAACCCATAAATGTCTGCTAATTCTGAACACATGGGATCCTAGAGAAGCTGTTGAAGACATTTTTCTTATGACTGCACACGTTGTTTGTAAATAATTTATTTGAGAAACACAGTTTGTGAAAAAGTAATTTTTTTTATATAATCTTATTTTGCATACATTTGATGGCCAGATGGTGTTAAAAAATACACCAAAATTGCCTAGATTAATATTTTTGGTTGACTAAAAATGCTTTGATAAATTTGTTTTTTATCTATAAAACATAATTTATGTAAGAACTTACCTGATAAATTCATTTCTTTCATATTAGCAAGAGTCCATGAGCTAGTGACGTATGGGATATACATTCCTACCAGGAGGGGTCAAGTTTCCCAAACCTCAAAATACCTATAAATACACCCCTCACCACACCCACAAATCAGTTTAACGCATAGCCAAGAAGTGGGGTGATAAGAAAAAAGTGCGAAAGCATAAAAAAATAAGGAATTGGAATAATTGTGCTTTATACAAAAAAATCAAAACCACCACAAAAAGGGTGGGCCTCATGGACTCTTGCTAATATGAAAGAAATGAATTTATCAGGTAAGTTCTTACATAAATTATGTTTTCTTTCATGTAATTAGCAAGAGTCCATGAGCTAGTGACGTATGGGATAATGACTACCCAAGATGTGGATCTTCCACGCAAGAGTCACTAGAGAGGGAGGGATAAAATAAAGACAGCCAATTCCGCTGAAAATAATCCACACCCAAAATAAAGTTTAAATCTTATAATGAAAAAAACTGAAATTATAAGCAGAAGAATCAAACTGAAACAGCTGCCTGAAGTACTTTTCTACCAAAAACTGCTTCAGAAGAAGAAAACACATCAAAATGGTAGAATTTAGTAAAAGTATGCAAAGAAGACCAAGTTGCTGCTTTGCAAATCTGATCAACCAAAGCTTCATTCCTAAACGCCCAGGAAGTAGAAACTGACCTAGTAGAATGAGCTGTAATCCTTTGAGGCGGAGTTTTACCCGACTCGACATAAGCATGATGAATTAAAGAGTTCAACCAAGATGCCAAAGAAAAGGCAGAGGCCTTCTGACCTTTCCTAGAACCGGAAAAGATAACAAATAGACTAGAAGTCTTTCGGAAATTCTTAGTAGCTTCAACATAATATTTCAAAGCTCTAACTACATCCAAAGAATGCAATTATCTCTCCTTAGAATTCTTAGGATTAGGACACAATGAAGGAACCACAAATTCTCTACTAATGTTGTTAGAATTCACAACCTTAGGTAAAAATTTAAAAGAAGTTCGCAACACCGCCTTATCCTGATGAAAAATCAGAAAAGGAGACTCACAAGAAAGAGCAGATAATTCAGAAAGTAATTTAATGTCCAGTGAATGCATAGGTTCAAACGGAGGAGCTTGAAGAGCCCCCAGAACCAAATTCAAACTCCAAGGAGGAGAAATTGACTTAATAACAGGTTTTATACGAACCAAAGCTTGTACAAAACAAAGAATATCAGGAAGATTGGCAATCTTTCTGTGAAAAAGAACAGAAAGAGCAGAGATTTGTCCTTTCAAGGAACTTGCAGACAAACCTTTATCCAAACCATCCTGAAGAAACTGTAAAATTCTCGGAATTCTAAAAGAATGCCAGGAAAAATGATGAGAAAGACACCAAGAAATGTAAGTCTTCCAGACTCGATAATATATCAAGCGTTCAATCTCCATACCTTCAAATTTAAGGATTTGAGATCCTGATGGAAAAAAGGACCTTGTGACAGAAGGTCTGGTCTTAACGGAAGAGTCCACGGTTGGCAAGAGGCCATCCGGACAAGATCTGCATACCAAAACCTGTGAGGCCATGCTGGAGCCACCAGCAGAACAAACAAGCATTCCTTCAGAATCTTGGAGATTACTCTTGGAAGAAGAACTAGAGGCGGAAAGATATAGGCAGGATGATACTTCCAAGGAAATGACAATGCATCCACTGCTTCCGCCTGAGGATCCCTGGATCTGGACAGATACCTGGGAAGTTTCTTGTTTAGATGAGAAGCCATCAGATCTATTTCTGGAAGTCCCCACATTTGAACAATCTGAAGAAATACCTCTGGGTGAAGAGACCATTCGCCCGGATGTAACATTTGGCGACTGAGATAATCCACTTCCCAATTGTCTATACCTGGGATATGAACCGCAGAAATTAGACAGGAGCTGGATTCCGCCCATACCAGTATTCGAGATACTTCTTTCATAGCCAGAGGACTGTGAGTCCCTCCTTGATGATTGATATATGCCACAGTTGTGACATTGTCTGTCTGAAAACAAATGAACAATTCTCTCTTTAGAAGAGGCCATGACTGAAGAGCTCTGAAAATTGCACGGAGTTCCAAAATATTGATTGGTAATCTCACCTCCTCAGATTCCCAAACCCCTTGTGCTGTCAGAGACCCCCAAACAGCTCCCCAACCTGTCAGACTTGCATCTGTTGAAATCACAGTCCAGGTCGGAAGAACAAAAGAAGCCCCCTGAACTAAACAATGGTGATCTGTCCACCACGTCAGAGAGTGTCGTACAATCGGTTTTAAAGATATCAATTGAGATATCTTTGTGCAATCCCTGCACCACTGGTTCAGCATACAGAGCTGAAGAGGTCGCATGTGAAAACGAGCAAAGGGGATCGCGTCCAATGCAGCAGTCATAAGACCTAGAATTTCCATGCATAAGGCTACCGAAGGGAATAATTGAGACTGAAGGTTTCGACAAGCTGAAATCAATTTTAGACGTCTCTTGTCCGTTAGTGACAGAGTCATGGACACTGAATCTATCTGGAAACCTAAAAAGGTTACCCTTGTCTGAGGAATCAAATGAACTTTTCGGTAAATTGATCCTCCAACCATGATCTTGAAGAAACAATACAAGTCGATTCGTTTGAGATTCTGCTAAATGTGAAGACTGAGCAAGTACCAAGATATCGTCCAAATAAGGAAATACCACAATACCCTGTTCTCTGATTACAGGCAGAAGGGCATCGAGAACCTTTGTAAAAATCCTTGGAGCTGTTGCTAGGCCAAATGGCAGAGCCACAAACTGGTAATGCTTGTCTAGGAAAGAGAATCTCAGAAACTGAAAGTGATCTGGATGAATCGGAATATGCAGATATGCATCCTGTAAATCTATTGTGGACATATAATGCCCTTGCTGAACAAAAGGCAGGATAGTCCTTATAGTTACCATTTTGAATGTTGGTATCCTTACATAACGATTCAATATTTTTAAATCCAGAACTGGTCTGAAGGAATTCTCCTTCTTTGGTACAATGAAGAGATTTGAATAAAACCCCAGTCCCTGTTCCAGAACTGGAACTGGCATAATTACTCCAGCCAACTCAAGATCTGAAACACATTTCAGAAATGCTTGAGCCTTCGCTGGATTTACTGGGACACGGGAAAGAAAAAATCTTTTTGCAGGGGGCCTTATCTTGAAGCCAATTCTGTACCCTTCTGAAACAATGTTCTGAATCCAAAGATTGTGAATTGAATTGATCCAAATTTCTTTGAAAAATCGTAATCTGCCCCCTACCAGCTGGGCTGGAATGAGGGCCGCACCTTCATGTGGACTTTGGAGCTGGCTTTGGTTTTCTAAAAGGCTTGGATTTATTCCAGACTGGAGATGGTTTCCAAACTGATACCGCTCCTGTGGTTGAAGGATCAGGCTTTTGTTCCTTATTGTGACGAAAGGAACGAAAACGATTATTAGACCTAAATTTACCTTTAGATTTTTTATCCTGCGGTAAAAAAGTTCCTTTCCCTCCAGTAGCAGTTGAGATAATAGAATCCAACTGTGAACCAAATAATGTATTACCCTGGAAAGAAAGGGAAAGCAAAGTTGACTTAGAAGACATATCAGCATTCCAAGTTTTAAGCCATAAAGCTCTTCTAGCTAAAATGGCTAGAGACATATACCTGACATCAACCCTAATGATATCAAAGATAGCATCACAAATAAAGTTATTAGCATGTTGAAGAAGATTAACAATGCTATGAGAATTATGATCTGTTACTTGTTGCGCTAAAGCTTCTAACCAAAAAGTTGAAGCTGCAGCAACATCTGCTAAAGATATAGCAGGTCTAAGAAGATTACCTGAACATTAGTAAGCTTTTCTTAGAAAGGATTCAATTTTCCTATCTAAAGGAAGTACTATCTGCCGTAGGAATAGTAGTACGTTTAGCAAGAGTAGAGATAGCCCCATCAACCTTAGGGATTTTGTCCCAAAACTCTAATCTGTCAGATGGCACAGGATATAATTGCTTAAAACGTTTAGAAGGAGTAAATGAATTACCCAAATTATTCCATTCCCTGGAGATTACTTCAGAAATAGCATCAGGGACAGGAAAAACTTCTGGAATAACTACAGGAGATTTAAAAACCTTATTTAAACGTTTAGATTTAGTATCAAGAGGACCAGAATCCTCTATTTCTAATGCAATTAAGACTTCTTTAAGTAAAGAACGAATAAATTCCATTTTGAATAAATATGAAGATTTATCAGCATCAACCTCTGAAACAGAATCCTCTGAACCAGAGGAATCATTATCAGAATCAGAATGATGATGTTCATTTAAAAATTCATCCGAAAAATTAGAAGTTTTAAAAGACCTTTTACGTTTACTAGAAGGAGGAATGACAGACATAGCCTTCTTAATGGATTTAGAAACAAAATCTCTTATGTTAACAGGAACACTCTGGATATTAGATGTTGATGGAACAACAACAGGTAATGTAACATTACTAAAGGAAATATTATCTGCATTAACAAGTTTGTCATGACATTCATTACAAACAACAGCTGGAGGAACAGATACCACAAGTTTACAGCAAATACACTTAACTTTGGTAGATCCAGCACTAGGCAGCGATTTTCCAGAAGTATCTTCTGACTCAGGGTCAATCTGGGACATCTTGCAATATGTAATAGAAAAAAACAACATATAAAGCAAAATTGATCAAATTCCTTAAATGACAGTTACAGGAATGGGAAAAAATGCCAGTGAACAAGCTTCTAGCAACCAGAAGCAATAAACAAAGAGACTTAAATAATGTGGAGACAATAGTGACGCCCATCATTTTTTAGCGTCAAAAAAGACGCCCACATTATTTGGTGCCTAAATGCTTTTGGCACCAAAAATGACGCCACATCCGGAACGCTGACACTTTTGGCGCAAAAAAACGTCAAAAATGACGCAACTTCCGGCGACACGTATGACGCCGGAAACCAAGAAAAAAATTTTGCGCCAAAAAAGTCCGCGCCAAGAATGACGCAATAAAATGAAGCATTTTCAGCCCCCGCGAGCCTAACAGCCCACAGGGAAAAAGTCAAATTTTAAGGTAAGAAAAAAATTGATTTATTCATATGCATTATCCCAAATATGAAACTGACTGTCTGAAATAAGGAACGTTGAACATCCTGAATCAAGGCAAATAAATGTTTGAACACATATATTTAGAACTTTATATAAAAGTGCCCAACCATAGCTTAGAGTTTCACAGAAAATAAGACTTACTTACCCCAGGACACTCATCTACATGTAGTAGAAAGCCAAACCAGTACTGAAACGAGAATCAGTAGAGGTAATGGTATATACAAGAGTATATCGTCGATCTGAAAAGGGAGGTAAGAGATGAATCTCTACGACCGATAACAGAGAACCTATGAAATAGACCCCGTAGAAGGAGATCATTGAATTCAAATAGGCAATACTCTCTTCACATCCCTCTGACATTCACTGCACGCTGAGAGGAAAAGCGGGCTCCAACCTGCTGCGGAGCGCATATCAACGTAGAATCTAGCACAAACTTACTTCACCACCTCCATAGGAGGCAAAGTTTGTAAAACTGATTTGTGGGTGTGGTGAGGGGTGTATTTATAGGCATTTTGAGGTTTGGGAAACTTTGCCCCTCCTGGTAGGAATGTATATCCCATACGTCACTAGCTCATGGACTCTTGCTAATTACATGAAAGAAATATTATTTATATGTGGAAGCACATATGCAGGTTTGTATTGTGTTTTGTGTCTAACTATTTTGAGATCTCACATTGTCCTCTAGAAGGAATCAAAACCACCCCAACATACCAGATCTTAAATCCCTCCCACTTACCCTGAATCCTTAATCACACATATGGCCGAGTAGATCAAGAAAACATAAAAGGAGGAAAGACAAAGTGGGGCAAATGAAGTAAAAAAACAAGTACTGCCACCAGCTCTGAAAAAGGAAGGGCAGAGCTCGTGGACTCTCACCATCATGAAAGAAAACAAAAGATCAGGTAAGCATAAATTTTGTTATATTTCATATAACGAGTCATCACTTGTGGGAAGCGATGCCCAAGCATTGAAGTTCAAAATATCACCATGGAATGGGGGGGGGGGCAGTCAAAGGGACAGTAAGTTCAAAAATAAAGTTTCATAATTCAAATAGAACATGCAATTTACTTACATAATCTAATTTGTTATGTTCTCTTAGTATATGTTTTAAAACATACCTAAGTAGGCTCAGGAGCACTAATGCACAACTGGGAGCTAGCTGCATAATGATCGCTTCACATATATGCCTCTTGTCATTGGCTTACCTGATGCCTTCAGCTAGTTCCCAGTAGTGCATTGCTGCTCCTTTAACAAAGGATACCAATATACTGAAGCAACTTTGAGAACAGTAATAAACTGGGAAGAACATTTTTTTCCTGTCCCTTTATGGCAGGTTCATTACGAATCATACTCTTCAGCCCACAGAACTGTCCTTCTAAAAGCAGCCTCTGGAGAGGCATAAACATCAAAGTTATAAAACTTCAATAAAGTATGCAAAGAGGACCAAGGAGCCGCTTTTCTTCTAAAAGAATTCCAACGGTATCCCTTCTGAACATACAAATATAAAAAAAAGATTTTCCAAACCTTATGATAAACACGCTTGGTGACAGGTTTTCAGATAAACCTCACTGGGACAGCGTGGGGAGTTTAATTTCCAGGTCGTCAAATTCAGAGTTTTGAGATCCTAATGAAAGGCCCATGAGAAAGAAAATCCTTTCTGAGAGAAATCCATCAAAATGGGCACAAGGACATTTTATTTATATAAAACCAAATCCTGCAAGCCCAAGACCGAGCAATCAGAATTCCTTTATTGCCATGGAACTGCAAGTTTTGCTTTGATGGTTGATGTAGGCAGCAACCATGAGACCCACAACTTCCATGCACTAAGCAACAGAAGGAAAAGGATTGAGTTTGAAGTTGAGCACAAGCATGTTGCAACTGTGCTTGTCTGTCAATGAACCCCTGAAACAAGGAGTTATGGAGCTTTTTGGAAGGATTGATTTTCCAACAGTGACTGCAAAGTAGTTCAAGAACCACTTTAAAGGGACATAAAACAAGTTGGGATAGAGACAAAATATAATAATATGTACTTTAATTACTTTACCTGCAAATTTATACTGCAGTGTCTCACCATTAACCCTTTCTTTTTAGTTTCTGAATTATAAAGCTCTAACTCCCCGCACACATTTGCTTCTATGGCTATATCTGTATCTATTGTTTTTGAAGAATACAAAAGTGAATAGGGATTATCTGCTGGAGCATGCCTAGAAGCTGTGAACTCAGTTGAAATACAATGCTTGTGTCTAAACACTGATAAGGGGGGGGGGGTGGAGTTGGCTGCTCCAGGCAGCTTAGCTATGTAGTTTATTTTGCTTATTTTTTTAAATTATTTTAAAATACTTACCAGCAATTTTTAAACAATTTTTTTATGCCAACTATTTTGAATTATCTAGCCCTTCTAGGATATGCACGATCTCAACCTGTTTTATGTCCCTTTAAGTGTGAGATACTAAAATGTAAGGAACTACAATTCATGGAGCTCAAGTCAAAGATAGGCTGAAAAGTACCTTCCTTTTTGGCAAAATAAAAAGATTGGAATACATTTATTTTTTAAACTTAAAGTGGAGCAATAACTCTCACAAGCTCATAAGTCTTGGACATTTAAGGGATCTTGAGGAACTAGAGACAATAAGATTCTTCCTTGAAGAGGTTCTGATCAAAAGCGTATTCTTTACCATTGAGACACAATCTCCAACACCCAAGGATTTTGAACAGACCTTTCCCAAGCCTTTCCGAAAAAAATCCAATCTGCCCCCTAAAAGAGACAGGTCTTGAATGGGGGCCACACCTTAATGCTGACTTGGAGACTGGAGTATACTTCTTGGTGTGCTTGGTTTTGGACCAAGAAGGGTTGGATTTCCAAGAAGTTTTGGGGGAACCTTATCTCTGGGTAGAGGAAGAAGCTGTTTGATGCTTTGATTGTTAAAAGAAAAAGAAAAATGTCCTGTATATCTAAGTTTACCCTTAGGCTTTTTTTATCCTGAGTCAAAAATGCTTCTTTACCCTCAGTGACTATGACAATAATATCATCTAGTCCTGGCTCATACAGGAGCTTGCCCTGAAAAGGAAGATATGGTTGACACAATAACATGGTGTTACTGACAGTGCGTGAGTAAAGCCACATTGCGCTAATTCAACCGACAAGTATGTGTGGTATGGAAAATGAGTGTGTATCTGTATATATGTGATTGTGTTGTATTTGTTCTTTGTTTTAATCATTAGTAACCTAAATAGAAAGTACAACAGCAACAACTAGAGTTTCTGGGTTGAACATTGCTGATCCGTCAGCAAAGGATATCAAGAGAATGAAGCAAATGTAATAATAGAAGGAAATTCGAAAGTTGTTTGTTTGTATCTGAAGAATCCTAAAAGAAAAAAATGGAGCATACATTTGTTAGCAAATTTTTATTTTATTTCTATTATCAATTTTGTTTCATATATTGGTATCCTTTTTTTCAACTACTTAGACGGAGCTAGATGAACACAGTGTTAAAAGCCAATGAGAGGAGGCATATATGTATAGCCAGCAATCATCTGTTAGCTACCTTCCTGCTTCTGAGCCTCAGGATACCTGTAGGTATGCTTTTCAACAAAGGATACCAAGAAAAATTAGCAAATTAGATAAAATAAGTAAATTGGAAAGTTTTTTAAAAGTGCATGCTCTATGTGAATCAAGAATGGGGAAACAATGTTTCATGTCCCTTTAAGTATATACAATTTCAGTATAGTATACTAGTTACTGTACCTTTAAATAAACTTTCTAGTTTTACCAAAAATGCAGTGCACAAAAATTAGATGTATACATAAAAGAATAGGTTTAAGAATTACATAGAATGACAAAACTAAAGCTAATAACTGATTACAGCTTCAGATAAATGGCACTGTAGCTCAAAACGAAAATTTTAGTTTGAAACAAAAATTTCAAATGAAAATAGTTTAAAACTGATACGACAATGAATGAAAATGAAAAATTTACAGAAGCAAAATTTTGTCTTGTGCACATCTCTACTAATCACCACTAATGAAGGGAGAAAATAAAGCGAAACAAGCCTATGTGCGCAAAAAGAAGCCAGCGAGCTAAAGAGGCCAATGAGCCCAAAAAGAAACTGGCTCACACTAAAATGTCTGACACAGGCAAAAGAGAACCCAATGTGCGCTAAAGAAGCATACGAAAGAAGCAAAAATGTCTAAGTCTAAAAACGCTAACAAAATAGAGGCTCTAAAAGAAGCCAAATCACCCGAAAATAACTGAAGCAAGACAATTTGAAGAAACACTAGTGATGTCGCGAACATAAAATTTTCTGTTCGCGAACGGCAAACGCGAATTTCCGCAAATGTTTGCGAACGGGCGAACCGGGCGAACCGCCATAGACTTCAATAGGCAGGCGAATTTTAAAACCCACAGGGACTCTTTCTGGCCACAATAGTGATGGAAAAGTTGTTTCAAGGGGACTAACATAGTTGATGCAGAGTCTGGTTTTAATCCATAAAGGGCATAAATCACCTAACATTCCTAAATTGTTTGGAATAACGTGCTTTAAAACATCAGGTATGATGTTGTATCGATCAGGTAGTGTAAGGGTTACGCCCACTTCACAGTGACAGACCAAACTCCCCGTTTAACGCACCGCAAACAACAGCAAACAGTCTATTTGCACAACCGCAAACTCCCCATTTGCACAAGGTTGGATACCAAGCTAGCCATGTCCCGTTCCTTGTCCTCACTGATGTCATTGAAGGTCTCTTCCTCCACCCAGCCACGTACAACACCAAGGGTCCCCGAAAGGTGACAACAAGCCCCATGGGACGCCTGCTGTGTTTGGTCTTCCATCTCCTCAAAGCCACCTTCCTCCTCTGACTCCTCTTCTTCAGACTCCTCTCTCTGCGTTATTATAAGATGTGTTAAGTAGTACTATTCCTATCAGTTTAATCCCTGTTACGTCCCCTATCAGGGGACGTGTATATGGCATCGATTTTAGGAACCGGGAGATGGAAAAAGATGCTTGGTCGGTTCTCCTACTTCAAATTTGGGGTACTGTGCATGCAATCTAATGTGCCACCAGATAGGAGTGGCGTGTTAAGTAGTTCTATTCTTATCAGTTTAATCCCTGTTACGTCCCCTATCAGGGGACGTGTATATGGCATCGATTTTAGGAACCGGGAGATGGAAAAAGATGCTTGGTCGGTCTTCCTACTTCAAATTTGGGGCACTGCACGTGCAATCTAATGTGCCACAAGATAGGAGTGGTGTGTTAATTAGTACTATTCTTATCAGTTTAATCCCTGTTACGTCCCCTATCAGGGGACGTGTATATGGCATCGATTTTAGGAACCGGGAGATGGAAAAAGATGCTTGCTCGGTCCTCCTACTTCAAATTTGGGGCACTGCGCGTGCAATCTAATGTGCCACCAGATAGGAGTGGTGTGTTAAGTAGTTCTATTCTTATCAGTTTAATCCCTGTTACATCCCCTATAAGGGGACGTGTATATGGCATCGAGTTTAGGAACCGGGAGATGGAATAACATGCTTGGTCGGACCTCCTACTTCAAATTTGGGGCACTGCACATGCAATCTAATGTGCCACCAGATAGGAGTGGTGTGTTAAGTAGTTCTATTCTTATCAGTTTAATCCCTGTTACTTCATCTTAATAAAGGTGAGGTAATCTAGACTTTTTTGACCTAGGCGACTTCTCTTCTCAGTGACAATACCTCCTGCTGCACTGAAGGCCCTTTCTGACAGGACACTTGAAGCGGGGCAGGCCAGAAGTTCTATCGCAAATTGGGATAGGTCAAGCCTGCACACCCAGTAGTCAAGGGATTCATCGCTCCTCAGAGTGTCGATATCTGCAGTTAAGGCGAGGTAGTCTGCTACCTGTCGGTCGAGTCGTTCTCTGATGGTGGACCCCGAAGGGCTGTGGCGATGCGTAGGACTTAAAAAGCTCTGCATGTCCTCCATCAACAACACGTCTGTAAAGCGTCCTGTCCTTGCCAGGGTGGTCGTGGGAGGAGGAGGATTACTTTCACCTCTTCCCCTGTTAGATTCCCGTTGTGCTGTGACATCACCCTTATACGCTATGTAAAGCATACTTTTTAATTTATTTTGGAACTGCTGCATCCTTTCCGACTTGCGGTAATTCTGTAACATTTCAGGCACTTTCTGCTTATACCGGGGGTCTAGTAGCGTGGACACCCAGTACAGGTCGTTCTCCTTCAGCATTTTTATACAAGGGTCCCTCAACAGGCACGACAGCATGAAAGACCCCATTTGCACAAGGTTGGATGCCAAGCTTCTCATGTCCCGTTCCTCGCCCTCAGTGATCTCACTGAAGGTATGTTCTTCCCCCCAGCCATGTACAACACCACGGGTACCAGATAGGTGACAACAAGCACCCTGGGATGCATCTACGGCCTGATCCAGCACTCTTCGCAGGGCACGCTCCAGGAAGAAAACAAATGGTATGATGTCACTGATGGTGCCTTCGGTGGTACTGACTAGGTTTGTCACCTCCTCAAAAGGACGCATGACCCTACAGGCATTGCGCATGAGCGTCCAGTAATGTGGAAAAAAATTCCCAGCTCCGCAAAGGCTGTCCTAGCACCCCGGTCATACAAATAGTCATTAACGGTTTTTCTTGTTGGAGCAGGCGGTCGAACATTAGGAGTGTTGACTTCCAACGTGTCGGGCTGTCGCAAATCAAGCGCCTCACTGGCATGTTGTTTCACCGCTGGATATCTGAAAAGTGCGCCATGGTCATGTAGGAACGCCTGAAATGGCCACACACCTTCCTGGCCTCCTTCAGGACGTCCTGTAAGCCTGGGTATTTATGCACAAAGCATTGTACAATCAGATTACACACATGTGCCATGCACGGCACATGTGTCAACTTGCCCAAATTCAATGCCGCCAACAAATTTCTTCCGTTGTTACAAACCACTTTGCCGATCTCCAGTTGGTGCGGAGTCAGCCACTGATCCACCTGGGCCTTCAGGGCGGACAGGAGTGCTGTCAACCCCAAGATGGCGTGACACTGCCGTATCCGGGATGTGAAATAGTACCTGGGGAGCTGGGGGGGTGCCGTTGATGTGGAGCAAGATGCAGCAGCAGAAGAGGACTCAGCCGAGGAGGTTATGGAAGAGGATGGAGTAGGAGGAGTAGAGGAGGTGGCAGGAGGCCTGCCTGCAAGTCATGGCGGTGTCACCAACTCCTCTGCAGAGCCACGCATTCCATGCTTGGCAGCCGTCAGCAGGTTTACCCAATGCGCAGTGTAGGCGATATACCTGCCCTGACCATGCTTTGCAGACCAGGTATCAGTGGTCAGATGGACCCTTGCCCCAACACTGTGTGTCAGACATGCCATTACTTCCTTTTGCACAATTGAGTACAGGTTGGGGATTGCCTTTTGTGCAAAGAAATTTCGGCCGGGTACCTTCCACTGCGGTGTCCCAATAGCTACAAATTTTTGGAACGCCTCAGACTCCACCAGCTTGTATGGTAAAAGCTGGCGGGCTAAGAGTTCAGACAAGCCAGCTGTCAGATGCCGGGCAAGGGGGTGACTTTGTGACATTGGCTTCTTATGCTCAAACATGTCCTTGACAGACACCTGACTTTGGGCAGATTAGCAAGAACTGCTCAAGTCGAGAGACGGAGTGGCGGATGGTTGAGAGGGGGCAAGGAGGACAGCAGTGGTTGACGTGGCTGAAGATGCTGGACCAGGAGGAGGATGGCGGCTTTGAGTTTGTGTGCTGCTTCTGCTCATGTGTTGTTCCCATAGGCGTTTGTGATGTGCGATCATGTGCCTTCGCAAAGCAGTTGTACCTAGGTGGGTGTTGGACTTCCCACGACTCAGTTTCTTTTGGCACAGGTTGCAAATGGCATTGCTGTTGTCAGAGGCAGACAAACGAAAAAAATGCCACACTGCTGAGCTCTGCAATGACGGCATTCTGGTGGTGGCAACAGCATGCGTTGATTGGCGTGCTGTCTGGCTGACCCCGGTTGCCGATGCATGCTGTCTGACTGTGCCACTAGCTCCTTGCGAAGACCTCCCCCTGCTTCCAACTCGTCTCCTCCTCCTCTCTGTCTCCACATCTGAACTTTCCCCCTATTCTTCTTCTCTTCTAGCGGGCACCCACGTGACATCCACGGACGCATCGTCATCATCAACCGCTTCACTTGTATCTGACAACTCAGCAAAGGAATCAGCAGCGGGTACAACATCATCATCATCATCATCATCATCACACCGTATGTCCATGTGTGTAATGTAAAAGCACACTGGTCTAAAAGAGGTTGCTTCCGGGTGGTAAATCGCCATAGAACAAGCCACTGAGCTGTTGTTCGTTCCTGGTAGAGCGCTTCTCTCTTTGTATGCAAATTATTATGACCCTGGGGAAGTCTCCCTATGGGTGATGGGGGAAACCAGACGTGGACTCCTTGCCCAGTGTGCTTAGAGGAATGTGGCTGCACCTCACTGACGAGGCCCATAGGAGGCCGAAACGATCGTCTGGGGTTGTCATGTTCCTTGTTCAGAGGAGAATTGCCTGGTATTTCGGGGCTGGACTGACCTTACTTGGCAGGATCAGACTGATATACTTCAGGAAAGTTTTCTTCTGTGAAAAGCACACTGGTCTAAAAGAGGCTGCTTCCGGGTGGTAAATCGCCATAGAACAAGCCACTGAGCTGTTGTTCGTTCCTGGTAGAGCGCTTCTCTCTTTGTATGCAAATTATTATGACCCTGGGGAAGTCTCCCTATGGGTGATGGGGGAAACCAGACGTGGACTCCTTGCCCAGTGTGCTTAGAGGAATGTGGCTGCACCTCACTGACGAGGCCCATAGGAGGCCGAAACGATCGTCTGGGGTTGTCATGTTCCTTGTTCAGAGGAGAATTGCCTGGTATTTCGGGGCTGGACTGACCTTACTTGGCAGGATCAGACTGATATACTTCAGGAAAGTTTTCTTCTGTGAAAAGCACACTGGTCTAAAAGAGGCTGCTTCCGGGTGGTAAATCGCCATAGAACAAGCCACTGAGCTGTTGTTCGTTCCTGGTAGAGCGCTTCTCTCTTTGTATGCAAATTATTATGACCCTGGGGAAGTCTCCCTATGGGTGATGGGGGAAACCAGACGTGGACTCCTTGCCCAGTGTGCTTAGAGGAATGTGGCTGCACCTCACTGACGAGGCCCATAGGAGGCCGAAACGATCGTCTGGGGTTGTCATGTTCCTTGTTCAGAGGAGAATTGCCTGGTATTTCGGGGCTGGACTGACCTTACTTGGCAGGATCAGACTGATATACTTCAGGAAAGTTTTCTTCTGTGAAAAGCACACTGGTCTAAAAGAGGCTGCTTCCGGGTGGTAAATCGCCATAGAACAAGCCACTGAGCTGTTGTTCGTTCCTGGTAGAGCGCTTCTCTCTTTGTATGCAAATTATTATGACCCTGGGGAAGTCTCCCTATGGGTGATGGGGGAAACCAGACGTGGACTCCTTGCCCAGTGTGCTTAGAGGAATGTGGCTGCACCTCACTGACGAGGCCCATAGGAGGCCGAAACGATCGTCTGGGGTTGTCATGTTCCTTGTTCAGAGGAGAATTGCCTGGTATTTCGGGGCTGGACTGACCTTACTTGGCAGGATCAGACTGATATACTTCAGGAAAGTTTTCTTCTGTGAAAAGCACACTGGTCTAAAAGAGGCTGCTTCCGGGTGGTAAATCGCCATAGAACAAGCCACTGAGCTGTTGTTCGTTCCTGGTAGAGCGCTTCTCTCTTTGTATGCAAATTATTATGACCCTGGGGAAGTCTCCCTATGGGTGATGGGGGAAACCAGACGTGGACTCCTTGCCCAGTGTGCTTAGAGGAATGTGGCTGCACCTCACTGACGAGGCCCATAGGAGGCCGAAACGATCGTCTGGGGTTGTCATGTTCCTTGTTCAGAGGAGAATTGCCTGGTATTTCGGGGCTGGACTGACCTTACTTGGCAGGATCAGACTGATATACTTCAGGAAAGTTTTCTTCTGTGAAAAGCACACTGGTCTAAAAGAGGCTGCTTCCGGGTGGTAAATCGCCATAGAACAAGCCACTGAGCTGTTGTTCGTTCCTGGTAGAGCGCTTCTCTCTTTGTATGCAAATTATTATGACCCTGGGGAAGTCTCCCTATGGGTGATGGGGGAAACCAGACGTGGACTCCTTGCCCAGTGTGCTTAGAGGAATGTGGCTGCACCTCACTGACGAGGCCCATAGGAGGCCGAAACGATCGTCTGGGGTTGTCATGTTCCTTGTTCAGAGGAGAATTGCCTGGTATTTCGGGGCTGGACTGACCTTACTTGGCAGGATCAGACTGATATACTTCAGGAAAGTTTTCTTCTGTGAAAAGCACACTGGTCTAAAAGAGGCTGCTTCCGGGTGGTAAATCGCCATAGAACAAGCCACTGAGCTGTTGTTCGTTCCTGGTAGAGCGCTTCTCTCTTTGTATGCAAATTATTATGACCCTGGGGAAGTCTCCCTATGGGTGATGGGGGAAACCAGACGTGGACTCCTTGCCCAGTGTGCTTAGAGGAATGTGGCTGCACCTCACTGACGAGGCCCATAGGAGGCCGAAACGATCGTCTGGGGTTGTCATGTTCCTTGTTCAGAGGAGAATTGCCTGGTATTTCGGGGCTGGACTGACCTTACTTGGCAGGATCAGACTGATATACTTCAGGAAAGTTTTCTTCTGTGAAAAGCACACTGGTCTAAAAGAGGCTGCTTCCGGGTGGTAAATCGCCATAGAACAAGCCACTGAGCTGTTGTTCGTTCCTGGTAGAGCGCTTCTCTCTTTGTATGCAAATTATTATGACCCTGGGGAAGTCTCCCTATGGGTGATGGGGGAAACCAGACGTGGACTCCTTGCCCAGTGTGCTTAGAGGAATGTGGCTGCACCTCACTGACGAGGCCCATAGGAGGCCGAAACGATCGTCTGGGGTTGTCATGTTCCTTGTTCAGAGGAGAATTGCCTGGTATTTCGGGGCTGGACTGACCTTACTTGGCAGGATCAGACTGATATACTTCAGGAAAGTTTTCTTCTGTGAAAAGCACACTGGTCTAAAAGAGGCTGCTTCCGGGTGGTAAATCGCCATAGAACAAGCCACTGAGCTGTTGTTCGTTCCTGGTAGAGCGCTTCTCTCTTTGTATGCAAATTATTATGACCCTGGGGAAGTCTCCCTATGGGTGATGGGGGAAACCAGACGTGGACTCCTTGCCCAGTGTGCTTAGAGGAATGTGGCTGCACCTCACTGACGAGGCCCATAGGAGGCCGAAACGATCGTCTGGGGTTGTCATGTTCCTTGTTCAGAGGAGAATTGCCTGGTATTTCGGGGCTGGACTGACCTTACTTGGCAGGATCAGACTGATATACTTCAGGAAAGTTTTCTTCTGTGAAAAGCACACTGGTCTAAAAGAGGCTGCTTCCGGGTGGTAAATCGCCATAGAACAAGCCACTGAGCTGTTGTTCGTTCCTGGTAGAGCGCTTCTCTCTTTGTATGCAAATTATTATGACCCTGGGGAAGTCTCCCTATGGGTGATGGGGGAAACCAGACGTGGACTCCTTGCCCAGTGTGCTTAGAGGAATGTGGCTGCACCTCACTGACGAGGCCCATAGGAGGCCGAAACGATCGTCTGGGGTTGTCATGTTCCTTGTTCAGAGGAGAATTGCCTGGTATTTCGGGGCTGGACTGACCTTACTTGGCAGGATCAGACTGATATACTTCAGGAAAGTTTTCTTCTGTGAAAAGCACACTGGTCTAAAAGAGGCTGCTTCCGGGTGGTAAATCGCCATAGAACAAGCCACTGAGCTGTTGTTCGTTCCTGGTAGAGCGCTTCTCTCTTTGTATGCAAATTATTATGACCCTGGGGAAGTCTCCCTATGGGTGATGGGGGAAACCAGACGTGGACTCCTTGCCCAGTGTGCTTAGAGGAATGTGGCTGCACCTCACTGACGAGGCCCATAGGAGGCCGAAACGATCGTCTGGGGTTGTCATGTTCCTTGTTCAGAGGAGAATTGCCTGGTATTTCGGGGCTGGACTGACCTTACTTGGCAGGATCAGACTGATATACTTCAGGAAAGTTTTCTTCTGTGAAAAGCACACTGGTCTAAAAGAGGCTGCTTCCGGGTGGTAAATCGCCATAGAACAAGCCACTGAGCTGTTGTTCGTTCCTGGTAGAGCGCTTCTCTCTTTGTATGCAAATTATTATGACCCTGGGGAAGTCTCCCTATGGGTGATGGGGGAAACCAGACGTGGACTCCTTGCCCAGTGTGCTTAGAGGAATGTGGCTGCACCTCACTGACGAGGCCCATAGGAGGCCGAAACGATCGTCTGGGGTTGTCATGTTCCTTGTTCAGAGGAGAATTGCCTGGTATTTCGGGGCTGGACTGACCTTACTTGGCAGGATCAGACTGATATACTTCAGGAAAGTTTTCTTCTGTGAAAAGCACACTGGTCTAAAAGAGGCTGCTTCCGGGTGGTAAATCGCCATAGAACAAGCCACTGAGCTGTTGTTCGTTCCTGGTAGAGCGCTTCTCTCTTTGTATGCAAATTATTATGACCCTGGGGAAGTCTCCCTATGGGTGATGGGGGAAACCAGACGTGGACTCCTTGCCCAGTGTGCTTAGAGGAATGTGGCTGCACCTCACTGACGAGGCCCATAGGAGGCCGAAACGATCGTCTGGGGTTGTCATGTTCCTTGTTCAGAGGAGAATTGCCTGGTATTTCGGGGCTGGACTGACCTTACTTGGCAGGATCAGACTGATATACTTCAGGAAAGTTTTCTTCTGTGAAAAGCACACTGGTCTAAAAGAGGCTGCTTCCGGGTGGTAAATCGCCATAGAACAAGCCACTGAGCTGTTGTTCGTTCCTGGTAGAGCGCTTCTCTCTTTGTATGCAAATTATTATGACCCTGGGGAAGTCTCCCTATGGGTGATGGGGGAAACCAGACGTGGACTCCTTGCCCAGTGTGCTTAGAGGAATGTGGCTGCACCTCACTGACGAGGCCCATAGGAGGCCGAAACGATCGTCTGGGGTTGTCATGTTCCTTGTTCAGAGGAGAATTGCCTGGTATTTCGGGGCTGGACTGACCTTACTTGGCAGGATCAGACTGATATACTTCAGGAAAGTTTTCTTCTGTGAAAAGCACACTGGTCTAAAAGAGGCTGCTTCCGGGTGGTAAATCGCCATAGAACAAGCCACTGAGCTGTTGTTCGTTCCTGGTAGAGCGCTTCTCTCTTTGTATGCAAATTATTATGACCCTGGGGAAGTCTCCCTATGGGTGATGGGGGAAACCAGACGTGGACTCCTTGCCCAGTGTGCTTAGAGGAATGTGGCTGCACCTCACTGACGAGGCCCATAGGAGGCCGAAACGATCGTCTGGGGTTGTCATGTTCCTTGTTCAGAGGAGAATTGCCTGGTATTTCGGGGCTGGACTGACCTTACTTGGCAGGATCAGACTGATATACTTCAGGAAAGTTTTCTTCTGTGAAAAGCACACTGGTCTAAAAGAGGCTGCTTCCGGGTGGTAAATCGCCATAGAACAAGCCACTGAGCTGTTGTTCGTTCCTGGTAGAGCGCTTCTCTCTTTGTATGCAAATTATTATGACCCTGGGGAAGTCTCCCTATGGGTGATGGGGGAAACCAGACGTGGACTCCTTGCCCAGTGTGCTTAGAGGAATGTGGCTGCACCTCACTGACGAGGCCCATAGGAGGCCGAAACGATCGTCTGGGGTTGTCATGTTCCTTGTTCAGAGGAGAATTGCCTGGTATTTCGGGGCTGGACTGACCTTACTTGGCAGGATCAGACTGATATACTTCAGGAAAGTTTTCTTCTGTGAAAAGCACACTGGTCTAAAAGAGGCTGCTTCCGGGTGGTAAATCGCCATAGAACAAGCCACTGAGCTGTTGTTCGTTCCTGGTAGAGCGCTTCTCTCTTTGTATGCAAATTATTATGACCCTGGGGAAGTCTCCCTATGGGTGATGGGGGAAACCAGACGTGGACTCCTTGCCCAGTGTGCTTAGAGGAATGTGGCTGCACCTCACTGACGAGGCCCATAGGAGGCCGAAACGATCGTCTGGGGTTGTCATGTTCCTTGTTCAGAGGAGAATTGCCTGGTATTTCGGGGCTGGACTGACCTTACTTGGCAGGATCAGACTGATATACTTCAGGAAAGTTTTCTTCTGTGAAAAGCACACTGGTCTAAAAGAGGCTGCTTCCGGGTGGTAAATCGCCATAGAACAAGCCACTGAGCTGTTGTTCGTTCCTGGTAGAGCGCTTCTCTCTTTGTATGCAAATTATTATGACCCTGGGGAAGTCTCCCTATGGGTGATGGGGGAAACCAGACGTGGACTCCTTGCCCAGTGTGCTTAGAGGAATGTGGCTGCACCTCACTGACGAGGCCCATAGGAGGCCGAAACGATCGTCTGGGGTTGTCATGTTCCTTGTTCAGAGGAGAATTGCCTGGTATTTCGGGGCTGGACTGACCTTACTTGGCAGGATCAGACTGATATACTTCAGGAAAGTTTTCTTCTGTGAAAAGCACACTGGTCTAAAAGAGGCTGCTTCCGGGTGGTAAATCGCCATAGAACAAGCCACTGAGCTGTTGTTCGTTCCTGGTAGAGCGCTTCTCTCTTTGTATGCAAATTATTATGACCCTGGGGAAGTCTCCCTATGGGTGATGGGGGAAACCAGACGTGGACTCCTTGCCCAGTGTGCTTAGAGGAATGTGGCTGCACCTCACTGACGAGGCCCATAGGAGGCCGAAACGATCGTCTGGGGTTGTCATGTTCCTTGTTCAGAGGAGAATTGCCTGGTATTTCGGGGCTGGACTGACCTTACTTGGCAGGATCAGACTGATATACTTCAGGAAAGTTTTCTTCTGTGAAAAGCACACTGGTCTAAAAGAGGCTGCTTCCGGGTGGTAAATCGCCATAGAACAAGCCACTGAGCTGTTGTTCGTTCCTGGTAGAGCGCTTCTCTCTTTGTATGCAAATTATTATGACCCTGGGGAAGTCTCCCTATGGGTGATGGGGGAAACCAGACGTGGACTCCTTGCCCAGTGTGCTTAGAGGAATGTGGCTGCACCTCACTGACGAGGCCCATAGGAGGCCGAAACGATCGTCTGGGGTTGTCATGTTCCTTGTTCAGAGGAGAATTGCCTGGTATTTCGGGGCTGGACTGACCTTACTTGGCAGGATCAGACTGATATACTTCAGGAAAGTTTTCTTCTGTGAAAAGCACACTGGTCTAAAAGAGGCTGCTTCCGGGTGGTAAATCGCCATAGAACAAGCCACTGAGCTGTTGTTCGTTCCTGGTAGAGCGCTTCTCTCTTTGTATGCAAATTATTATGACCCTGGGGAAGTCTCCCTATGGGTGATGGGGGAAACCAGACGTGGACTCCTTGCCCAGTGTGCTTAGAGGAATGTGGCTGCACCTCACTGACGAGGCCCATAGGAGGCCGAAACGATCGTCTGGGGTTGTCATGTTCCTTGTTCAGAGGAGAATTGCCTGGTATTTCGGGGCTGGACTGACCTTACTTGGCAGGATCAGACTGATATACTTCAGGAAAGTTTTCTTCTGTGAAAAGCACACTGGTCTAAAAGAGGCTGCTTCCGGGTGGTAAATCGCCATAGAACAAGCCACTGAGCTGTTGTTCGTTCCTGGTAGAGCGCTTCTCTCTTTGTATGCAAATTATTATGACCCTGGGGAAGTCTCCCTATGGGTGATGGGGGAAACCAGACGTGGACTCCTTGCCCAGTGTGCTTAGAGGAATGTGGCTGCACCTCACTGACGAGGCCCATAGGAGGCCGAAACGATCGTCTGGGGTTGTCATGTTCCTTGTTCAGAGGAGAATTGCCTGGTATTTCGGGGCTGGACTGACCTTACTTGGCAGGATCAGACTGATATACTTCAGGAAAGTTTTCTTCTGTGAAAAGCACACTGGTCTAAAAGAGGCTGCTTCCGGGTGGTAAATCGCCATAGAACAAGCCACTGAGCTGTTGTTCGTTCCTGGTAGAGCGCTTCTCTCTTTGTATGCAAATTATTATGACCCTGGGGAAGTCTCCCTATGGGTGATGGGGGAAACCAGACGTGGACTCCTTGCCCAGTGTGCTTAGAGGAATGTGGCTGCACCTCACTGACGAGGCCCATAGGAGGCCGAAACGATCGTCTGGGGTTGTCATGTTCCTTGTTCAGAGGAGAATTGCCTGGTATTTCGGGGCTGGACTGACCTTACTTGGCAGGATCAGACTGATATACTTCAGGAAAGTTTTCTTCTGTGAAAAGCACACTGGTCTAAAAGAGGCTGCTTCCGGGTGGTAAATCGCCATAGAACAAGCCACTGAGCTGTTGTTCGTTCCTGGTAGAGCGCTTCTCTCTTTGTATGCAAATTATTATGACCCTGGGGAAGTCTCCCTATGGGTGATGGGGGAAACCAGACGTGGACTCCTTGCCCAGTGTGCTTAGAGGAATGTGGCTGCACCTCACTGACGAGGCCCATAGGAGGCCGAAACGATCGTCTGGGGTTGTCATGTTCCTTGTTCAGAGGAGAATTGCCTGGTATTTCGGGGCTGGACTGACCTTACTTGGCAGGATCAGACTGATATACTTCAGGAAAGTTTTCTTCTGTGAAAAGCACACTGGTCTAAAAGAGGCTGCTTCCGGGTGGTAAATCGCCATAGAACAAGCCACTGAGCTGTTGTTCGTTCCTGGTAGAGCGCTTCTCTCTTTGTATGCAAATTATTATGACCCTGGGGAAGTCTCCCTATGGGTGATGGGGGAAACCAGACGTGGACTCCTTGCCCAGTGTGCTTAGAGGAATGTGGCTGCACCTCACTGACGAGGCCCATAGGAGGCCGAAACGATCGTCTGGGGTTGTCATGTTCCTTGTTCAGAGGAGAATTGCCTGGTATTTCGGGGCTGGACTGACCTTACTTGGCAGGATCAGACTGATATACTTCAGGAAAGTTTTCTTCTGTGAAAAGCACACTGGTCTAAAAGAGGCTGCTTCCGGGTGGTAAATCGCCATAGAACAAGCCACTGAGCTGTTGTTCGTTCCTGGTAGAGCGCTTCTCTCTTTGTATGCAAATTATTATGACCCTGGGGAAGTCTCCCTATGGGTGATGGGGGAAACCAGACGTGGACTCCTTGCCCAGTGTGCTTAGAGGAATGTGGCTGCACCTCACTGACGAGGCCCATAGGAGGCCGAAACGATCGTCTGGGGTTGTCATGTTCCTTGTTCAGAGGAGAATTGCCTGGTATTTCGGGGCTGGACTGACCTTACTTGGCAGGATCAGACTGATATACTTCAGGAAAGTTTTCTTCTGTGAAAAGCACACTGGTCTAAAAGAGGCTGCTTCCGGGTGGTAAATCGCCATAGAACAAGCCACTGAGCTGTTGTTCGTTCCTGGTAGAGCGCTTCTCTCTTTGTATGCAAATTATTATGACCCTGGGGAAGTCTCCCTATGGGTGATGGGGGAAACCAGACGTGGACTCCTTGCCCAGTGTGCTTAGAGGAATGTGGCTGCACCTCACTGACGAGGCCCATAGGAGGCCGAAACGATCGTCTGGGGTTGTCATGTTCCTTGTTCAGAGGAGAATTGCCTGGTATTTCGGGGCTGGACTGACCTTACTTGGCAGGATCAGACTGATATACTTCAGGAAAGTTTTCTTCTGTGAAAAGCACACTGGTCTAAAAGAGGCTGCTTCCGGGTGGTAAATCGCCATAGAACAAGCCACTGAGCTGTTGTTCGTTCCTGGTAGAGCGCTTCTCTCTTTGTATGCAAATTATTATGACCCTGGGGAAGTCTCCCTATGGGTGATGGGGGAAACCAGACGTGGACTCCTTGCCCAGTGTGCTTAGAGGAATGTGGCTGCACCTCACTGACGAGGCCCATAGGAGGCCGAAACGATCGTCTGGGGTTGTCATGTTCCTTGTTCAGAGGAGAATTGCCTGGTATTTCGGGGCTGGACTGACCTTACTTGGCAGGATCAGACTGATATACTTCAGGAAAGTTTTCTTCTGTGAAAAGCACACTGGTCTAAAAGAGGCTGCTTCCGGGTGGTAAATCGCCATAGAACAAGCCACTGAGCTGTTGTTCGTTCCTGGTAGAGCGCTTCTCTCTTTGTATGCAAATTATTATGACCCTGGGGAAGTCTCCCTATGGGTGATGGGGGAAACCAGACGTGGACTCCTTGCCCAGTGTGCTTAGAGGAATGTGGCTGCACCTCACTGACGAGGCCCATAGGAGGCCGAAACGATCGTCTGGGGTTGTCATGTTCCTTGTTCAGAGGAGAATTGCCTGGTATTTCGGGGCTGGACTGACCTTACTTGGCAGGATCAGACTGATATACTTCAGGAAAGTTTTCTTCTGTGAAAAGCACACTGGTCTAAAAGAGGCTGCTTCCGGGTGGTAAATCGCCATAGAACAAGCCACTGAGCTGTTGTTCGTTCCTGGTAGAGCGCTTCTCTCTTTGTATGCAAATTATTATGACCCTGGGGAAGTCTCCCTATGGGTGATGGGGGAAACCCAGACGTGGACCTCCCTTGCCCAGTGTGCTTAGAGGAATGTGGCTGCACCTCACTGACGAGGCCCATAGGAGGCCGAAACGATCGTCTGGGGTTGTCATGTTCCTTGTTCAGAGGAGAATTGCCTGGTATTTCGGGGCTGGACTGACCTTACTTGGCAGGATCAGACTGATATACTTCAGGAAAGTTTTCTTCTGTGAAAAGCACACTGGTCTAAAAGAGGCTGCTTCCGGGTGGTAAATCGCCATAGAACAAGCCACTGAGCTGTTGTTCGTTCCTGGTAGAGCGCTTCTCTCTTTGTATGCAAATTATTATGACCCTGGGGAAGTCTCCCTATGGGTGATGGGGGAAACCAGACGTGGACTCCTTGCCCAGTGTGCTTAGAGGAATGTGGCTGCACCTCACTGACGAGGCCCATAGGAGGCCGAAACGATCGTCTGGGGTTGTCATGTTCCTTGTTCAGAGGAGAATTGCCTGGTATTTCGGGGCTGGACTGACCTTACTTGGCAGGATCAGACTGATATACTTCAGGAAAGTTTTCTTCTGTGAAAAGCACACTGGTCTAAAAGAGGCTGCTTCCGGGTGGTAAATCGCCATAGAACAAGCCACTGAGCTGTTGTTCGTTCCTGGTAGAGCGCTTCTCTCTTTGTATGCAAATTATTATGACCCTGGGGAAGTCTCCCTATGGGTGATGGGGGAAACCAGACGTGGACTCCTTGCCCAGTGTGCTTAGAGGAATGTGGCTGCACCTCACTGACGAGGCCCATAGGAGGCCGAAACGATCGTCTGGGGTTGTCATGTTCCTTGTTCAGAGGAGAATTGCCTGGTATTTCGGGGCTGGACTGACCTTACTTGGCAGGATCAGACTGATATACTTCAGGAAAGTTTTCTTCTGTGAAAAGCACACTGGTCTAAAAGAGGCTGCTTCCGGGTGGTAAATCGCCATAGAACAAGCCACTGAGCTGTTGTTCGTTCCTGGTAGAGCGCTTCTCTCTTTGTATGCAAATTATTATGACCCTGGGGAAGTCTCCCTATGGGTGATGGGGGAAACCAGACGTGGACTCCTTGCCCAGTGTGCTTAGAGGAATGTGGCTGCACCTCACTGACGAGGCCCATAGGAGGCCGAAACGATCGTCTGGGGTTGTCATGTTCCTTGTTCAGAGGAGAATTGCCTGGTATTTCGGGGCTGGACTGACCTTACTTGGCAGGATCAGACTGATATACTTCAGGAAAGTTTTCTTCTGTGAAAAGCACACTGGTCTAAAAGAGGCTGCTTCCGGGTGGTAAATCGCCATAGAACAAGCCACTGAGCTGTTGTTCGTTCCTGGTAGAGCGCTTCTCTCTTTGTATGCAAATTATTATGACCCTGGGGAAGTCTCCCTATGGGTGATGGGGGAAACCAGACGTGGACTCCTTGCCCAGTGTGCTTAGAGGAATGTGGCTGCACCTCACTGACGAGGCCCATAGGAGGCCGAAACGATCGTCTGGGGTTGTCATGTTCCTTGTTCAGAGGAGAATTGCCTGGTATTTCGGGGCTGGACTGACCTTACTTGGCAGGATCAGACTGATATACTTCAGGAAAGTTTTCTTCTGTGAAAAGCACACTGGTCTAAAAGAGGCTGCTTCCGGGTGGTAAATCGCCATAGAACAAGCCACTGAGCTGTTGTTCGTTCCTGGTAGAGCGCTTCTCTCTTTGTATGCAAATTATTATGACCCTGGGGAAGTCTCCCTATGGGTGATGGGGGAAACCAGACGTGGACTCCTTGCCCAGTGTGCTTAGAGGAATGTGGCTGCACCTCACTGACGAGGCCCATAGGAGGCCGAAACGATCGTCTGGGGTTGTCATGTTCCTTGTTCAGAGGAGAATTGCCTGGTATTTCGGGGCTGGACTGACCTTACTTGGCAGGATCAGACTGATATACTTCAGGAAAGTTTTCTTCTGTGAAAAGCACACTGGTCTAAAAGAGGCTGCTTCCGGGTGGTAAATCGCCATAGAACAAGCCACTGAGCTGTTGTTCGTTCCTGGTAGAGCGCTTCTCTCTTTGTATGCAAATTATTATGACCCTGGGGAAGTCTCCCTATGGGTGATGGGGGAAACCAGACGTGGACTCCTTGCCCAGTGTGCTTAGAGGAATGTGGCTGCACCTCACTGACGAGGCCCATAGGAGGCCGAAACGATCGTCTGGGGTTGTCATGTTCCTTGTTCAGAGGAGAATTGCCTGGTATTTCGGGGCTGGACTGACCTTACTTGGCAGGATCAGACTGATATACTTCAGGAAAGTTTTCTTCTGTGAAAAGCACACTGGTCTAAAAGAGGCTGCTTCCGGGTGGTAAATCGCCATAGAACAAGCCACTGAGCTGTTGTTCGTTCCTGGTAGAGCGCTTCTCTCTTTGTATGCAAATTATTATGACCCTGGGGAAGTCTCCCTATGGGTGATGGGGGAAACCAGACGTGGACTCCTTGCCCAGTGTGCTTAGAGGAATGTGGCTGCACCTCACTGACGAGGCCCATAGGAGGCCTGAAACGATCGTCTGGGGTTGTCATGTTCCTTGTTCAGAGGAGAATTGCCTGGTATTTCGGGGCTGGACTGACCTTACTTGGCAGGATCAGACTGATATACTTCAGGAAAGTTTTCTTCTGTGAAAAGCACACTGGTCTAAAAGAGGCTGCTTCCGGGTGGTAAATCGCCATAGAACAAGCCACTGAGCTGTTGTTCGTTCCTGGTAGAGCGCTTCTCTCTTTGTATGCAAATTATTATGACCCTGGGGAAGTCTCCCTATGGGTGATGGGGGAAACCAGACGTGGACTCCTTGCCCAGTGTGCTTAGAGGAATGTGGCTGCACCTCACTGACGAGGCCCATAGGAGGCCGAAACGATCGTCTGGGGTTGTCATGTTCCTTGTTCAGAGGAGAATTGCCTGGTATTTCGGGGCTGGACTGACCTTACTTGGCAGGATCAGACTGATATACTTCAGGAAAGTTTTCTTCTGTGAAAAGCACACTGGTCTAAAAGAGGCTGCTTCCGGGTGGTAAATCGCCATAGAACAAGCCACTGAGCTGTTGTTCGTTCCTGGTAGAGCGCTTCTCTCTTTGTATGCAAATTATTATGACCCTGGGGAAGTCTCCCTATGGGTGATGGGGGAAACCAGACGTGGACTCCTTGCCCAGTGTGCTTAGAGGAATGTGGCTGCACCTCACTGACGAGGCCCATAGGAGGCCGAAACGATCGTCTGGGGTTGTCATGTTCCTTGTTCAGAGGAGAATTGCCTGGTATTTCGGGGCTGGACTGACCTTACTTGGCAGGATCAGACTGATATACTTCAGGAAAGTTTTCTTCTGTGAAAAGCACACTGGTCTAAAAGAGGCTGCTTCCGGGTGGTAAATCGCCATAGAACAAGCCACTGAGCTGTTGTTCGTTCCTGGTAGAGCGCTTCTCTCTTTGTATGCAAATTATTATGACCCTGGGGAAGTCTCCCTATGGGTGATGGGGGAAACCAGACGTGGACTCCTTGCCCAGTGTGCTTAGAGGAATGTGGCTGCACCTCACTGACGAGGCCCATAGGAGGCCGAAACGATCGTCTGGGGTTGTCATGTTCCTTGTTCAGAGGAGAATTGCCTGGTATTTCGGGGCTGGACTGACCTTACTTGGCAGGATCAGACTGATATACTTCAGGAAAGTTTTCTTCTGTGAAAAGCACACTGGTCTAAAAGAGGCTGCTTCCGGGTGGTAAATCGCCATAGAACAAGCCACTGAGCTGTTGTTCGTTCCTGGTAGAGCGCTTCTCTCTTTGTATGCAAATTATTATGACCCTGGGGAAGTCTCCCTATGGGTGATGGGGGAAACCAGACGTGGACTCCTTGCCCAGTGTGCTTAGAGGAATGTGGCTGCACCTCACTGACGAGGCCCATAGGAGGCCGAAACGATCGTCTGGGGTTGTCATGTTCCTTGTTCAGAGGAGAATTGCCTGGTATTTCGGGGCTGGACTGACCTTACTTGGCAGGATCAGACTGATATACTTCAGGAAAGTTTTCTTCTGTGAAAAGCACACTGGTCTAAAAGAGGCTGCTTCCGGGTGGTAAATCGCCATAGAACAAGCCACTGAGCTGTTGTTCGTTCCTGGTAGAGCGCTTCTCTCTTTGTATGCAAATTATTATGACCCTGGGGAAGTCTCCCTATGGGTGATGGGGGAAACCAGACGTGGACTCCTTGCCCAGTGTGCTTAGAGGAATGTGGCTGCACCTCACTGACGAGGCCCATAGGAGGCCGAAACGATCGTCTGGGGTTGTCATGTTCCTTGTTCAGAGGAGAATTGCCTGGTATTTCGGGGCTGGACTGACCTTACTTGGCAGGATCAGACTGATATACTTCAGGAAAGTTTTCTTCTGTGAAAAGCACACTGGTCTAAAAGAGGCTGCTTCCGGGTGGTAAATCGCCATAGAACAAGCCACTGAGCTGTTGTTCGTTCCTGGTAGAGCGCTTCTCTCTTTGTATGCAAATTATTATGACCCTGGGGAAGTCTCCCTATGGGTGATGGGGGAAACCAGACGTGGACTCCTTGCCCAGTGTGCTTAGAGGAATGTGGCTGCACCTCACTGACGAGGCCCATAGGAGGCCGAAACGATCGTCTGGGGTTGTCATGTTCCTTGTTCAGAGGAGAATTGCCTGGTATTTCGGGGCTGGACTGACCTTACTTGGCAGGATCAGACTGATATACTTCAGGAAAGTTTTCTTCTGTGAAAAGCACACTGGTCTAAAAGAGGCTGCTTCCGGGTGGTAAATCGCCATAGAACAAGCCACTGAGCTGTTGTTCGTTCCTGGTAGAGCGCTTCTCTCTTTGTATGCAAATTATTATGACCCTGGGGAAGTCTCCCTATGGGTGATGGGGGAAACCAGACGTGGACTCCTTGCCCAGTGTGCTTAGAGGAATGTGGCTGCACCTCACTGACGAGGCCCACAAAAGGCCGAAACGATCAGCTGAGGTTGCTTCTCGGGCCTTTGGCTTGGATCAAGTGCAGTTTTCTGTGCTTGGTCTTGGTCTTGGTTTGCTGCCTGGAGACCTGCTCCTTCGGCCTGGGGTCCTTTCCCTTTGGGGTTTGGGCTCCTGCTGCTATTGGGGGGGTGGCTACTCCTTAGGCGTAGAGCAACTGGGTAGTAGGGCCGTCCCCTTGGCCTTGTGGCATCGTCCCTGGACTTCAGCCACATGCTGCTTTTGGGGGGACGCTCTGAAATCCAGCCTAAAGAGGCAATAGGGCAAATATGGCTACCAATGTGCCAAATGTTCCCCATACACTTCGGGTGTTGATTTCTGAGGACTTTCGAGAGAAGATTGGTTTGGCTCATGTCCAGCAGGTGGTTTTGGAGGGTGTTTTGAAGATGCCAAGAGCAAGTTTGCATTGTGTTCAGTCATTCCCTTCAAGAGGGATTTTTGATGTGGCTTTCACCGATGAGCATTATTTACAGACCTGCTATCAACGGACTATTGATATGGCTGCTGCTCCAGAGTTGGTTGGCATGAAATTTGTTGCCTGTGTGCAGAGGGAGAGAAGAATCCCGGTTACAGTACATATGTACAACCCTTGGGTCACTGATGTGGAAATTCGTCTGTTTCTTTGTCGCTACTTTGATGATGTTCAAGGAGGTAGCAAGCTGAAGAATCAGTTTGGGACTTTCAATGGAAAGCGCAGGTTCTGGGTGCGGTTTGTGCCTGATGAATTAGGTATTAGTGGAAAGAAACACCCTCCACAGACTTTCGCCATTGGTGGAAATAGAGGTTTCCTATACTATGATGACATGCCTCTTTTTTGCCGTAGTTGTAACCTGTTTGGTCACATTGCTGAAAATTGCCCAGGTGCCAGATGTCGAAATTGCGGTGAGGAGGATCATCTTGTTGCCCACTGTAGTAAACGCCGGACCTGTGACCTGTGTGGTTCTTCAAGTCATCTGTGCAGGATGTGTCCTTTGATGATGTTGCAGGGGCTTGATAGAGTGAAGCCTTCCTATGCTGATGTTGCAAAAAAAACCATCTTCAGTTGCAGTTGAGCCATCTGTGAATGAGGAGGAGGTCTCTGATGAGGCATTGAACTCTATATTACCTCTTTTGTGCAAGAAATCTGCATTTGGGGTCCCTGTCGGAGAGGTGTCTGATGCTCCTGTGGTGGTTCCTGTGGCTGAGAAGGTGGAGGAAGCCCAATCTCATCTTCAGGAAGTGGATCTTGCTACATCTAATGTGATAGCTGCTTCAGATGTTCTTGAAGCCCTGTTGCCCAATTCTGTGGATGATACTGTTGCTGTTCCTGGGACAGAGAATGTTTCCTTCACTGAGTCATCTTGTGATGCTGCTCCTGATGCTGTTCTTGGTGAAGGGGAGAACATTGATTGGTCTGCTGTTGTGTCCTCTAGTTCTGAGGAGGATATGGACACTGAAGGGAAAAAATCTGCCTCCAAGCGAAAAATAGATCCGGATTCTGATGGATGGGAGAGTCCTGATTTGAATCTTCCAGTAGTTAAGGGTGCAGATCCAGATACTACAAGTGATGCTGACTCTTTAATTTCAGAGTTTCCTTCTGTCTCTACTAAAGACGTTCCTTCTGACTCAAGCCAGTGTATAGGTGACTTTTCTGATGCCTCTTCTGTTGGTTATCTAGATAAAAGAGATGTGAACCAACTTGCTGAAGTTACTGGTTATGAGGCTGGCAAGGGGGAGCCTAGGAGGTCGGAACGTCACAGAGGCAGATTTAAAGGATCTCCTTTGAGTCCTAAGAAAAAGAAAGGAAAGAAGAAGTCCTGATGTTTTTTCTTTTTTTGTTTTTCTTTAATTTATTTTTGTGATGTTTCTGACCATTTCTTCCCTTAATGTCAGGTGTATGACAACTTTAGCAAGGAGAGCTGCAATTTTTAAATTATTATCTGTATGTTCTGCTAATATTTTTTGTTTGCAGGAATGTGGTCTCTCTGAACATCCTAAATGTGCTGACTGGGAATATGGTCCTAAAGTATGGTCTTGTTCTTCTGATAGGAATGGGGGGGTGGGAGTTTTGTTTAAGGGGTTTAGTTTTTCTATCCTTAATGTAGTTCATATTGTCCCAGGTCGGGTACTTTTGGTTAGTTTTAGTTTTTGTGGGACTGTTTTTCGTTTGTTTAATGTATATGCTTCTCCAAATAGGGTAGAACGTTTGCTTAATTTTGAAACTTTAAAGTTTTTTCTGCCAGGTCGAGAGCCAACTTTTTTGGTTGGGGATTTTAATTGTATTATTAAGAATGGGGACAGAGAGGGTGGGAGTGATTGTAGGGTGGATAGCTCAGGGAAGTTTTTACTTGATTTGCTTAAATCTTTCGGTTTGAAGGATGCCTTCGGGTCTGTTTCTTTTTCAGGGGAGGGTTTTACTTTCTTTAGTGATAGTGGTGGGATAAAATCTCGAATTGATTTTTGTTTTTTATCTAAATTTTTATGTGTTGATGATTTTTCTTTAAAGCGGATGCCCTTTACGGATCATACCCTTTTGATGTGTAAGGTGAATTGTGATTTGAAGATTAAGTATGGTAAGGGTGTTTGGAAACTGAATGTGGATTTGTTAAAAGATGAGAAGTTTAAGCGTCAGTTTGTTTGGATGTATGAAAGGTGGCGTGAAAGAAAATGTGATTTTAGTAATGTGCTTATGTGGTGGGAATGGTTGAAGGTGGAAATAAAGAGGTTTTTTATTAAGAAAGGCTGTGAGAAAGCTAGAATGGAAAGGGAGTTGTATGATAAATGGTATCTGAGGTTGTTGTATTTGTATGAATTGAGAAATTGTGGTATTGATGTGCATGAGGAAATTGCTGAAGCAAGAAAGATAATTAAAAAGTGTATGCATGAAAAAGGAAAGAAAATTGTTTTTATGGCAAGATTGGAGAAAATGGAAAAGGATGAGTCTTGTAGTAAATATTTTTTTAAGAAAGCTTTTGAAGGAAAGACTGGTTTTGTTAGTGTTTTTGATAAGGTTGAGTGTGAAGTTAATGGTACGGATGGTGTTTTGCGTGAAGTTCATGAGTTTTACAGTGAGCTGTATAAAGAAAAAACAAGAGATGTTTTATTGGAAAATGAGTTGTTGGAAAACATTGAGGTTAAGTTGGAAAAATATGATAATGATTTGTTAGAAAGGGATCTAAGTTTGGATGAGATTGCAGAGGTTGTTAGGAGTTTTAAGAATGGGAAGGTACCTGGTTGTGATGGTTTGCCTGTTGAATTTTATACTTGTTTTTGGAATTTGATTGGGGTGGATATGTTGGATGTTTGTAAGTTTGTTTTTAGAATGAATGTTTTGCCTGTTTCAATGAGGAAAGGTTTGATTGTTTTGTTATTTAAAAAGGGTGATAAGAGAGATTTGAGGAATTGGAGGCCGATTACGTTGTTGAATGTTGACTATAAGGTTATTGCAAAGGTGTTGGCAAATAGAATGCGTGGAGTGATTGGTAAGGTTGTGGGTGAAGAGCAAGTGTGTGCTGTTCCTGGGCGTCAGATTTCTGAAAGTTTGTTGTTACTACGTGATGTACTGTGGTATGTGAGGGAGAGGATGAGGTCTGTTGCTGTTGCTATTGTGGATTTTGAAAAAGCGTATGATAGGGTAGTGCATGATTTTATGTTTCATGTTTTAGAACGTTTAGGTTTTTCTGGTAAGATTATTGGATGGTTTAAATGTTTGTATAGTGATATTGTGAGTCAAGTCCAGGTTAATGGTTTTTTGACTGAGGAATTTTGTGTTAAATCTGGAGTGCGTCAAGGATGTCCTTTGTCTCCTGTGTTATTTGTATGTGTCATTGAGCCATTATTAACTAGTTTGAGGAAGGATAAATTAGTTAGAGGTGTGAGTGTTCCTGGTAGCAATGGAAGGTGTTTAAAAGTGATTGGGTATATGGATGATGTGAGTGTGGTATGTGAGACTCAGGCTGGTTTGAGGAGGGTGAAAACTTTAGTTGAATGTTTTTGTATGGCAAGTGGTTTCAGAGTTAATTGGAATAAGTGTAAAGTTAAAGTTTTTGGTAATGATAGGGAGATTGATTCCTGTGGATGGCCTGTGACTGAAGGTGCAATTGAGGTGTTGGGTGTGAAATTTGATGTGGATTTGAAAGGCTTGGAAAGTTGGGAGAATGTTTTTGATAAAGTGAGTAGAAAACTTCAGTTTTGGTCTTTAAGGACTTTATCTTTGGAAGGAAAAATGTTAGTTATTAAATCGGTTTTGATTCCTATTATGTTATATTTGGCGTTAGTTTTTCCGCCACCTGAGAGGATTTTTCGGAGAATTTTGAGAGTGTTGTTTTCTTTTTTCTGGAGTTCTGGTATGGAGCGTTTGAAAAGAGATGTTGTTGTTAAGAGTAAGAATGTTGGTGGTAAGGGTTTTCCAAATGTGGAGAGATTTTTGGCTGTGAAATATGTTAGTAGGTGTGTGGTTCTGAGTGGTAAGGATAGCATGGCTGGTTGTATGGTAAAGTATGCTTGTGGAAATGTTTTAAGACGATATGGTTTATTTGAGATTGATAGAAAGAAACCGGTATGTTTTGCTGTTCCGTGGTTTTATGTAAGGGTGGAATGTTGGATTAAAAAATATGGTTTGGAGAATGTTAGTAGGGAGATGTGGTGTGCAAACAGAATGGTGTTGAAAATGTTGGAGAAGAAGGAAGGTCTTGAGTTGATTGGGGGTTTGAATGAAAATGAATGTGTGTTGGTATGGAAAAATGTGTGTAATAAGTATTTGATGAATAGGCAGAAAGATATTAGTTGGATGAGTGTGCATAAGTGTTTGCCAACAAGGGATTTTCAGAGAATGCGTCGTTTAGTGGCTTCAGAAGTGTGTCCTAGAGATGGTTGTTTTCAAAGCGAGAGTGTTATTCATTTGTTTTGGAATTGTGAGTATGCTAGGGATGTTTGGAGAAGTTTGAAAAGGATGATTAAGGGTTTGACTGGAGTGCAGTTTTTTACTTTTAATATGATGATGTATGGTTTGTGTGGAAGTGGTGTGGAAAAGGAGAAAGCAAGATTGATATGGTTGTTGGCATGTTGTGTGAAGGAGGTGTTGTGGGATGTGCGTAATATTTTGATTTTTAAGAAAGAGGTAGTTACTGTAGGTAATTGTGTGGGTATGATCCGTGGGAAGTTGTTTTTGTATTTTTCTTTTGATAGGAGGCGATATGGGGAATTAGATTCTGAAGGCATCTGGAAGACAAAGAAGTGGAAGGATTGGATTATTTAGTTGTTTTTTTTTTTTTTTTTTTTTTTTTTTTTTTTTTTGTCTGTATTTGAAATATGTTTAATTTTATTTTGTGTGATTATTTAAGTTTAATATTTGCATTTTGATTTTTTTCTGATGACAAAAATTTGGGTCAATATTTCAGTTTTGTAACAAGAGATATATTGTTTGCATTTGTTATTATGATTTTATTTTGTATATATGCATATATGATTATTTTTCTAATAAAAGAATTACGAAACGATCGTCTGGGGTTGTCATGTTCCTTGTTCAGAGGAGAATTGCCTGGTATTTCGGGGCTGGACTGACCTTACTTGGCAGGATCAGACTGATATACTTCAGGAAAGTTTTCTTCTGTGAAAAGCACACTGGTCTAAAAGAGGCTGCTTCCGGGTGGTAAATCGCCATAGAACAAGCCACTGAGCTGTTGTTCGTTCCTGGTAGAGCGCTTCTCTCTTTGTATGCATGTGTGTAATGCTGCCTGACTGAGACATATCCCTGTTATCTACATCCTCTGGCAATAATGGTTGCGCATCACTCATTTCTTCCAACTGATGTGTAAATAACTTCTCTGACAGATCAAGTGAAGTGGCTGTGGTGCTAGAGTTGGTGGTGGCGGCAGGCGGGCGACTGGTAACTTGAGAGGTGCCCAAAACTAAGCTGGAGGAGGATGGTGCGTCAAGGTTCCTAGCGGAATCTGTAGAAGATAGGGTGTCCTGTGTTAGCCAGTGAACTATGTCCTCAGAACTTTTCGAGTTCAGGGTACGTGGCCTCTGAACACTGGGCATTATTCTAGGGCCAAAGGGAATCACAGCACCACAACCACGACGGCCCCTGCGGGGTGGCCTGCCTCTACCTGTCATTTTTTTTTCGATTAGTGGTACTATGCGTGCAAGCTACTGTGACAACAGATATGAGTGGCACTGTGCACTGGCAGAAGTTGGCAGAGTAGACGCTGTAGGCCTGACACACACGCTTGCAGACAACTAACTGCTATTCAATCTATTACAGTCAAAACATTTTTTTTTTTTTAAATGTACACTACTGTTACACCAGATATGAGTTGCACTGGTGTGACACTGTGCCCTGGCAGGCCCTGAAACGCACACGTGTGAAGGAAACTGACTGCTATTATTTCACAGTCAAATTTCTAGTTTTTTTTTTAATGTACACTACTGTTACACCAGATATGAGTTGCACTGGTGTGACACTGTGCCCTGGCAGGCCCTGAAACGCACACGCATGAAGGAAACTGACTGCTATTATTTCACAGTCAAATTTCTAGTTTTTTTTTTGTTGTTTTTTTTGTTTATTTATTTATATATATATATATATATATATATATATATATATATATATATATATATATATATATATATATATATATATATACATACATATATAATAAATATATATATATATATATATATATACACACATACACATATACATATATATATATATATACACACACACACATATTTATACACATACATATTTACACACACACATATATATGCATACACACAGAATATTAAAAAATTGCAGAGGGCAAGATATTAGGGTTTCTCCTATATTTAACAATGAGTTAACTAGGAATATGTTGTTCCCTTGTGTTATAAATAATGTGACATATGTTTCATGTGATTAACAGACATACATGACAAAAATACAAATATCCACAAACTTTGCATTGTCTCTTTATCTTTATATTTTTTAATATTGACTAAATACTATTTAATATATGTTTAACATATATCATTAAATACAATAAAAAAAATTTGAATGGACATGTAATCTGGATTTTGATATTATTAACTGGAACTAAGTGGGACTGCGCACCCTTTACCTAGAAAGGACAGCAATATTGTATTATAATACATGAAAAACAATTTGACCCCAGAACCAAAAATAAATCATATCCCTCAACTAAAGCAGAGTAGAAATTACAAGTAACACTGATTTGTCTAAAAGCAGCAGTGCAATGGAGAAAGTATGTATTGAAAAGTATTAAATTAGAAATGATCTGCACTACTCCTCAAAGGGAAATTGAAAAATAAAAGTAACGTAATAAAGTGTACACACCTATTTGCATTTATTTATCCTGTGGATTTGCTCACGGCTTGAAAATAAAAAATGTTATAGACATCTTGGAAAGCTTCTCAATAGTCTTTTATGCTCCCTTAATTAAAATACTGGTTAACACAAGATCGCTACACTGTTTCCAGACATTGAAACTTAAGCCCTAGGGGCGCGATCCGATATCGATCGCAGTTTGCGGCGCAAGCGAGGGAACCGGCGTCGCCCGCAGTTTCAGCTCGCAACTCGAGCCATCCCATATAGGTCGCCGTCAGATGCTAACGTGCCGTAAGTCTCACAAACCAGCGATGTCCAGAAATCTGCGCAAGTACAAATTTCTGGCGTCGCCAGTGACTTGCGGCACGTTAGAAACTGCCGGCGCCTATAAAACCTGACTAAAGTCTAAAACACCCGCACTGTCTAACACGCCTCCCTAACATAGCCCGCACTGTCTAACACGCCTCCCTAACATAGCCCGCACTGTCTAACCCTCTATTCGCTATCCCCCCTCACTAGCCTAACAATAAAAAAGCTATTAACCCCTAAACCGCCGCTCCTTTACCCCGCCGCAACCTAATAAAGTTATTAACCCCTAAACCGCCGCTCCCGTACCCCGCCGCCAGCTATATTATATCTATAACCCCCTAAAGTGAGCCCCTAACACCGCCGCCATCTATATTAAAATTATTAACCCCTAATGTAAGCCCCTTACACCGCCGCCATCTCTATTAAAATGATTAACCCCTAATTTAATCTACCTACCCCGCCGCCAGCTATATTATCTATATTAACCCTAAGTATATTATAGTTAATATAGTTATTACATTATATATATTAACTATATTAACCCTAATTATATTAGGGTTAATATAGTTAATATAGTTACTATAGTATTTATATTAACTCTATCTAACCCTAACACCCCTAACTAAATTTATATTAAATTAATCTAATTCATTTATAAACTAAAATATTCCTATTTAAATCTAAATACTTACCTATAAAATAAACCCTAAGATAGCTACAATATAATTAATAATTACATTGTAGCTATGTTAGGGTTAATATTTATTTTACAGGTAAATTGTTAATTATTTTAACTAGGTATAATAGATATTAAATAGTTATTAACTATTTAATATCTACCTAGTTAAAATAATTACCCAATTACCTGTAAAATAAATCCTAACCTAAGTTACAAATACACCTACACTATCAATAAATTTAATAAACTACAAACATCTATCTAAAAATACAATTAAATAAACTAAACTAAATTACAAAAAAAAACAAACACTAAATTACAAAAAATAAAAAAAAGATTACAAGATATTTAAGCTAATTACACCTATTCTAAGCCCCCTAATAAAATAATAAACCCCCAAAATAAAAAAAATTCCCTGCCCTATTCTAAATTCAACAAATTTCAAAGCTCTTTACCTTACCAGCCCTTAAAAGGGCCTTTTGTGGGGCATGCCCCAAAGAATTCAGCTCTTTTGCATACAACAAATACAATACCCCCCCCCCCATTACAACCCACCACCCACATACCCCTATTCTAAAACCACCCAAACCCCCCTTAAAAAAGCCTAACACTACCCCCCTGAAGATCTCCCTACCTTGTCTTCACCACACCGGGCCGAACTCCTGATCCGATCCGGGCGATGTCTTCCTCCAAGCGGCAAAGAAGAATTCTTCCTCCGGCGATGTCTTCCTCCAAGCGGCAGCAAAGTCTTCATTCTTCCGGCGGCATCTTCAATCTTCTTTCTTCGCTCCGCCGCCGCGGAGCATCCATCCCGGCCGACCGCTGAACTTGGAATGAGGTACCTTTAAATGACGTCATCCAAGATGGCGTCCGCCGAATTCCGATTGGCTGATAGGATTCTATCAGCCAATCGGAATTAAGTTAAAAAAATCTGATTGGCTGATTGAATCAGCCAATCAGATTCAAGTTCAATCCGATTGGCTGATCCAATCAGCCAATCAGATTGAGCTCGCATTCTATTGGCTGATCGGAACAGATAATATAATTAGGGTTAATATAGTTAATATATATAATGTAATACCTATATTAACTATAATATACTTAGGGTTAATATAGATAATATAGCTGGCGGCGGGGTAGGTAGATTAAATTAGGGGTTAATCATTTTAATAGAGATGGCGGCGGTGTAAGTGGCTTACATTAGGGGTTAATAATATTAATATAGCTGGCGGCGGTATAGGGGGATTAGATTAGGGGTTAATAATTTTTATATAGGTGGCGGCGGTGTAAGGGGTCAGATTAGGGGATAGATAAGGTAGATGGCGGCGGTTTTAGAGGCTCACAGTAGGGGGTTAGTTTATGTAGATGGCGGCGGGGTCCGGGAGCGGCGGTTTAGGGGGTAATAACTTTATTAGGGATTTCGGGGGGGGGGGGGGGGGGGATCGCGGTTGACAGGGAGATAGACATTGCGCATGCGTTAGGTGTTAGGTTTATTTTAGCAGATCGCGGTTGACAGGGAGATAGACATTGCGCATGCGTTAGGTGTTTATTTTCTAGTTAGTTTAGGGAGTTACGGGGCTCCAATAGTCAGCGTAAGGCTTCTTACGGCTGCTTTTTGTGGCGAGGTGAAAATGGAGTAAGTTTTCTCCATTTTCGCCACGTAAGTCCTTACGCTGCATATTGGATACCAAACTGCGCGGGTTTGGTATACCTGTCTATGGCCCAAAAAACTGCGGGCGACAGCAGAAATATACGCGCGTAACTTCTAGGTTACGCCGTATATGTGATACCAAATCCGCGCAAATATTGGCGTCGACCCCCTGAAATGTTATTTAGCTGCTGATCTGCACTACTTCACCATAAAGGGAAATTGAAAAATAAAAGTCACATGTAATACTGAGCACACAACTATTTGCATTTATTTATCCTGTAGATTTATTCACTACTTGAAAATAAAAAAAAATAGCCTATTATGCTCCCTTAATTAAAATACTGGCGAACACAAGATCACTACACCATTTCCAGTCATTGCAAATTCAACCCATTCTCCTGTAACTTATAATATATGGCTTCAATTTTTATATATATATATATATATATATATATATATATATATATATATATATATATATATATATATATATATATATAATATATATATATATATATATATATATATATATATATATATATATATATATATATATATATATATGCAAAATAGAAATGGCTGCAGCACTCCAAGTTGTTTTTTTTATAACATTTTTATTACAAGCAGTGAAATACAGGCGACGTTTCGGGCTTCTGCCCTTTCTCAAGCCAAGTGATTAGTACATAATCCAACTCCACCTTTTATAGGCAATCCATGTGACACAACACAGGTGTAAATAATTACAATTGTGATAATACATATTCCTTCAACAGAATAAAAATAATCAATAAACAGTGATTTTGTTTCATAATCATAACTATGCATTTCTTATACAAAAAAACTTGTGATTTTCAACATATGTAATTCTTTAAACACCTTCTTATTATTAAATATTTAGTGTTAATATGAGGAAAATATAAAGTGACCTTAACAGTTCATTATCTTATCTGTGAATTATGTGAGATACTTTCATGTTAGTGATTTTTCATTACCATTTATTAATGCTATTTAAAAAAATCTTTATTTTATTAAAAACAGTAATCAAACTAACAACTAAATTCTAATCTTGCAAGATATGTTTTTTCTCTGATGGATGTTAAACAGGGGAATGCACACACTCAAATATTATTTACTATATGTAAACCATAACAACAGTATTCGAAATAAAAACCTTATGTTTTTTCAAACAACCTATTTTTATATTATGTTATTCAGCACATCTCTTTTTTCAAGTTGTTCTCTTTTCTTTATGTGAATCTTGATCTAAATCATAGAGAAAAAGTTTACAGTAAGTTATCACAATCAACTCATTATAGAAACAAGAACAGGTTATAGTCTTTATTTAAACCTTTAGGGTGCATACTTTCTAGTCTATTGATCCAAATGACCTCTCTCTGCTGTAGTTTTTTAACCCTATCCTGTCCCCTTCTCTGTATTGGAACATGTTCAAGGATTTGAAACCTTAACTGGTTAACATTATGGTTTTTCTCTTTAAAGTGTGCAGATACAGGTAAATCTGAGATGGCCTTACGTATGGTGTATTTGTGTTCTGTGAGTCTGTCTTTCATTTTTTGGGTAGTTTCCCCTATGTATATTAATCCACAGGGACATTTTAGAGAATATATGACATGATCCGTTTGACAAGTAAACAAACCATTAATCCTATATTTTTTACCCATGTATGGGTGGACAACCTCACTGCCTTTAATCACACAACTACAATGTGAACAATTATAACAGGGAAAAGTGCCTTTCTTTTTTGAAAATTACATCCTTGTCTTACTACTACCTATATCAGTTTTGATTAAATAGTCCTTTAAGTTTTTAGGTCTTTTGTATGATAGTAATGGAAAAGATTGAAATTCTTTTATATCCTGATAATTATTTTTTAAAATATGCCAATGTTTTTTGACAATACCAGATATCTGCTTACTATTGACATTGTATGTACTCACAAATGGAATTCTCTCCATCTGTTTGTTTTTCAATGTTTTTTGTAAAAGTTGATTACGAGGGATTTGATTGACCTTTTTTAATTCATCATCCAATATTTTTATCGGGTAACCCCTTTGTTTAAATTTTTGTCCCATTTCAAGTAACCTTCTATTACATACATCTTCATCGCTCACTATTCGTTTAACACGAATGTATTGTGACTTCGGTAGAGATTTAATTGTGTTTTCTGGATGACAACTTGTATATGATAGAAACGTATTTTTGTCAGTTTTTTTAACAAAAAGATCAGTTTTAAACTTATTTTCTTCTATTGCTACAGTCACATCCAGAAAATCAATACATTTTCTATCATACTGCATTGTGAATTCAATATTAGCCGGGTTAGAATTAATTTGTTTAAGAAAAACATCAAGAGTATCTTCATTGCCTAACCATATCATAAATACATCATCTATATAGCGCCACCATACGCAAGCATGCTGTTTAAACAATTCATTAGGATAGATGAAATCATCTTCAAATGTGCCCATATATATGCCTGCGTATGGTGGCGCCATATTAGCACCCATAGCGGTGCCTCTCTTTTGCCGGTAGTACATGTCACCAAATAGAAAATAATTGTTGTTCAATACAAATGCCAATAAATCAATTATAAAATTAATTTGTGAACCTGTATATATTTGTTCCTTAACCAAGTATTGTTTCACTGATTGTACACCCCCTACATGGGGAATACTTGTGTATAGATTTTTAACATCTAAGGTGACTAGAATCGGGTTTTCTTGGCCATTTAATTTAATCTCATTAAGCCTATTGAGGAATTCAGTAGAATCCTCCAAATAAGATGATAGTTTGGACACTATTGGTTTAAGTATTTTATCTAGAAAAGTGGCTATATTTGACAAGACTGAATCAACGCTTGCCACAATGGGGCGTCCCGGTGGATTAATGAGGGACTTGTGAATTTTAGGGAGTATATATATCAGGGGAGTGATACATACTTTCTTTAGCAAATATTGACTTAGTTTCTAGCCCCATTGTGGCAAGCGTTGATTCAGTCTTGTCAAATATAGCCACTTTTCTAGATAAAATACTTAAACCAATAGTGTCCAAACTATCATCTTATTTGGAGGATTCTACTGAATTCCTCAATAGGCTTAATGAGATTAAATTAAATGGCCAAGAAAACCCGATTCTAGTCACCTTAGATGTTAAAAATCTATACACAAGTATTCCCCATATAGGGGGTGTACAATCAGTGAAACAATACTTGGTTAAGGAACAAATATATACAGGTTCACAAATTAATTTTATAATTGATTTATTGGCATTTGTATTGAACAACAATTATTTTCTATTTGGTGACATGTACTACCGGCAAAAGAGAGGCACCGCTATGGGTGCTAATATGGCGCCACCATACGCAGGCATATATATGGGCACATTTGAAGATGATTTCATCTATCCTAATGAATTGTTTAAACAGCATGCTTGCGTATGGTGGCGCTATATAGATGATGTATTTATGATATGGTTAGGCAATGAAGATACTCTTGATGTTTTTCTTAAACAAATTAATTCTAACCCGGCTAATATTGAATTCACAATGCAGTATGATAGAAAATGTATTGATTTTCTGGATGTGACTGTAGCAATAGAAGAAAATAAGTTTAAAACTGATCTTTTTGTTTAAAAAAACTGACAAAAATACGTTTCTATCATATACAAGTTGTCATCCAGAAAACACAATTAAATCTCTACCGAAGTCACAATACATTCGTGTTAAACGAATAGTGAGCGATGAAGATGTATGTAATAGAAGGTTACTTGAAATGGGACAAAAATTTAAACAAAGGGGTTACCCGATAAAAATATTGGATGATGAATTAAAAAAGGTCAATCAAATCCCTCGTAATCAACTTTTACAAAAAACATTGAAAAACAAACAGATGGAGAGAATTCCATTTGTGAGTACATACAATGTCAATAGTAAGCAGATATCTGGTATTGTCAAAAAACATTGGCATATTTTAAAAAATAATTATCAGGATATAAAAGAATTTCAATCTTTTCCATTACTATCATACAAAAGACCTAAAAACTTAAAGGACTATTTAATCAAAACTGATATAGGTAGTAGTAAGACAAGGATGTCATTTTCAAAAAAGAAAGGCACTTTTCCCTGTTATAATTGTTCACATTGTAGTTGTGTGATTAAAGGCAGTGAGGTTGTCCACCCATACACGGGTAAAAAATATAGGATTAATGGTTTGTTTACTTGTCAAACGGATCATGTCATATATTCTCTAAAATGTCCCTGTGGATTAATATACATAGGGGAAACTACCCAAAAAATGAAAGACAGACTCACACAACACAAATACACCATACGTAAGGCCATCTCAGATTTACCTGTATCTGCACACTTTAAAGAGAAAAACCATAATGTTAACCAGTTAAGGTTTCAAATCCTTGAACATGTTCCAATACAGAGAAGGGGACAGGATAGGGTTAAAAAACTACAGCAGAGAGAGGTCATTTGGATCAATAGACTAGAAAGTATGCACCCTAAAGGTTTAAATAAAGACTATAACCTGTTCTTGTTTCTATAATGAGTTGATTGTGATAACTTACTGTAAACTTTTTCTCTATGATTTAGATCAAGATTCACATAAAGAAAAGAGAACAACTTGAAAAAAGAGATGTGCTGAATAACATAATATAAAAATAGGTTGTTTGAAAAAACATAAGGTTTTTATTTCGAATACTGTTGTTATGGTTTACATATAGTAAATAATATTTGAGTGGGTGCATTCCCCTGTTTAACATCCATCAGAGAAAAAACATATCTTGCAAGATTAGAATTTAGTTGTTAGTTTGATTACTGTTTTTAATAAAATAAAGATTTTTTTAAATAGCATTAATAAATGGTAATGAAAAATCACTAACATGAAAGTATCTCACATAATTCACAGATAAGATAATGAACTGTTAAGGTCGCTTTATATTTTCCTCATATTAACACTAAATATTTAATAATAAGAAGGTGTTTAAAGAATTACATATGTTGAAAATCACAAGGTTTTTTGTATAAGAAATGCATAGTTATGATTATGAAACAAAATCACTGTTTATTGATTATTTTTATTCTGTTGAAGGAATATGTATTATCACAATTGTAATTATTTACACCTGTGTTGTGTCACATGGATTGCCTATAAAAGGTGGAGTTGGATTATGTACTAATCACTTGGCTTGAGAAAGGGCAGAAGCCCGAAACGTCGCCTGTATTTCACTGCTTGTAATAAAAATTTTATAAAAAAAACAACTTGGAGTGCTGCAGCCATTTCTATTTTGCATATTAATACCTGTCAAGGTGAGACAGCGGCTGCTTGCACCCTTACCGAGGACTGAATTGGTGCTGGACGTTAACTTGTTTATATATATATATATATATATATATATATATATATATATATATATATATATATATATATATATATATATATATATATATATATATATATAGGTGTATCTGCATCTCTGTATATATATAATAAATACATATTCATCTCTTCATATATGTATGTAATCATATTTATGTATATTGACTGCATATATAAAGTGCTGATTATTTTTTAATGTTTGTGAAAATACAGTTTATTTATATATATATATATATATATATATATATATATATATATATATATATATATATATATATATATATATATATAAAGGTAAAGTAAGAAATCCGGGTAATCCTAGGATTACCCTGACAAAATTGACACCACCCCAAGCGGCTGTGGGCAAAGCCAGATGTCCTGTAATAGCCCCATCTACACCATTTATTCTGCCTCCGCCGAATCTCCAGCATCCACCTCAAGTATACCTTGGGGAGTGAGGTTTACAAGGGGGCTTTGAACCCCTTTGAACTCCCCAGGCGGACGCAAAAATTACAGTGAAGATGGGGGAATTACAGTGCATGCTTTATATGTTTGATGCCGTGATTCCGCACTCTGAGGTGATTTATGATCATACATCAGGCTTTACCCACCGCCGCCTTTGCAAAGTCCCTCTCACCCGGATAATCCCAGGATCAGCCAATATCTGACTATAACACACACACATCTCCTTTTGTATTCTTTGGAATCAGTACCAACAGCATGGATCAATGTTTATCAGTGGATTGTGCGGAATATGGGCCAGCAGTGGCTTTTCAAAACTAGTACATACACTCAGCTGTGATATGCTGAAGGCTCGGTACACTGTTGGCCAATACTTGTGACACCTATAGGAATGGGGGGGGGGGAATAATAAACATGAATTTCTGTGCATCTGTAAATCTTAAACCAAGCTATCTCTTACAATAAAATAATTATTATTGCATTTTGATGATACACTCACTTTAGGAAAAAAGTACTGAGAGTGAATGGTCTCAACACACAACTACAGACATTTCTTCTTAAATATACAAATTTGTTTAGAAGCAAATCCACCATGGTACTTTTATATTCATTTTTTTTTTTTTAATCCTGTCTTATAAAATTAATTAGGTCTGTAATAGAACTCCCTGACATTTGCAGTATATTAAGTCTGTGAGCTAGCTTTACAAAAAAATGCAGAAAACACAGTATAGAAAGCTAAATTTACAAAAGGTAAAATGCACAGGCAGTTACTGGCAACTTTGAAATGATTAAAAGTTTATATTAAAATTATCCCTCACTAATATAAATGCTACTATGTTTTTGTATCATGAATGCATAGGTACCAAATTAAACCGTCCAAATGATCTTTTTGGCAGTAAAACCATGAAAAGAATGTCATACAATATAAGCCCTATTCACTGGTAGGCGGATCAGCAGCGGTAAGACAAACAACAGACTTTTAGGAAACATACCAATCTCAAATTATTTCAAGACATATATCATCATAAAGAGGGTCTGTTAGAATTCAGTTATAATTGGTTTAAAGTGTTTCTAATTCATCACAGTCCACGGTAAAGGGATTAATCTCAGGTTTTGGAAGCACTAAACTGGGTAAACGCAATTGTTCCTTTAAAGGCCAATTTACCGGTTGAGAAGCTCTACTGTAAATTTATATTAATCAGCCAACTGATCTAGTAAGAAAAAAATATTTCAAATATATGTCAGGATAGGTAAAGTCCAGAGTTAGACCCAAATGCTAGAATGAGGTTAATAACACCCTAGCACAGTGAGTATATACCAGGACCTGACCCTGCGACAGCTGTAGTATAATATACTCACAGTAATAGACTGGAAGATGGCACAGCAGGGTCAGGAGAAGAAACTTCGTGTAGATAGGATTAATCAATAGAGTAATCAGGCAAGTGATGTTCAGCAACGTGTAATCAGGCAGGTAAGGTTAACCAATAGAATAGTCAGGCAAGCAATATCCAGTAACGTGTAATCAGGCAGATAGGGGTTAACCAGTAGAGTAATCAAGCAAGCAATGTCCAGCAACGTATAATCAGGCAGATAGGGATTAACCAATAGAGTAGTCAGGTAAGCAATGTCCAGCAACGTGTACTCAGGCAGGTATGGGTTAACCAATAGAGTAGTCAGGTAAGCAGTGTCCAGCAACGTGTAATCAGGCAGGTATGGGTTAACCAATAGAGTAGTCAGGTAAGCAATGTCCAGCAATGTGTAATCAGGCAGATATGGGTTAACCAATAGAGTAGTCAGGTAAGCAGTGTCCAGCAACGTGTAATCAGGCAGGTATGGGTTAACCAATAGAGTAGTCAGGTAAGCAATGTCCAGCAATGTGTAATCAGGCAGGTATGGGTTAACCAATAGAGTAGTCAGGTAAGCAGTGTCCAGCAACGTGTAATCAGGCAGGAAGAGGACGTTAATCAATAGAGTAGTCAGGTAAGCAGTGTCCAGCAACGATATGATCAGGCAGGTAGGGGTTCAGGGTTCAGAATAAGAAGGCACAGGTTCAGAATAACACAGGTATAACTTGTACTCACTTAGCCAACGAGTGAAAACAAACAGGCACTGATGAGAGGAGATGCCGGAATAAGAAGGCCTCCTGACGTCATCAGAAGTGCCGACAGGAACAGGGTTGCTAAGCAACCAAGAAAGCGCTACCGCGCTGAGACAGAGACAGAAGAAAGTGATCAGCAGCTGAGCGATCGCGACAGTGCCCCCACCTCAAGGACCCCTCCGGGGAACACGAACAGGCTTTGAAGGATTCTGGGCGTGGAACTGTTTGATCAAGGCAGAGGCACGGACATGAGAAGCAGGTTCCCAAGGACGTTCAGTGATGGGATATCCCTTCCAATGGACCAAATAGTATAGACGGTTACCCCTTAATCTGGAATCAAGAATTTGACTGATCTCAAATTCTGAAGTACCATCCACAAGGAACGGAGAGGGAACTCTACATTTGGTGGAAAACCGGTTAGAGACTGCTGGTTTAAGAAGAGATACGTGAAAGACAGGGTGAATCTTCAAGTTGTCTGGTAAAGCCACCCTGTAGGCAGTAGAACATACCTTGGAAACAATCCTGAATGGTCCGATGAATTTGGGGCCCAATTTAGCACAGGGTTGTTTGAGTCGGATGAATCTGGTGGAAATCCAAACCTTGTCTCCAGTCCGAAAAGAGGGCGCCTTCCGGCGTCTGCGATCAGCAAATCGTTTATACTTTCGAGTAGAGAGAAGAAGAATTTCCCGAATCTTCTTCCAGTGTTTACAAAGACTTCTCACTGTACGATCTGCTCCAGGAACTCCAGAACCTCCAGAAGACATAGGAAAAGTTCTAGGTTCGAATTGTAAGCTAGTTCTGCTAAAGGAAGAAGTTGAGACCAATTGGAGTGCTGATGATTAACATAGTGCCTGAGATAGGACTCAAGAGATTGATTTACCCGCTCAGTTTGACCGTTGGACTGAGGATGATGAGCAGTAGAAAGAGATATGGTAACTCCAAGCTGTTTGCACAGGGATTTCCAAAATCTTGAGACAAATTGAACTCCTCGATCAGAAACGATGTCCAAAGGAAAACCATGTAATCTGGTGATATGGATAATAAACAATTCAGCGAGTTTCTGGGCCGATGGTAATCCAGTTAATGGAACAAAATGAGCTGCTTTGGAAAACCTATCTACCACCACCCATATGGTCTTGTTTCCGGCAGAATTAGGAAGATCTGTAATAAAGTCCATGGAGACATGAGACCAGGGATAATACGGAACAGGCAGAGGTTGTAAGAGACCAAGAGGTAAAGATGAAGACTGTTTATTTGAGGAACAGGAATGACAAGCTGCAACATAATCCTTGACATCTTTGCCCATGGAAGGCCACGAGACATGTTGTTTGAGTCTCCACAAAGTATTATGCACTCCAGGATGTCCAGACAGAACATTATCATGAGCCCAACGAAGAAGTTTTAGGCGGAATTCAGTAGGTACAAACAAGATCCCAGGAGGTATGTTATAAGATGAAGGAACAGAAGCTTGAGCAGACTGTAATGCTTTTAAAGGAAACGTAAATAACTGAGCCAGAACTTTAGCAGGGCAGAGAATGGGTTCAGAATCCAGAAATGTAGAATCAGAAGCCAGAAATTGTCTAGACAAAGCGTCTGCTTTCGTATTATTAGAGCCAGAAATATAAGAGAGGACAAAATTAAATCTGGAGAAGAACAGAGCCCATCGGGCTTGACGTGAGTTGAGGCGTTTGGCAGTATGAAGATACAGAAGATTTTTATGGTCTGTGAGTATAAGAAATGGTTGAACAGTGCCTTCCAGCAGATGTCTCCATTCTTCCAAAGCCATTTTAATAGCTAACAGTTCTTTGTTACCAACGTCATAATTCAGTTCGGAAGTATTGAACTTCTTGGAGAAAAATCCCACAGGAAGGATCTTGCTAGAAACAGGATTCCGCTGAGAAAGTACTGCCCCAGCAGCAATCAGAGAAGCATTCACTTCAAGAATGAATTGGAGAGATGGAACAGGATGGCAAAGAATGGGAGCCAAAGTAAATGCAGACTTTAGAGATTCAAATGCCTGTAAGGCTTGATCAGACCAATGCTTGCAATCCTGACCCTTTTTAGTAAGAGCAGTAAGGGGTGCCGAGATGTTAGCAAAGTCCTTTATGAACTTACGATAGTAATTGGCAAGCCCCAGGAACCTTTAAAGAGATTTTAAGGAAGTAGGTCTAGGCCAATCTAGAATAGCCGACAGTTTGTCAGAATCCATCTTGAATCCAGACGGTGAAATAATGTAACCCAGGAAAGGAATAGATTCTTGATGAAAAGAACACTTTTCAAGCTTGGCAAAGAGAAAATTTTCACGTAATCTCTGGAGTACTAATGTAACATGATGAATGTGATCCTGTACAGTCCGGGAATAAATCAGAATATCATCAAGATAGATAATAACGAATTGATTAAGATAGTCTCTAAATATTTCATTAACAAAATGTTGAAAAACTGCAGGGGCATTGCATAACCCAAAAGGCATAACTAAATATTCGTAGTGTCCAAACCTAGTGTTGAAGGCAGTTTTCCACTCGTCCCCTTTACGAATTCTGACCAAATTATATGCCCCACGAAGATCCAATTTGGTAAAGATGGAAGCACCCTGGAGACGATCAAATAATTCGGGAATGAGAGGGAGTGGATAACAATTCTTGATTGTAATTTGATTAAGAGCTCGATAATCAATGCAAGGACGAAGACCTCCATCTTTCTTTTCCACAAAGAAAAACCCTGCCCCTACTGGAGAAGAATAAGGACGGATAAAACCTCGGGCCAAATTATCCTTGATATATTCCTCAAGTGAAACATTTTCTTGACGAGAAAGTGGGTAAGTTTTACCCTTAGGTAGAGGTGCTCCTGGTAATAAGTCAATGGGACAATCAAAGGTCCGGTGAGGAGGTAATACTTCAGCATCTTTTTTAGAAAAGACATCACAAAAAGAATGATATTGTTCAGGCAAAGAATCAGGAATGTCTAAAACTGCCACAACAGTACTAGAAGTTTTGGGAGCATTCTGTAGACACTGTGTGAAACAAGAAGATCCCCAAGCAACAAGCTCTCCTTTAGACCAGGAAAAAACTGGATCATGTAGTTGAAGCCAAGGAAGTCCCAGAATCAAAGGAAACTGTGGGGAAGAGATGATGCAAAGCAAATGGTTTCGGAATGAAGTACTCCTACAGACATGAGAAGTGGAATGGTAGAATGTCGAATGAAACCAGAACCTAAAGGTTGACCACTGACAGTAGTGACCTTAATTATTTGGCTCTTGGAAAGCAAAGGAATACGAAAAGCATTGACAAACTCCGAATCCATAAACATTCCTGCAGCTCCAGAGTCGATGAGTGCTTGAGCCTGAAATTTGGTGTTGCCAAAGCGGACAGTAACTGGAACAAACAGCTTGGGATTGAGGGAAGAAAAAGAACTTTGGCTTAACTCAGTCCCTCTTCCTGAAGTTAAGCCCTGGCTTTTACTGGACGAGTTGGACAATCTTTTAACATATGCCCCTTAATACCGCAGTAAAGACATAGTCCCAGATTACACCTTCTGAGACGTTCAGCTTCGGATAATTTAATAGCACCAACCTCCATGGGTTCACTTGACTCAGAGATAGAAGTATTTGGAGTAGGAAGTTTTGGAGAATGAGGCATAGGACGAAAGGAAGATCTGATAAAGGATCTTCTGTTACGGTCACGTTCATGGAGACGCTCAGAGTAACGAGCATCAAGCATGATACATAAGTTGATAAGATCTTCTAGAGAATCGGGAAGATCCCTATAAACCAATTCATCTTTCAAACGATCACAAAGACCTTTACGAAAATGCTGCACGCAGGGCCCCATGATTCCACATAGTTTCAGCAGCTAAAGTCCGGAATTCTATAGCGTATTGTGCTACAGAAAGAGATCCCTGTCTTAAATCTAAAAGTCCTGCTTCAGCCGCCGCTGATCTACCAGGTTTATCAAACACAGAAGAAAATATAGATACAAAAGTGTCAATATCCTGGAGCAAAGGATCATCCTTTTCCAACAGTGGAGAAACCCAAGCCAGGGCTTTACCCTTCATAAGAGAAATTAAAAAGGTGATCTTGGAGGAAGAAGAAACAAACATCTGAGGATTATTTCTGAAGTGAAGGCGGCACTGATTAAGAAATCCTCGACAGTCTTCAGGATTGCCGTCATATTTATCCGGTAGTGGAATTCTAGGAATAAATTGTTTTGCAGGTTGTGGAGGATTAAACGCAGGGTTAGAGCTGGCCGCAGGAACAACAGGTGTTGCAGAGACTTGAGAAGGTGGAGACAGATTATGCAAGAGAGCAGTTATTTGATCCAATTTAGAATCCAGGGATTGCAGGTGTGCAGAGTGGGTTCCAAGAAGCTGTCCCTGTAGAGCCACAGCTCTAGATAACTCACCAGGGTCCATTATATGGCCTGTTTGTAATGTCAGGATAGGTAAAGTCCAGAGTTAGACCCAAATGCTAGAATGAGGTTAATAACACCCTAGCACAGTGAGTATATACCAGGACCTGACCCTGCGACAGCTGTAGTATAATATACTCACAGTAATAGACTGGAAGATGGCACAGCAGGGTCAGGAGAAGAAACTTCGTGTAGATAGGATTAATCAATAGAGTAATCAGGCAAGCGATGTTCAGCAACGTGTAATCAGGCAGGTAAGGTTAACCAATAGAATAGTCAGGCAAGCAATATCCAGTAACGTGTAATCAGGCAGATAGGGGTTAACCAGTAGAGTAATCAAGCAAGCAATGTCCAGCAACGTATAATCAGGCAGATAGGGATTAACCAATAGAGTAGTCAGGTAAGCAATGTCCAGCAACGTGTACTCAGGCAGGTATGGGTTAACCAATAGAGTAGTCAGGTAAGCAGCGTCCAGCAACGTGTAATCAGGCAGGTATGGGTTAACCAATAGAGCAGTCAGGTAAGCAGTGTCCAGCAACGTGTAATCAGGCAGGTATGGGTTAACCAATAGAGTAGTCAGGTAAGCAATGTCCAGCAACGTGTAATCAGACAGATATGGGTTAACCAATAGAGTAGTCAGGTAAGCAGTGTCCAGCAACGTGTAATCAGGCAGGTATGGGTTAACCAATAGAGTAGTCAGGTAAGCAATGTCCAGCAACGTGTAATCAGGCCGGTATGGGTTAACCAATAGAGTAGTCAGGTAAGCAGTGTCCAGCAACGTGTAATCAGGCAAGAAGAGGTTAATCAATAGAGTAGTCAGGTAAGCAGTGTCCAGCAACGATATGATCAGGCAGGTAGGGGTTCAGGGTTCAGAATAAGAAGGCACAGGTTCAGAATAACACAGGTATAACTTGTACTCAGCCAATGAGTGAAAACAAACAGGCACCGATGAGAGGAGACGCCGGAATAAGAAGGCCTCCTGACGTCATCAGAAGTGCCGACAGGAACAGGGTTGCTAAGCAACCAAGAAAGCGCTACCGCGCTGAGACAGAGACAGAAGAAAGCGATCAGCAGCTGAGCGATCGCGACTATATATTTGTGTGTCAGCAATTCGCCAATGTTCGTGGCTTTTTTGGCAGATATTAGGTTGAGCAAAAACAGGAATTTTCAAGAAAACAGGGTAATGATACAGGAGGACAGAGCAAACTTCATTGTGAAACTGCAAAACTCCCAACAGTTTTAAGGCTTAATAATAATATCTGAAAATTAAATTAAACAATGGCCATTTGTGGTGAAAGGCACCTGCTGGATCTGGATGAGGTTTAAAGATTACATCAATTTAGTTATCTATATATATGTACTATATATATATATATATATATATATATATACACACACATATCACATACATATACAGTATATGTAATCGTCTTATGGGATAGATTCAGTTATCCATTCACTTTTTTTTATTTATTTTTTAGATAATTTGTGGTTTCTTTTAAACATAACAGGGCTATTAAAAAAAATATGGATATATTTCTCAGACTGGTCCTGAGTTCAATTATTTATAAGCTTATTGTTTCAATTTTTTTTCAATTTTCTTTTCAATTTTTTTTTTTAGTTTTTTTTTAGTTTTATGTAAAAAGTAAATAGACTTTTACAAAAAAAATGCAGCTTTCTATATCATTGAACGCACAATAAAATGGTAGAATATTCAAAATGATTAAAAAAATCATGCAGAATTAACGCCCCATGAAATGTGGGGGGTTTCTGCAAAATACACCCTTTCTGAAAATGTTGCTTTTTTATTTTTGTTCTCATTAGCCTATAAACCTCTGGATATGAGTTCACCAGTTCCGAAGACTTGTATAATGGAGCAAATACAGAAGTGCAAAAATCTTTCTTCCCCCTAAATGTTTCATCAAATGAGCAGCTTTCTTATTTTTGAGTTTTTTTTTTCCTTTTTCTTGTCTGGGGTTGCAAATCCTCATGATCCATTTTGTAGTCAGTTCTGAAAATGAAAACAGAAGGAAACAAGACAATTTGCTGTTTTAACAGTCTGTTGCTTTGTAAACTGTTTTGTTGCACAAAGTGGAGAAATAGTTTGGTGTGGCACACGGCAGCTATCTGCACAGGTCTGTCTCCCGCTTGTGCTTGCGTTTCTTGCTGTTGAAGTGCTGGTGTTGTGCTCTACCACTTTGCGGGTGCCTACTTGGCACAGATGTGCCATGACTAGTGTTCGGCTGACTCTGAAAACTTTTGCTGGATGAGGTGGAACGAAATAATCTGGTTGCTCCATGCTGGCCTTTGTTGCTGCTGTTTGAAGAAACTATGCTCTGGTTAGTTTGCTGTTTGCAATTAGGCTGCGATGAGCTAGTGAAGGTTTCTTGAGGGCCTGGTCTGCTGTCGCTGGTTTCCCGGCAAGATGGCTGCTTCAAGGTTTTGAATGGTGTCCCGTCTGAGTCCACATCACTGGAGCTCGATAGGGTAGAAGAGGATGATGACAGGGGGCCGGAGGAGTTGGAAGAGTGTTTGCCAACCACCTTGGAGGTCTTATTTTTGCCTTGACCTGAAGTTTTCGGTTCCGACACATTATTATTACATTTATCCAAGTGGTGGACATCTACTATCAAAGTCACTTCATTACCGTTGTATGCAGTTTCTGATCTATTTTGCTGCCCCCAGTGCTTCGATATCCAATCTCTATAAGTGACCACTTCCTGTGTCACCCTGATAATGCGTCCCAAGATGCTTTCCGTTTCATTTTTGTTCCCATCTTTTATCCGGATTCCAGTTTTTAAATAGTTGAAATGCCTCCCATAAAGCTCAAAGAACTCAATGAGTAATACACCATAGTTTGCTTCTGGGCTACAGGCATCTTCTCGTGGGTGCAACTGCAGGAAGCTAACTGCCATTAAAAATAGACTGTAGGAGCCAATACCCCCAGTGAAAACTTCATTAAGATCCCTTTGTAATAAGAACTGCTTTAAAACCAGCACCAAGTAAGGAAGAACTGGATACTTCTTGATAAAATCCCTGATGAGTTGTGCTGCTTTCACACCATTCTGGACGTTAAAACTTATGTCCACTTTTACTTCAGTGAATGAGTCAGTCAACTTAATGATTGGTACTGTGGCTTTGTCAAGGACTTTGACAGAGTTCTCATCAGCCACGTTGTGTTTCCTGAGTGCTTCCTCTAGAGTCCATAGGGGCAAAGTCTCCCATTTCCCAAACACCACAAGATCAATATCACTTGTAGGTAAATAGAGTCCGGTTTTAAAGCTTCCAAATATTTGTACATCTGCATTTGGCCATAATTCCTTTATAACATTTTCGATTCTATTAACAACCTCCATTCGCATTCTTTCCTCCTCTGGACGTGGGGACATATATTTGTAGAAGTCCAAAATCTCCTCATGAAGCCCAATGACCTCATCGCTATAGTTCCTGGTTTTCCAAGGTGTCCCATTGTATGAACTCACACCGAGATTGCTACCAGAGGGGCCATGTAATAGACTATAGTTGAGTCCGAACGTACTAGCCTTATTGTCACGTTTTCGCTTATTCCTATTGATGTGGTCATGTCCTTTTCTCCACCCACCAGGACTGTGGCTCATTAGCTGGTTGTTATTGTTAATGGTGGTCTACAGAGGTAGAAAGTCCCCCTGCTCCGCCAATGGTTGCATAGTGGAGACTGATGAGGCTTGAATTGGCCCACTATCCCTGTGCATGTTGGCCTCGCACCCCGAGGAGCTGGTGGAAGATCCGCTGTGTGCAGGGGAGTCGGGGCTGTTGTGGTTGAAGTAAAGGTTCCTCAGGCCTTGAGTAGTCTCCCAGATCTGCATCCACAAACTGTTGGAGGGACAGCGTTGCTCTGGCTGTAACCAGGCGATCCTTGGATCCATCAAATGGAGCCTGGGCCCCCCAATAACACACCCCTTGGGGGTGACCCCCTTGGCTGCTCTTAGCAGCTCTGTGACCCACTAGTTTCCTCTATTCAAATTATTTTTGACTACACTCAGTAGAATGGCACCCAATCCTCCCTTATGGTTTTACAGCCCAATCTGAGCCTACACAGTTCACAAAACCACTAAGCCCCAAAAAAATCGTAAAAAACTGACTCCTCCTTGCTATACAGTGCTAGCCAGTACAGCTCTCAGTACCCCCTCCTATAGTAAGCACTAGAAAACTCCACTATCCCCCGCTTAACAATTCTCTCTGCCTTCTTCTCCTCCCTTATCTATTCTCTCTCTGTAATTTAAAAAAAAAAAAACGACAAATAAGGGAGTTAGGCCCCAGCCGCGAGCTCTCGTGTTAAACTCTTCCCGACCTTAGAAGCTACGGCACGCCTGAATGTGGGGGTCCCATGTCCGCCCTGAAGTCCGTCCCCTGTCACACCGGCCACAGCAATGGCGGCTCCTCCTCTGCTTCACTGCGCATGCGCCAACCTCCGTCCAAATTTCTAGTTTTTTTTTTTAATGTACACTACTGTTACACCAGATATGAGTTGCACTGGTGTGACACTGTGCCCTGGCAGGCCCTAAAACGCACACACGTGAAGGAAACTGACTGCTATTATTTCACAGTCAAATTTCTAGTTTTTTTTTTAATGTACACTACTGTTACACCAGATATGAGTTGCACTGGTGTGACACTGTGCCCTGGCAGGCCCTGAAAAGCACACGTGTGAAGGAAACTGACTGCTATTATTTCACAGTCAAATTTCTAGGTTTTTTTTAATGTACACTACTGTTACACCAGATATGAGTTGCACTGGTGTGACACTGTGCCCTGGCAGGCCTTGAAACGCACACACATGAAGGAAACTGACTGCTATTATTTCACAGTCAAATTTCTAGGTTTTTTTTTAACCCCTTAACGACCAAGTACGTGCAGGGTACGTCCTAAAAAAAAAGGCAGTTAACGCCTGAGGACGTACCCTGCACGTCCTTGGTGTGGAAAGCAGCTGGAAGCGATCCTGCTCGCTTCCTGCTGCTTTCCGGTTATTGCAGTGATGCCTCAATATGGAGGCATCCTGCAATAACCTTTGTTAACCATCCGATGCAGACGCACGGACGAGCGCACATGCACGGGAGGGCGGGGGCGGGCGCGTGCACGGGGAGGGAGCGGGTGGGAACCGCTACACTACAGAAAAATCTGTAATAAAAAATATTGAAAAAAGGGATAGTAAGTAAAAAAAAAAAACGATAAGTAAGGTAGTGGGGATTTGTCTGTGGGGGGGGAAGCTACACTACAGAAAAAAAAAAACCTAACAAAAAAAGCCCTTTTTTTTGCAAACTGGGTACTGGCAGACAGCTGCCAGTACCCAAGATGGCCCCCAATAAGGTAGATGGGGAGGGTTAGAAAGCTGTTTTGGGGGGGATCAGGGAGGTTTGGGGCTAAGGGGGATGCTACACCACAGCATATGTAAATATGCTATAAAAAAATTAAAAAAACTTTTATTTTAGTACTGGCAGACTTTCTGCCAGTACTTAAGATGGTGGGGACAATTGTGGAGTGGGGGAGGGAAGGGAGCTGTTTGGGAGGGATCAGGGGGTCTGATGTGTCAGGTGGGAGGCTGATCTCTACACTAAAGCTAAAATTAACCCTGCAAGCTCCCTACAAACTACCTAATTAACCCTTTCACTGCTAAGCATAATACACATGTGATGCGCAGCAGCATTTAGCGGCCTTCTAATTACCAGAAAGCAACGCCAAAGTCATATATGTCTGCTATTTCTGAACAAAGGGGATCCCAGAGAAGCATTTACAACCATTTGTGCAATAATTGCACAAGCTGTTTGTAAATGATTTCAGTGAGAAACCTAAAATTGTGAAAAATGTAACGTTTTTTTTAATTTGATCGCATTTGGCGGTGAAATGGTGGCATGAAATATACCAAAATGGGCCTAGATCAATAATTGGAGTTGTCTACTACCCTACACTAAAGCTAAAATTACCCCAAAAAGCTCCCTACATGCTCCCTAATTAACCCCTTCACTGCTGGGCATAATACACGTGTGGTGCACAGTGGCATTTAGCGGCCTTCTAATTACCAAAAAGCAATGCCAAAGCCATTCTGCTATTTCTGAACAAAGGGGATCCCAGAGAAGAATTTACAACCATTTATGCCATAATTGCACAAGCTGTTTGTAAATAATTTCAGTGAGAAACCGAAAGTTTGTGAAAAAAATTGTGAAAAAGTGAATGATTTTTTGTATTTGATCGCATTTGGTGGTGAAATGGTGACATGAAATATACCAAAATTGGCCTAGATCAATACTTTGGGATGTCTTCTAAAAAAAAATATATACATGTCAATGGATATTCCGGGATTCCTGAAAGAAATTAGTGTTCCAATGTAACTAGCGCTAATTTTGAAAAAAAGTGGTTTGGAAATAGCAAAGTGCTGCTTCTATTTATGGCCCTATAACTTGCAAAAAAAGCATAGAACATGTAAACATTGGGTATTTCTGAACTCAGGACAAAATTTAGAAACTATTTAGCATGGTTTTTTTTGGTGGTTGTAGATGTGTAACAGATTTTGGGGGTCAAAGTTAAAAAAGTGTGTTTTTTTTCCATTTTTTCCTCATATTTTATCATTTTTTTATAGTAAATTATAAGATATGATGAAAATAATGGTATCTTTAGAAAGTCCATTTAATGGCAAGAAAAACGGTATATAATATGTGTGGGTACAGTAAATGAGTAAGAGGAAAATTACAGCTAAACACAAACACAGCAAAAATGTAAAAATAGCCTTGGTCCCAAACGGACAGAAAATGGAAAAGTGCTGTGGTCATTAAGGGGTTAATGTACACTACTGTTACACCAGATATGAGTTGCACTGGCGTGACACTGTGCCCTGGCAGGCCCTGAAATGCACACGTGTGAAGGAAACTGACTGCTATTATTTCACAGTCAAAAAAGTATTGTTTTTTTTTTAAATGTACACTACTGTTACACCAGATATGAGTTGCACTGGTGTGACACTGTGCCCTGGCAGGCCCTGAAACGCACACATGTGAAGGAAACTGACTGCTATTATTTCACAGTCAAAAAAGTGTTCTTGTTTTTTAAATGTACACTACTGTTACACCAGATATGAGTGGTGGCACTGGGCAAGTGGGCACAGTATACGCTGTGAGCCTGACACACCATGCTGGCAGGCAGGAAACTGCAATTAGATTACACATAAAAAAGGGCTTTTTGGGGTGCTGTCCTTACAGCAGAGATCAGATGAGTCCTTCAGGACTGTAGTGGACACTGAATACACTAGCCTAGCTATCGATTTCCCTATTAAATCAGCAGCAGCTACACTGTCCCTGCTCTCACTAAGAATGCAGCTTCCGAATGAATCTAAAATGGAAGCTGTCCAGGAGGTGGGAGGGTCTGGGAGGGAGGGTCTGCTGCTGATTGGCTGGATGTGTCTGCTGACTGTGAGGTACAGGGTCAAAGTTTACTCAATGATGATGAATAGGGGGCGGACCGAACATCGCATATGTTCGGCCGCCGAGGCGAATGCGAACAAGCTATGTTTGCCGGGAACTATTTGCCAGCGATTTATTTGGGACATCTCTACGTAGGAATTTTTTTTTTTATTCTTAATATCCAGACGGATCCTGCTGCCCAACATAAAGCTTCCCATATTGTACAAATGAGAAAAATGTCTGTGTAAAAAGTCCTCTGGCTATGATGTACTTTTGGGAAACTTTGCCTCCTCCTAGTGGCCAGGAGTGGAATTCCCAGGAGTAATGGCTCGTAGACTCATCACCTTTTTGAAAGAAAATAGCCTGCATTTAGAGACACTTGAGGCCCATTTATCAAGCTCCGAATGGAGCTTGTGGGCCCGTGTTTCTGGCGAGTCTTCAGACTCTTGTGAGCTGCTGGTGCAAAGCTGAATACCGAGAGTGTATTGCTCTCCGCATTCAGCGATGTCTGTCGGACCTGATCCGCACTGTCGGATCAGGTCCGACAGACATTTGATAATTCGGCCTCCATGTCAGCAGACCAAGACTTGAACCATACAGTTTGCCTTGCTTTACAGCACTTTTTGCATTAATGTGAACCATTTTCACCACTATGTCACAAATAAAGCTGCTCTTCAAAAATAATTTCCCAAGAAATTAGTTCTGAAAGATTTTTACACCAGACCGCAGCTACACAAGAAACACTGACAGCAAGGGACAGTAAACCCAATTTTTTTCTTTCATGATTCAGATAGAGCATGCAATTTTAAGGAACTATCTAATTTACTCCTATTATCAATTTTTCTTCGTTCTCTTGCTATCTTTATTTAAAAAGCAGGAATGTGTTGCATAGGAGCCGGCCCATTTTTGGTTGAGAACCTGGGTTATGCTTACTTATTGGTGGGTAAATGTAAGCATCCAATAAGCAAGCGCTATCCATGGTGCTGAACCTAAAATGGACTGGCTGCTAAGATTTACATTCCTGCTTTTAAAATAAAGATAACAAGGGAAAGAAAAAAAATTGATAATAGGAGTAAATTAGAAAGTTGATTAAAAGTTTATACTCTATCTGAATCATGAAAGCAAAAATTTGGTTCAGTGTCCCTTTAAACAAAAAGCTTGCAAGCCGGAAGGACCCTCCTTGAAAGCCTTCAGCGTTTTGAGCTAAAGGGGTCCTTAAGAGGTAATATCCTCCAAATAAATTGTAGTCCATTGGCAAGAGTGGACATTAGCCGCATTCATCTTAGGAACAGTTTCCCTATACCTCTATATTTGCAGAAAGAAGAGAAACTGTTTTGAGCTTTGCAGACAGAATTTATTTAGAAATGAGATCAGAAACCGAGTCAGGCATAGGAAAAGAGATGGCTGTTTAGAAGCCCCCTTTTAAAAAAAAGACTGTTTGTCTGTAGCAAGAACATCCACAACTTCCAAAGCAATAAAACCTCCCATAATAGAGCATGAATATGCTCAACCCTGAAATTCAAGGAAACGTTCTTTGCCACAGTGACAGGGTCCTGAGTTTCAGAAAATCTGTCCTTCGTAAAGGAATCTTCAAATTCAGAGTTGCTCTTGCCAAAAGCCAGAAGGATCACATTTCAACATATGCAATTGTCTGTGTTTAACTGCTGGAGGCTTAACTGCCAACAATTAATTAGTGACAGAGTGAATATATTCCTTAAAATTGTGGAGATAATTCTGTACACCCCCCGTGTAGATGTGGTGAATCATAGTCCCTTGATATAAAGGCAGCTCTGCAAAACCCTGTCCACTATAAGACCCAGACTTAGCACATGAGGTACATAGCTGAGCAGGCGGAGACACCTGAAAATCCTTACACAAGTTGGAAGACATAAAATTGTCATTGGATCTACATTCTAAAGGATCAGCTGATGGCCCTGAGCTGCACCAACTTGCTCCATAGTATAATACAGAGGAATAATGAAGAATAGTATCGGCAATAGACAATCATATAAGTAGTAAGAATGCATACAGACATCCTTGGCAAAACTGAATAATCCTTGTAAGGGAATATAATGAAAAAATACAGAAAAGTAAGCACTGAAAATAATAACAAAACAGTAAAGACTAGTAATAATAAACCACAGCAAACACATGGTTAAATAATCAAATTTGAGAAGAGCTCTGATATGATCAGTGTCTCACACCTCCTAATAGCTTCTCCCAACAAGCTGAGATGGTTACAGCATCACAGGAATAAGAAAAAATATAGACATGAAAGTGCGCCAAAAAGGATAACTCTTACCACACCAGCTCTACTGCAGATCTGTCAACTCACACAGTCTGTAGAGAATATTAGACAAGGAGTAGGAAAAATGGAAAGAAATACCATATTAAACAAAAATAATAAAAGGGAATTTAAAATCCAAGAATGTATAATATGCACAGATAAAAATATTGTCTACATGATTCAGTGTAAATGTGGAATGCAATACGTAGGCGAATCAGAACGCCCCCTACGTGAAAGAATACGAGAGCATATTTTATCCATCGAAAATATGGACGAGGATAGAAATAAGGACCTACCTGTCCCTAAGCATTTTAAAGCCTGTAATAATGGTAATTTAAATTTTTTTAACTATATGGGCATAGCCAAATTACAAAAACAAAAGAGAGGGGGAGATAATCAAAAAAGATTATTGCAGCTAGAAAGCAAATGGATTTACAATTTAGACACTCTTCACCCACAAGGTCTGAATTTAGAAATTGAACTGAGAAGTTTTTTCACATAGATCATAACACAATACTACAAGAAATCATAAATACCTACAGTCTCTATATTGAGACTGTTTCACCCATCTATTACACATTGGTTTGTTCTATAAAACTTAGAATGTCCAACTTTATATGTATATATTATTTAGTCCTTTATTACCAAAGAAAAAACGTTTAAAGTATATAAATAAATCTGATAATTTTTCTATCTTAACAAAAAAAATTTAAGTTTTATTTTTCATATGATGCAGGTCATATATAGATATGTACAATCTTTTTAATGTACAGTAATAACTTGGAAATACATTGGAAAGTACCAATAGAAATATAAAAATGTAAAAATATTTTTTCAACAAAGGAAAAAAGTGAACTAAGCTAACCGATTCTATTCCAGTTTTCACTATAATTATTTACTTAATCTAAAGTGGCTTTTAAACATATTGAAACCACACACAGTAAAGTACCAATATATATATAAAAAATATCTTTTCAACAAAGGAAGAAAAGAAAAAAAAGAAAAAAAAAGAGAACTATTCCAGTTTTTTACTAAAATTATTTATTAAGTTGTTTATTTATTTTATTATTTTTTTCTAATAAGAATACATGAATACTCTATAGCGGCTTTTAAGCATATTGAAAACCACACACAGAAATGATATTGGCTTTGACAATGCTTCAATAAAACAATTAAACAATTTACTCAATCAGGAACAAAGGTATAAAAGATAGGATTCTAAGCAGGTCTGACAGAAGCTTGAGAAAGGCTCTTTGGAGCTGAAACGCGTTGCTTTGGATACAGACTGCTTACTGATCACCTTGGATACAGACTGCTTACACTGCACTGGAGAAACCCTGCTCTCTACCTATCTGTCAATCTCGCATTTGGTGGGCGTGTCAAGACCAGACACGGAAGTGACAGAGGCAACTTTCACAGGAGACATACACGCTGCAACAAGCGCTCCTAGAAACTTTGAAAGGACAAAGAAAGTTTCTCATCTATACCTCATTTGGACACGCAAGAACCTTCTTATATGACTTGGAACTGCAAATAAGGTACCTTTTTCAAAGTCTGTTGATTAATAATATCGCAAAAGACAAGCTAAGTGTTCAATAACTATTGTGATATAATTACTGTGACATACAGAAAACGGCTCAAACACCTAGCCTAAATCTTTTGGTCATATCACAAAAAGGCTTATTTCAAAAAGGCTGAAAATAAACACCTATTGTTGAACCGGGTGTCAATAGTTGTCTTCAACAACGATCTCTAACAAATTCTTCCTTCGGTACATTTTATGAGCGAAAAGCCAAATATTTTACAAAAAGTATTTTTAAATACCTACCAAGGTATAAACTGGACTTGCTAATTTTATACACTGTTTTTACACACATATATCATATACTAATTTTAGCTACACCTCAATACAATTGGTTGGTACCAACTTTCTCACATAACCACTTTAAGATTAAGCAATTTTGACTAACTGTTTTATATTGATTCTAATAAAAGAATATTATTTTTAACCAATATTTTTTTTTTTTTTTTTTAATTACACAAAAACAGATAACAAAACAGAGTGCATCCACAAGTGTACAATAATACAAAGCAGAATACAGTCTCGGTTAAGAGATAAAAGGCACCTTCAGCGGATAGAGATGCACACCTTACCACTCAACGGAGAAAACAGTTCTGACATGGCATATTTTCTTAATACACAAGACCCTAATCAAGACTGCAGGCTCCTGTAATGCTATATTCTCCAAACCCTAACCGACACACACACAAGAAAAGAAAAAAAAAAAAAAAGAAGACCCCCCCCCCCCCCTACTAGTCTCCACCACATTCTATCAGGCAAATTGCCACTCACCTCTTAAGTTAGCTTCCAATAAGTAGAGAGAATTCTTAAACGGCTGCAGGGCCAATTTTTGAGTTTCCTGATCTAGAGATTTGATATCCCCCATTTATTTAAGAAAGACTTGATATTGTTCTCTAACTGTGCCTGTACTGAGGCTTGTTCTAGGAACATTTGATATATTATCGCATTTTTAAATTCAGAAAATTTAGGTTCTTTTTTAGACTGCCAATGTTTTAATACCAGTTTCCTACCAATCAATATCATTGTGTTTATTAATAAATGACTAGGACCTGCTTCTTCCTGGGTTACCAAAAAAAACTGCATGTTTGCTTACTTGGAAGTATTGATTTAGGATTTTAGTGGCCCAAAATGAGATTTTCCCCCAGAATCTTTGAATTACTGGGCAGAGCCAGAAGAGATGGAGCATATCTGCTGCAAAAAATTTACATTTGCTACAGACTATTTTCTCATGTTTTTTATCCCATCGGGCCTGCCAGCTAGGTGTGTAATAACATTGGTACAGAATCTTTATCTGTTGTTCTTTAAAGTATTCTCCTCTCATCGCCTTTGCCACCCTATCTCCAGAGTTCTTAATTAAATCTATTTCTTGTGGGTTTTTACCTACTATATCCCATTTAATTTCCAAATATCTTTTATTACTTTGTCCTTGAGAGGTGAGTAAAGCGTAATATGAATGCGCGATGGAAAATTTTCCCGCCTGAAACAGACTGATTATCTGCCTGAGTGTATCATTGTCCCATTCTATTTCCTTTATTTTCCTGCATTGTTCAACATAGTGGCGTATTTGTAGATAAGAAAAGAAAAGACGATTTGGCATATTATATTCTGATTTGCATTCATTAAAACTTTTAATCGAGTTATCTTCTTTTTTAAGTAGCTGTGAGATATAATTGATCCCTAGATCTGACCAAGCACTAAATCTAGCGGAGTCAAAGCCTTCCTCAAATTCAGGATTGCCTTTGATTGTTAAAAAAGATGACCCTCTATGATTTATCCCAATTCTGGAACAGAATTGGCGCCAAGCCCGTATTGGTTGATCTATAATTAACATCCCCCTTATTTCTTTGGAGATTAATTTTAGAGGCATGTGTGTCAATACTTTAAGGGCATAGGGTGCTACTAAGGCTCCTTCAATTTCAAGCAGAGAAAAATGTCCTTTATCAGAAAACCAGTCCCAGACAAATTTTAAATTGGAAGCAATATTATAAAGCTCAAAATCAGGAAGAGCCATACCTGCAGCCTCTTTCCTGGCACACAGACGTTTTAACGCTATCCTAGGTTTTTTTTTGCTCCAAATGAATTGTGTTATTAATTTATTGATTAACTGCCGATCTTTTCTCAATAATAGAAGTGGGAGAGCCTGGAAGATATAAATAAATTTGGGAAGGGAGATCATTTTTATTAAATGTATTCGGCCCATAAGAGATAGGGGCAAGTTTTTCCATCTTTCTAGATCTTCCTGAAATGATGCGATAGCTGGTGCAAAGTTTAAATTGTACCATCTCTTAGAGTCAGGTGCGAATTTTATCCCTAAATATGTAATATGATCTTTGGCAACCTTAAAAGGAGTTTCTGGAGAGCTTTTCAATTTGATAAGCCACATAAGTTCCGATTTTTCTTTATTAATTGCAAAGCCGGTAAAGGCCTGGAAAGCTTCTAAGGCTTCCATAATTATAGGCAAGTTGTAATGGAGATTTTGAGCAAAAATAAGGAGGTCATCAGCATATATAGCTTGAGTTATTCTATGACCTTCGATGTTGATCCCTAGCAGTTTTTGTCTAAATGTTGCCAAAGGCTCTAGAGCCAGGTTAAAAAGCAACGGGGATAACGGACAACCTTGTCTTGTTCCTCGATGCAGAGTGCATTGTTCTGAAGTTAAGGAGTTAACACTTAGAATCGCCCCTGGATTAGAATATAATAGGGCAATAATTTGAGAGAATTTACCCTGGATACCAAAATTCGTGATGGTTGTAAACATATGATCCCAAAGTAACGTGTCAAATGCTTTTTGTGTGTCTATCGATATAATTGCAGCGTCTTCTATAGGCTTTACTCCCCTTTCTTTTTTTAATTCACAATAATTAATTGCTATCTCTAGTTTCCTAAGATTTTTAATAAGTGTCCTACCTTTAATAAATCCAGTTTGATCAGGATGAACCAATGTGCTAATCACTTTTTGGAGTCTATCTGCTAATATGTGGGTTAAGATTTTGTAATCCACGTTTAGTAGAGAGATAGGCCTATAAGACTCCATTATTTCTCTATTTTTACCTTGTTTATAGATTAAGATTATTCTAGATTCTATAAAATATTTAGAAGGTGTTTGATTTTCCTGGAGGAAACAATTAAACAACTTACATAGAGTAGGGGTGATCGTATTTGCAAGGATTTTCGCCTGGGAGATCATCCGGGCCTGGCGCTTTGTTTAGCTTCAATTTCGCAATCGAAATTTTTAATTTCCCGTTCCTTAATTGGAGAGTTAATTAATAATCTTTGTATATTTTTTATTATTATTTTTTATTTTTATTTTTGAATTAGAACTTAATAATTTTAAGATATTATTCTATGAAAATTCTTTAAAAACTAAAAAACTTTTTTTTTTCTATACATTTCTTTATATAAACATAGACATAGAAATACAAATACTACTAAGACCATTGTCATTTGGTAGATATTAAGCCAGTGTTTGCACACAGGCGCACACATATAAGACAATCATAACTGCTACTAAAACTATTTATTCAGATGACTTGGGGTTTCTGATTTTTATGTGAAGTATTATCTACCACCAGCGCATAGATTTTTAGTTGTTTAATCATAAATAACTCACACAGTCTGGCCATGTGGCACCCGATCTGTTCTCTTATCTCAGTCACCCGGTGATCTCCATAGATCACACGATTTCCTGGTGACATGAGCACAACTAGCTGTCTGCAGCTGTGACTCTCTTCCCTGCTTCATATTGTACAGCAGATCACGGTGTGCAAACTCTCCCCCCTTACAGAGTCAGCCTGCTCCTCTGCTAGCTATTCATGTTTAGATTAAATAGCTAGAGGGGGCAGAGCTCCCGACCAGAGGCGTAACTAGAAACCACAGGGCCCAGGTGCAAGAACCCCCCCCCCCACAATAAGTAACTAATATTTTCAAAGGGTTAATGACCATTGGGCCCCTGATTTCACTATGAATATATACAGGGTAGATCCCCCTCCATGACATGCAATTGTTTTTAGCCTGGCCCAATGGTGTTTTGGGCATAGAAATGTATGCCAACACTGGCATAGGTGCTGTAATTACCATTTTTGAATAAGTAACTGATATTTTCAAAGAGTTAATAACCATTGGATTGGGCCAATGATTTCACTATGAATATACACAGGGTGGATACCTCTTCATGACATGCAATATTTTTAGCCTGGCCAAATGGTGTTTTAGGCACAGAAATGAATGCCAATACTGGCATAGGTGCTGTAATTCCATTTTTTTGAATAAGTAACTGATATTTTCATAGGGTTAATGACCATTGGGCCCCTAATTTCACTATGAATATAGACAGGGTAGATCCACCTCCATGACATGCAATTGTTTTTAGCCTGGCCCAATGGAGTTTTGGGCACAGAAATTAATGCCAACACTGGCATATGTGCTGCAATTACCATTTTTGAATAAGTAACTGATATTTCCAAAGGGTTAATAACCATTGGGCCACTGATTTTACTGTTAATATATGTAGGGTAGATTCCCCTCCAAGACTTGCAATTGTTTTTAGCCTGGTCCATTGGTGTTTTGGGCACATAAATGAATGCCAACCCTGGCATAGGTGCTGTAATTCTCATTTTTGAATAAGTAACTGATATTTTCAAAGGGTTAATAACCATTGGATTGGGCAATTGTTTTCACTATGAATATACACAGGGTGGATACCTCTTCATGACATGCAATATTTTTAGCCTGGCCCAATGGTGTTTTGGGCACAGAAATTGATGCCAACCTTGGCATAGGTGCTGTAATTCCCATTTTTTAATAAGTGACTGATATTTTCAAAGAGTTAATAACCATTGGGCCACTGATTCTACTGTTAATATATGTAGGGTAGATTCCCCTCCATGACATGCAATAGTTTTTAGCCTGGCCCAATGGTGTTTTGGGCACAGGAATTGATGCCAACCCTGGCATAGATTCTCTTATTCCCATTTTTTAATAAGTAACTGATATTTTCAAAGGGTTAATGACCATTAGATACCTTTCATAATCTCACTTTTTACTATTTTCTTCCTCTTAGTGCATACCTCATAATAGTCTCCGTCTCTCCTCAACTCACCAGCTTATTTTAAGTTATAGACTGTGAGCATCTTCCCATCCCTCAAGTTTCAGAGTCAATACTGTATGTCACGGGTCATATAAAGACTCTTTCCATAAAAACTTTATGGTGTGTATATCATTAAGTTTCTGTCGTTTGAGAAATCCTTGTTCCTCCAGGACGAGTAAGTCAGCTACTTTCTCTATCCACATTCTTTTGGTTGGGATGTCTTGTGTTTTCCATTTAAGGGTTATTAATGATTAAGCCCCATTCAATCCTATCTGTAACAAGGTCAGCCTCAGTTTACACGGGACTTTAGGTAGGACATTCAGGAGGGCTATTCTGGGGATTAGTCTGAAGTCTGTTTTCAGTATCTTTCGGAAGTGAGATTCCACTCCTTCCCACAATGTCTTTAATTTACCACATTCCCGCCACATGTGTTTGTAGCTGCCTCTAGCATCACATCCTCTCCAGCATTTATCACTGGCCGCATTGTATATGGAATGTAGACATGATGGTGTCAAATACCAGCGTAAGACTACTTTAAAATTAAGTTCCAACATTTGGGGGAAGTGGATGCCCTTTTTATTATAATGAAATACCTTTCTCCATTCCTTTCTATCTAGAATCATCCCCAAGTCATTCATGCTATTTGATCGTATATGTTGGAATGTTTGTGTACTGAGGGGGTTGTATGATAGTGACAAGGAGTGCGGTATTGTTTTGTTTATGTAACATACATTTTCAAATGGAGCAATTTCCCTGAGGTAATTTGTCTTAAATGGTGAAGTGTGTATGAAATGTGAGAGTTGGGCATGTTTAAGCCAACTTGAGTAGTTGCCTCCCGCTACCTCTCTTATACTGATCCTATCCAATAGTTTACCTTCTGCAATAAAATCGGATATAGGAGTAGTGTAACCCAATTCTTTCTGTCTCTGATATCCCCTGTCCAGTCCTCCTAGAAGTTCCGCGTTAATGGGTATAGGGAAGAGAGGAGATCTGGGTCCTGTAATGTGTTTACACCGTGCTATAATTGTATTCCATGTGTTAAATGTATTTTTATGTATCTCAATTCCTGAGCACTGGGGAGGTCTTATGGTTTTCGGGATCCAGCATAGTGCTCCCACTGAGGGTACTTTTAAAATATGGGAGTCCAACACCACCCACGCCTTAGTGTGTCTTGCACCATGCCAATCTATCACCCTTTGTAAGGTGATAGCGTATATATAATTAGCTATACATGGAAGTCCCAATCCCTCATTCCTGGTGGATCTAGACATTGTGTCTCTACACACTCTGGGTTTACTCTGTTCCCAAATAAAAGCGTTAATATGTTTCTGTGTTTGAGATATGAACCATTTTGTTATTCCAATTGGGAGGGCTTGCAATACATAGAGAATCCTGGGCGATGTGGTCATTTTTATACACTGAATACGACCCTACCAAGAAATTGGTTTTCCTAACCACTTCTTTAAATCTCGTAGTGTGTTTAATAATGTAAGGTAGTTACTGTTAAATAAGGTTGTTGGTGTGGATGAGAGGTGGATCCCCAGATATTGAAGAGTTTTAGTTAGTGAAACATTTAGTAACTCTGATTTTTGTTGATTAACTAAAAAGTTTGAGAACTGACCAAATTTGTCAAGTTCTGATATTATTTCCGGGATTTTGGTGGTTGGTGATGTTATTGTAAAAAAGCACATCATCTGCATATAAGGCTATTTTACAACCATTTGGGCCAATCTTTATTCCCTTAATGTTGGGATTTGCTCTGATATGTGCTGCCATGACCTCCATGGTCAGTACAAATAAAGTAGTGGACATCTCGTTCCATTCTTGATTTTGAAAGGTCTGGAGAGCATATCATTCGCCTTTACCTTGGCTGTGGGAAGAGAGTATAAACTGAATATTCGCGCTATCATTTTGGGGCCTATCCCAAACAACTCTAACACTTCTTTTAAAAAAACGCCAATTTATACGGTTGAACGCTTGTTCAGCGTCGGTCACGAGAATCACCGTTATGTTTAGCATAGGACATTAGTGTAAGGGCTCTAATTGTGTTGTCCCTTGCCTCTCGGCAAGGGACAAAACCCACCTGGTCCATGTGCACCATATCCTTCAGGAGACTAGACAATCACCTTGCAAGGGTTTTTCCAAGAATCTTAACGTCTGTATTTAAAAGAGATATGGGCCTATAGCTACCTGGGTCTGTGGGTGGTTTGTCTGGTTTTGGAATGACTGAGATATGCGCTAATAACAACTGATTGGGTAATACTTGTTCATTATCTAGTGTGTTAAAAAGGTTTTGTAAATGTGGCGCCATGATATCTTTGAATTTCATGTAGTAGGCATTTGTAAACCCATCAGGTCCTGGGCTTTTCCCGGAAGGTAAACTCGATATCGCGCTTAGTATTTCTTGCAGAGTGATAGGCTGTTCTAGTTTATCTTTTTTACTAGTCTGTACTTTGGTTACCTCTGTTTCTTCAAGGTATTCCAGCATTTTGTTAATATGTTCTGGAGTGTCATTCGAATCTATGTTATACAGTTTCACATAATATGAGCTAAAGTGATTTGCTATTTCCAAACTGTCATATAAAGTGCGATTATCAGGTATTTTAAGTGTGTTTGTCTGTGAACTAAGTGTTTGTGTCTAATAATTTTGTTAAAAATGGGCCAGCCCTATTGCTTTCATAAAAAAATGTTTTCCTAAGGTAAAGTGCTTTTCTCTGGGCTTCTTTTGTTAGGATTGAGTATAAGTCCTGTCTCTCCTTAGTAAGGTGTGAAAATATGGTTTTATCCTTTGGTTTATTTTTATGTTTCAAATCAAGACATTGAATCTATGCCATTTTTGTGTTTATGGATTAATTGTATATTTCTCTCTTGTGTGATTTATATTTAATATATTCCCCCCTTATTACTGCTTTATGAGCTTCCCAAACACACCCAGGGATGAATCAGTTATCACATTAATTTGGAAGTACTCTCTAAGCGATTTATCAATTGCCTCAAGTGTATCTGGATAATGGAACAAAGAATCGTCAAGCCTCCAGATGTACAGTGTTAATGGTCGGTCAGGCCATTCAATATCAATTCAAACTGTCAAATGGTCTGACCAGACTGTCAGTTGGATGTCTGAATCTTTTAATTGGGATAGGTGGTTATGATCAATGAACAAATAGTTTATCCTAGTATAAACAGACCATGTATGTGAATAAAAGGTGTAATTGCGCTGAGCTGAGTGTTGTATACGCCATATATCCACAAGGCCTAATTGTTCCATGCATTTATACACTATATTAGGAGGTCTTGTTTGTGTTTGGATGGTTCCCGAGGATGTATCCAATATTGGGTCAAGCGTGACATTTAAATCTCCTCCCACAATCAGAATTGTCTTTTTGTGTTTACCAGAGTCACTGGTCTGTTAAAGAGGAGACCTACAATAATCAAAATTCTCCCTTCAGTTACCTTGTTAAGCATTTGAAAGTGTAAGTGTCTATGAATGAGGATTCCTACCCCCTTTTTTTATATTATGAGAGTGAAAAAACCCATTTGGGAATTCTCTAGACTTACATCTTGGTTCTGCAGTTGCTAAAAAGTGTGTCTCCTGTAAAAAAATATTATTGAGTCCCTATGTTTAGCAAAACTCTTAAGGGCTATGGATCGTTTTGTGGGAGAGTTGAGTCCCTTTACATTTTGTGTTATTATAGATATTTTTGTGTTATGCATGGGAAAAATTTAGAGAGGCAGGTTTAGTCTCACCTGTCCGTAGCGTCGAGGTAGTCATCGAAAGGGTTGTTACAAAGGAGGTAAAAACAACCATATAGCATTATACATGAGAGAGGAAGGTGGTTTCTCCTTACTAATCTATGGAGAGCGAGCATAAAAAAAGAATAATAAACACATAGGTTAATCTAAACATATTACAAACTAGTTTCTCATTCGTTAACTTATCAAAACGAAACAACTGGTATTTGAGTAGTGAATTGCTACTCATAGGAGGGGTGAAGGAATTTGAAAAGTCCTTTTGCCGATCATCTTCCTTCAGGCATCGTTATGTATTAAATTGAAAGCTTTGAATAATGTCAGTATATTATAAAGCCTCTTCTGACTTAAATCAAGAACATTCTGTATTCCTCTAAATTTCCACTCTTTTGCTCAGTGTTTCATGTTGGAGCTGCAGCAATCGCTGCTGGAGATTTTGCCATTGAAGATGTATTTCTTCTTTTGGGTGGCATGGATTTCCACTCTGGGCGTTGAGGCTTGGGTGCATTTTTCTTTCTTAATTGATCATCTTGGTTGTTGTCTGTAATCCTTTCGAGGAAAGGTTGAAGGATATATAACTGTTTGCAAAATTGTTCCAGATATTCTGGCTATTTGTATATGAAGGTTTTGTCTTCTTCGATTACTTTAATAGCAAATGGGAACCCCCACCTGTATTGGATCCCTAGATCCTGCAAATGAAGAGTAAGGCCTCTTGCTTCGCTAGGGTAATCGGGCTAAGATCCGTGTATATTTGGATTGAGTCCTCTCTAAACATTATTGGGGCTTTTTTTCCATGCAGCCTGCAGAATTCGCTCTTTATCTCCATATTTGTGGCAGCAAAGTATAATATCCCTTGGTGGGGCTGTATTCAAAACTTTCATCTTCAAAGCCCTATGTGCCCTATCCAGGTTAATATCTTCTTTCTCAGCTCCTAACAGGTATTTGAATAAATTCTGGAGGTATGATGATATTTGAGCAGGGAGAATTTTCTCTGGGACCCCGCTGATCCTCAGGTTACTACGGCGGCCCCCGTTATCTAAATCCTCTACCTGCATTTGCAACTAAACTATGGTTGCATTCTGTTGTTGTAGGGCAGTGTTTATATAATCTGCAGATTGTGAAATTTCCTCTGTGTGTTCTTCTAAATACAACACTCTGTTGCCCAACTCATTAATGTCCCTTTTAACCTCCGTAATACCGTCTTTTATGACCTTGCTGACTTGAGGCATAAAGGAGGAGAGGTCCGTTTTAGTTGTTAGATTACTTAAATCTGCCCTGGTAATTGGAGAATCATCTCCTGTTTGAGAGGTGCTGCTTGTGTTATCAATGAAAGGTGATTAAATTTCCTCTGCGCCTTGGGGTTCCGTTACTTTGAAAAAGGAATTAAGTTTCCCTCCACTCAGGGTGTTACCCTTAGTGGACTTATCTGCTCTGTTTAGCTTTTTTGCCGCCATTAGTGCTGTGAAAGTCTGTTTTCTGCTTTGTTTTATGAGTATTGTGCCCTTAATGTGTTTGCTCCAAAAAGTCACTGTTACTATTGCAACGTTATTTATTTATGTGGGTTTCTAGTTAGCTTTCTGTTTTTGCAGTTGTATTTAAACTTGTATCAAGCTTTGTTACCTTATGCAGACTCTTGATGATCTTATCCCCCTGCTTAGAACTCCACAGGCCTCAACCACTCCCCTGGGCATAGCTGCTGCTATTTATTGGCATATGAAGCTCGGTCCGTCTTCTCGAGCTATGTATTCTTTCCCCTGCTTGTGTGCTTCACAGGTCCCTTTACGGGGGTCCTGTGCATTTAATTGCGGATTCTGTATCTCACGGTTCTCCTGAAGAACAGGAAGCAAGTGTGGTAGGCCACGATTCAGAACTTCCGTGATCAGGCTTTTTCGGCGATCTTTTATGGAGTCCCTTGTCCTCTCAGGGATCAATGTCGCAGGATGAGCAAGTGAGGATACTTTGTGTAGTCCTAAACTGACATTCTACAGCCTTTAGGAGTGATCTCTATCCTAGCTCTAACTCGATTCGGCCATGTTGCTCTGTGGCTGGCTCCGCCCCCCCTAATTCCCATTTTTTAATAAGTAACTGATATTTTCAAAGGGTTAATGACAATTGGGACACTGATTTTACTGTTAATATATGTAGGGTAAATCTCCCTCCATGACATGCAATTGGTTTTAGCCTGGCCCAATGGTGTTTTGGTCACAGCAATTGATGCCAACACTGGCATAGGTGCCGTAATTACCATTACCATTGAAAAACTGATATTTTCAAAGGGTAAATGACCATTGAGCCACTGATTTTACTGTTAAGAAATGTAGGGTAGATCCCCATCCATGACATACAGTTGTTTTTAGACTGGCCCAATGGTGTTTTGGGCACGGAAATTGATGTCAACCCTGGCCAAGGTGCTGTAATTTCCATAGTTGAATAAGTAACTGATATTTTCAAAGGGTTAATGACCATTGGGCCACCTATTTTATTACTAATATATGTAGGGTAGATCCCCTCCATGACTTGCAATTGTTTTTAGCCTGGCCCAATGGTGTTTTGGGCACAGAAATGTATGCCAACCCTGGCATAGTTGCTCTAATTCACACTTTTGAATAAGTAACTGATATTTTCAAAGGGTTAATGACCATTGGACCAGGCTAAAAACAATTTTGTGTCATGTAGGGGGATCTACACTACATATATTCATAGTAAATTCAGTGGCCCAATGGTTATTAACTATTTGAAAATATTAATTACGTATTTACAAATGGGAATTACACCACCTATGATAGTGTTGGCATCAATTTCTGTGCCCAAAACATCATTGGGCCAGGCTAAAAACAATTGCATGTCATGGAGAGTTATCTACCCTTAGTATATTCATAGTGAAATCAGTGGCCCAATGGTTATTAACCCTTTGAAAATATCAGTTACTTATTAAAAAATTAGAATTACAGCGCCTATGCCAGGGTTGACATCAATTGCTGTGTCCAAAACACCAGGGACAGGCTAAAAACAATTGAATGTCATGGAGGGGGTTCTACTCTAAATATACCAACAGTAAAATCAGTGGCCCAATAGACATTAACCCTTTTAAAATATGTTACTTATTAAAAAATAGGCCCAATGGTCATTAAACCTTTGAAAATATCAGTTACTTATTTAACGATGGAAATTACAGCACCTATGCCAGGTTTGGCATCAATTTATGTGCCCATAACACCATTGGGCCAGGCTAAAAACAATTTCATGTCATGGAGGGGGATCTACTCTAAATATATTAACAGTAAAATCAGTGGCCTAATAGACATTAACCCTTTTAAAATATGTTACTTATTAAAAAATAGGAATTGCAGCACCTATGCCAGGGTTGCCATCAATTGCTGTGCCCCAAACACCATTGGGCCAGGCTAAAAAAAAATTGCATGTCATGGAGAGGTATCTACCCTGTGTATATTCATAGTGAAATCCGTGGCCCAATGGTTATTAACCCTTTGAAAATATCAGTTACTTATTCAAAATCTTAAATTATGCTTACCTGATAACTTTCTTTTCTTTTCTTCTGACGGGAAGATTCTATAGCTGCATTCATTACTTTTGGGAATTCAGAACCTGGCCACCAGGATGAGGCAAAGACACCCCAGACAAAGGCTTAAATACCTCCCCTTCTTCCCTCATACTCCAGTTATTCTGCCAAGCGAACAAGGAACAGTAGGAGAAATATCAGGTAATAAAGGTGCCAGAAGAATAAAACCTAAAATACGTCCGCCCCATAGAAGAAACGCGGGCGGGGAGCTGTGGACTCTTCCCATCAGAAGAAAAGAAAATTCTTAGCTAATATACCTGTTAATATTTTATAGTCGGCATTACATAATGATATAGGTCTATAGGAATCCATAGCCTCAGGGTTTTTCCATTTCTTATGAATGAGTGCTACTAATGATTTGGAAAAGTATCTCAATGGAACTTAACCTTTAATAAGATAATTATTAAAAAGATCCGTCAGAGTTGGAGCAATCTCTTCTTTTAACATTTTGTAAAATTCTCCCGGTAATAGATCCGGTCCTGCTGCTTTACTGGGCTTTATATTATGTATAGCTTGCTGTACTTCCGTGATAGATATTGGGATATTTAAAGATTGTAAACTTTCTGAATTCAGATGAGGGAGAAAAATGCCCTGCCAAAATAGAGATTTATTTGTCGTATTAATTCCCATAGGGGGGACCATAAATTTTTAAAAAATTGGAAAAATTCTTCCCTTATTCTTGTAGGTTCTATTATATTTTTATCACCTACTTTAAGCTTTTTAATAAAGTTTTGTTTCTCCTTTGTCCTAACACATTTCGCTAAGAGTTTACCGATTTTAACCCCGAACCTATGATATCTTGCCCTATATCCAAGATCTTTTAGTATATTTTTCTGCTCTGATACTACTTCCCATTTTACTCTTGCTTTTGTGTATCTATCCCAGTTCTCTCTGTTGGGAGCACTTATATATGCGTTGTATCTATTTTTCAAATACCTTGAACAATCAAAAAATTAAAAAAAGTTATTGACCCTTTAATAAATATAGATCAAACAGGATTCATGCCCAACCCAGAACCCGTCAGCTAATTTACGGAAAGTATTTTTGATTTTAGATACTTGCTGGAATCTAACCAAAGATGAGAGAGAATACCAGAATTTTGTAAAGGCATTTTCTCTATCAATTAATGCGCAGAAAGTATTCGATTCTATAATCTGGGACCATCTATTTTTCACCCTAGAACGTTTCGGGATTAGAAATCCGTTTCCAGAGTGTATTAAATATATATATATATATATATATATATATATATATATAGCAAAGCATCATCGGCCTTGTTAATAAATGGTATAATGACAAATCGTTTTTAATTAGCTTAAGGGACACGGCAAGGATGCCCAATCTCGCCTCTCCTCTTTAATTTGGCAATTGAGCCTTTAGCAATTAAACTAAGGGAAACATTGGAAGGAATACATATAGGGAAGCAGAAACCTAAACTGTTACTATATGCAGATGATCTGCTTTTACTGATCAAATATGTCAAACTAGAAGTTCCCAGGGTATTAGATATAGTGCAAATATTTAGCTCTATCTCTGGATATCAGATTAATCCATTAAAATCTGAATTGTTTTGGATCTTTCAAGATATTAAAAGGTACATACACAAACTCCATTTAAATAAATATATACCCAATTTATGTATTTGGGTATAAATATATGTGGTGACCCAAAGCATTGGTATAAAATTAATTATAATCCCAATATTAGTAAATTAAAAACAAGAGCTAGAAAGCTGGTCGAGACTTCTGTTATCTCTCACCGCTAAAATTAATTTAATTAAAATTATTTCAATACCCAAATTCTTATATCTTATGCATAATATTCCGGATTTGATGCCAAAAAAAGATATTGAAGAGGTTCACAAAATTTTAAGAGTTTCATGTGGGGTAAGGGGCGCAGGAAAATAGCTTTGAATAAACTAAACACAGGCTAAGTATATGGGAGGGCTTTATTTCCCCTCTTTAGAGATATATAACAATATCTGTCTGGGGAAAGTGGCGCTAGATTGGATTACCCAGGGCAATTCTATTGCATCTATAGTTGCTGAGGAACACATAGTATCCCCTTATTCTTTACAAGCACTTTTACATCGTCACCCAAGGAAACTACCAGATAAGGTAAAAAACATATGACTATATATAGCATTGTTAAAGCCTGGCACACTATATGTAACCTGTTAAAAGCAGACTCCTCGATTTCGAAATGGTTACAGATTGTTGGGAATACCTAATTTATTGAAGGAGTCAATAACAAAATATTTAAAATTTGGGCTAATAAAAGGTTTAATATATATTTACCAATTAAAAGACCCAGAAGGTTTTAATTTTCTTCCATTTGAAGAGGTTTTTTTTTTTTTTCTCTTATTTTGTTCTGTTATTGCTACCACGCCAAATTACTAATTATGAACAACAGTAAAGTGTGAGGACATTTGTCAAGAATTAGGAAGATAAGTCCTAATTAATTGTAGCTTGATCTCAATATAATGGAGAGAAATAGATTACAGACAAAGAAAAATCCTTATTAAGATTGGATACTCCTGCTTTATTTATACTCCTGAGGTGTTGCCCTCTTTCCTTCTATTACTCTTTATTTATAGAAAGATTGTGTATAATTTGCTAAATGAGCGATGTAGTGTTGTCGTATATATAGAAGAATTATTATTTGGAATAAAAGCAAGACAAGAGAAGGTAAAGCAGGAGGCCTATACAAAACCTCGAACTAAAAGAGGACATATTGCTAGTCTGTGACATGATGGATAAAAGTGATATGATCTAAACAATGGTATAGAGTACTAGCTTATGTTAAAATGTGTGGATCATATATAAAGGGTATATTACTTTTATTCTTTCTGTATAATCTGTAACTCTCAATAAAAATGAATAGTTAAGAAGAAAAGAAAATTATCAGGTAAGCATAATTTAAGTTTTTCTTCTTAAACGGAAGAGTCCACAGCTGCATTCATTACTTTTGGGAAAACAATACCCAAGCTATAGAGGACACTGAATGCAAACAAAGGGTGGGTACAGAAGACGGCCCCTTCGAAGGGCACCACAGCCTGAAATTACCCAACACCCGATAAAAAAAAACTGTAACACTTAGACACAAGAGATGAAAAACCTGAAAGGACCAAGTAACTGTTCATCAGTTAAACACCTGCAAGGCCGTCCTAGAGAACTACTCAGAATCTCTAGAATTCATCAAGCACAAAGGAACCAAGTTCCGTGAGTATTCTGATTGCACAGAATTAACCCCTAACCCGAAGGAAGAGACTTACACCTACCCTCGAAGGGGAAAACGGAGGACCCATAAGGTATCCAAAGGATCGCCAACCATGGTAAAAAATCTCAAAACGAGTAAAGCAAACCCAAGGTTGCTAAAGACAACCACCCAGGGAAGGACTTCCTAGAAGGACAAGGACCAGGGATCAACTCCACACCTATGAAAAGGCGATCATGGGAAAGAACCAAGGTCTACCCTCAGCTCCCTGACACAACACCATACGACTTATGGTGCTTCAAGGAAGCCACTGGCTCCTCACTTTACCATAGTTTAGCAGACACCACCACTAAAAGTAGACAACATAGGAAGAACCCATATGGAGCTGAAGAAAATCGAAGCCCGTAGACAAGGATAGAAACAAACTAAATATCCTATCAGAAAAAAGGCTATCTTGTGAAAACACACAGCCACCTCTGAGCTCCAGCCACAAGGCAGCAAGGCTGACCCTGAGCCATCGTGGGAGATCAACCCACAAAGAATGTTGAAAATATCAATGGCAACTCTCTTCTTAGAAGAACATCCAACCACCAGCATATAAAATCAGTGGAGGGATGAATCACCGTGAACCCCCCCCCCCCCCCCCCACTGAAAGTAGGAAACCAGATTAGAAAGCTGCCACAGCAGGACTCAAACTCCAAGCCTTCAGCTACTAGGCAGGGTAGAGATCCCTTAGGCCACCTAGACCTGCATCAACTGGAAGTACACAGTCAAGGCTTCAACAGAGCAGTCAGACCCCCGACCCCCACTCTGAGGAAACGGACCCAGTCCAAAAGGATTGGCAAAATCTGAAAACAAAGAATATAAAATTCTTCGGACCACACCTCAGAAGAAAAGAGAGGGACCTAAAAGGGAACGACCCCATGGGGAACAACTCTGACCATAATTTAAATCACGCTTGCTACCACAAGTCATGACGGAAATACTACCTGCTCGGGTTCCAGAACCCCTACACAGCCCACTCCTGAGAGGGACCACTCCCAAACCAGGGAGATAGACACTAAACTACAGCGTCCCAGTACCAGAATCCAGCCTCAGGACCTCTTGCACGCCAGGATGACAGAATCCCTCGGAAACGAGAAGAAACAGACCTCAGGGCCTCAATGGAAAACTGTATACAGAAAATTCCCGAAGGAGGACAAACGCAAAAGAAACGCTTCCACAGCCATAGGCATAGAGAAGGGATGAGAGAACGGTGAAACCAAGTGATAAGAGACCATTCAGTCATACCGACAGCTCAGTGGAACAGACAACCACGAGCCCACATCAAGGTGCAAGAACTGCCCCTGACGACCACTGACAGATCTCACCAGAAGACCGCAAGCTAACATTCAGGTAGATACCAGAAGGGACAAGCGGATGTCTTCAAATCTAAGGTTTGATATCGAACCGGCCAGGACCGATCTAGGTCCAGACTCCTAACTCTCAGACAAGCGACATGGTAAAAAACTAGACCCTCAGAACCAGATACCGGTCGAAGTTCAAACCCCCTGAGGAACTGGCAAGTTACCTCATACGGAGAAGAGCACCCTGGGCAGTGCATCCCACATCCCAATGTCCCTGGACATTGGACGCTTGAAATAGGTTGTGACCAGAGAGCCTAGAAAGACATCTTAACAAGCCTAAGAAAAGGACAACCAGCACCTGGGGGAGTGTCCGAAACCAGGACCCTCTGCTTGTAAACCCAAAAGGCTAGATCTTAGAGAGTTGAAGGGGAACATCCCCCCGCTAAGGTCAGGGGATTACACGGAACAGGCTCCATTTGAAGGATGAAGGGCTCATAAAGTCTGGGTATTTTACCAACTAAGCTACCTCTCCGGCCTACAAGCCCTTAGGATGAGAAGTGATATCACCAAGACCCCTAAAGGATCAGCCTCCCAGAAAATCCTGTACCTCACAGGAAAAACAGTGGGAGCCTCACAACTTCTGACAGACCAGTCAACCAGGAGATGCTGGGGGAAAAACAACAGGGACTAACCCCAACCCCTGTGCTCCCTAGAGAGCGTGCAGCATACTAAAAAGGAAATGGTAAGGAAGACACAGAAGACCCGACCACCCAGGAAGGGCAGCAAGTAGCCCCAGCAACCTATGAGAGGTATCGTAACTAGGCCACAAAAACCTACAGAAGATACCAAGAGTGAAAACGAAAATCGTCATCCGATACCCCCGACACACAGAGGTCATCCAAACCTCCAAACCCATGGGGAATAGAGGAACTTTGGTTCCCAGGCCAAAGGAACTTCCACGAGAAGCCTCAGTAGGCTCCGAGTAGTCTGGAACCCCCTCGACAGTAGGAACAGGAGGAGGACCGACGTAGTCCTTCCGACGTCTAGTAATGTAACAAGAACAAACGAACACTCAACAAAGTGAACAACCGAGCACCCGACAAGGTAACCAGCACCACATGGGTGACGTGAGCCGTAAGGAACAGCAGCTAGCACCCGACCAGTACCCGCCTGGTACAAGAACACTCCGAAACCGTCCAAGAAAAATCGAAGCCCCCGAAGGGATCGATAAACTATAAACATAACTATGTCATTATACAGTACTGCGCAACTTCCAAGAAAGTGCTCACGCGACCATAAAATCACAAGTATCAGTTCCAGAGAAGAAACGTTCCAAACAGAAAATCATAACAGACATGAGCTTCATAAAACAAAATAAAATCATCCTAACAGGATCAAAGAAAATGAAGGCAGCACCTGAGGGTGAACGCCCAAGGAGAATGGGCGCGCTAATAGGACCAGCCAATCAGAGGCCCTATTCTCCTAAGTCCATAAATTTCAAAAGAACTCCAGCCACCAATTTCTTTAAAAGACCTTTATTCTTTTGTCTTGGGTCCCATTGATAATACAACGTTTCAAGCCAGCATTAGGCTCTTAGTCATGTACACTTTAGTTATACAGGTTTCTGCTACTTATACCTGCACCTGTTAATCATTCACCTGATGTTAATTAACCCATTCCATAAAGAACACAACTATTGCTATTGCAACAGTGACATCTTGTGGACAAAAAATATAGTACACCACTGCTTTTATTCTTAATATTTCCCAGTGTTCTTTCATGGAATGGATGAACACCATGCATATATTGTTAAAATAACATAAAACCTATATACAATTTAAAAGAGGAGCATAAAATCCCAATGTCTACAGAGCCACAGTAATTGGGGTAGATACACATAATACATTCTCATCACTACAGAATTGTTATACAGAAAAAATAAAGAGATGGATATTCCTAGAAAAAACCCTGCTTTTAAAGAGAAAAAAATCCTCAATCTTTTGCTAATACATGACCAACTGTTTATTATCCTTAAATTTTAGTGTCTACACTCATGATATATGCTCATCTATATGGAAATGCAAGATGAATAGTTTAAAGTCAACAAAACAAACTCCAGTCAAAATCTTTGTTTAGACCCTTGGGGGTCAGGCAATCCAATTTATTTATCCAGAACATCTCCCTCATTTTAAGGAGATGTTCTCTATCACCACCCCTCCTTGGTTTCATTACCTGATCTATAACAAGAAATCTGAGCTGACTAATATTATGACCTGCAAAGAGGAAGTGAGAGGACACAGGAGCCTCCATGTTTTTACATCTTATGTTTGATTTATGTTCTGTTATCCTCTCCCTTACCTCTCTGCAGGTCTTACCTATATAGATAAGTCCACATGGACACTTGATCATATAGATAGCAAAAGTAGTTCTGCATGTAAAGTATTTGTTTATTACATATTTCCGGCCACTAGTTGGATGATAAAAGTTTTTTCCTTTTATCATAGAGCTACAGTGACTGCAGTTCAAGCACGGATAACACCCATTATTCTTGCTGCCAATTGTTAACTGAATATTTCTCTTAGCAGAGCCTATGTCAGTGTGTACAATCAAATCCTTAATACTTTTATTTTTCTTATATGCTACCATAGGCACCTGTTTAAATTCTTCCACTTGTGGATTACATTCCCTTATTCTGTGCCAGTGTTTTTTCAAAACACCGGTTATTTTTTGACTAAACCTGTTATGTTTGGTAACAAATATCATATTGCTCTCTCCTTTCTTGCCTATATGTCCTTGTTTCTGATTTTGTTTAAAGCCAACTTCTACACTTGCCAATTGTTCTGTTATCAATTTCCTGGGGTATTTCCTTGCAATAAATCTATCAGCCATTTCTCCCAATCTTTGTTTACATTTATTGCTATCTGAAACAATCCTCTTGACCCTAGTAAACTGGCTCTTGGGTATTGCCTTAAACACACTCTCTGGATGGCAGCTGCCATATTGTAGCAAATTATTCCTATCTGTCTTTTTTTGTGTATAGATCAGTTTCCAAAAAAACTTTTTCTTTATAAACATAAGTGTCCAAGTACTCTATGCCCACTTCACTCATATTCATACTAAATTTTAGTCCTTTTACTAAGCAATTTAGATCTTCTATGAATGATAATAGGCTTCCAACGTCGCCCCCCCCCCCACACGCCAAACACATCATCAAGTGTTCCTCAAAACTATTCATGAATATGTTGGCGTATGTGGGGGCAACGTTGGAGCCCATTGCTGTCCCCTGTTTCTGAAGGTAATAAGTGTCCATGAACAAAAAATAATTCTGATGTAATATTATGGTCAATAGATCTATCAAAAATCTGATTTCTTTAGGAGTATAATTGCTGTCAGTTTTTAAAATATTCTCAACTGCTGCTATTCCACTTGTGTGCTTAATTGAAGTGTACAAGCTGGAAACGTCTAATGTGAACAATATGCATTTCTCACCAACCTGTCCCAAATCTTTAAGCATAGACAAAAAATCATTTGTATCTTTAATATATGAAGTGGTCTTTTGCATTAAGGGTTGTAAAACTTTATCCAAAAAAACTGAGATATTTGAAAATACAGAGCATATTCTGGCCACAATGGGGCGCCCATGGGGCTTATTCATAGTTTTATGGATCTTAGGTAACACATAAATAACAGGTCTAATAGGATTTTTTTCAAATAAAGCATCCCTAAATTTTTCTGAAATGATCTCCCTCTTAACCGCTAGTTGTAATATATTCTCTATCTCCTTGTTAATCTGGCCAGTAGGGTCTCTGGATAGTTTCTCATACACCTGACTATCTGCTAACTGGCGTTCAATCTCTTGTATGTAGTTAGATGTGTTAAGGATGACTACAGCCCCGCCCTTGTCCGTCTCCTTGATGATTATGTCAGTGTTGTCTTTTAGTGACTGAATTGCCAATTTATCTTTCTTATTCTTTTGTACCAATTTTCTTTTTGTTTCTTTCTTAAGCAAATTTTAAATTTCCCTCTGAACCAAATTCATATAAGTTGTAACACTATGGGTGGTTGAAGGTGTAAATTTAGTCTTTTTAATTATTCCAAAATCCTTAATGTTATTAAACCTAACATTCTTTTCAGTGACCGTTGTATGTGTGTGATTAGTGTCTTTCTGCAAAGAAAAATATATCTTTAATTTTAATTTCCCAAAAAATCTGTGCAAATCTTGAAAAATTGTGAAATCATTAAAAGAATCATCTAAACAGTATGATAACCCCTTATGTAATGCTAAGTGTTCCTCATCACTGAGGACATAATCAGACAGATTATATACCAAATTATCTGTGTCATAAGAAACATTATTGTGCACATTCTTAAATGCTGATTGTGAATTAATCTCCTGTGAAAAAACGTGATTAGTATTTGTATTAAAATTATGAGTGGTTGATATGTAGTGAATGTAGTCCAGCGCTAGATTAGCACGGGTAGAGTATTTAGTTAAATTCTATAATTTGAATATATTGTATTTTGTGATTGGATAAATGTTTAGTGTATGTACTGCAATGTTGTTATTATATATTTATTGTAGGTAATCCTAAGTATTTATCAACATTCAGTTAATAAAAAGATGTAAACAGGTATATACAACTGATATATATAAACTTGTTGTCTAATGTGAGCTTCTTATCTATATATAAAATCTAATAAAACATTTGTATAATTAGACAGAAATTTAATAACTTGTTAAAAGCATACATAAAATAAAAAGGGACGTCTCCCTTATAACATCGATTTCATCAGAGAAAACAATTGAATAACTGTAGTATATATTTCCGCTATTTGATAATCAGGTACCTGTTATATAGTGTAACAAATGATAATGTCCAGAAATTAGATTAAAAAAACTTAAAGATCCAAATAAGATGACCTCCCCGCTATTGTGGCGGGTGTGTGTTACCGGTCCGTTAGTGAGAGACTGGTATTTAAAAATATGTCATGTGACTTTTCCTACGTCACACTTGTGATCGTAGCTGTTTCAATATAGTTGTAATGTAACCAGTGATCCTTGATATTCTGTCAAGTGCTTATTATGTTGCAATTTTTTTAAACTTTAATCTGTATGTGTATCCCCCTATTCTGTGTGTAATTAGGGAGTCTTAGGGGAGATTGCAACTTACGCTGGTCTCTTGGCACACCTGATTTCTCTTTTAGTGTGGTCTTTGCGGTTATATTCAGTGACTTGGATGTTAAACTTTGCGGTCACGTGCAGTGACTATAATGCAATCCTCGCAGTGTGGACTTGGCGGTCACTTGTAGTGGTGGGAATTGAACTCGTAACCTTTAGGGTAAGAGAGTGAGATCTTAACCATTAGGCTATGTGTATCTCACTTTCTGTGTTAGCCTAGTGGACTTGGCGGTCACTTGTAGTGACTGTAATGAGGTCTTTGCGGTCACAGAGGTGACTAGTGGTGAGGTCTTTGCGGTCACAAGTGGTGACTAGGAGTAGAATCTTTAGCGGACATCAGTGATGTTATACAGCAAGGTCTTTGCAGTCACAGATTGCGACTTGCATGTATTAACTTGCGGTTGTATCTTTGCGGTCACAGATTGTGACTTAAAAGTGGTCTTTGTGGTCACTAACAGTGGTGACTTAGAGGAAATCTTTGCGGTCACTAGTAGTGACTAACAGAATGATCTGTATCGTTGGAGATCAAAGTAAAACTTGGCAATCTCTCTGTGCAACTTAGTAGAGCTGATTAGAAACAAATGCAGGTTGTAACAACGTCCAGCTGCAATGTTGCAGGAGGTAATCAGCAAAGGAAGTCTTGTAGTAGTTGTCTTTCCTTTCTTGGCAATTATAACAGCAATCAAAATAAAAGCATAAAGTGCAGAGTGACAACAGTGTTAAGGTCAACGCGTTTCGCCCTTAGGCTCTATCAAGACATGTTTGTCTGTGTCACCTGAGTCTATATATAGGGCTTAACTGGTTTGGATTGGCTATTCTATGTTATTTAATTAAAGGTGGAAAGTATAGATATATGGAAATTCAATATAAAGGTGGAATTATATAGTTGTGTGTGTCTACAAAAAGCTTATTGTTCTTCATTTGTTTTTGTTCTTTGTGTTGCAATAAATGAAAGAGAATGAATAGATCCTAGAAAGGTTCTTGTAAGAATGCAATAAACATTATTTAGAGAGTTCTAAATATATCTATATAATGTATAATGTATGTATTTGTATTGATTTTGATGTGCTTATAGTTGCTTGAATATTGAGCATATGTTAATTTTTAAATATATATATTCCTGCTACCAAAAATAACTAAAATCCCTTTGTTCTATTACCTACCTAAGGTACATAAAAATTCCACCAATCCCCCAGGTAGACCAATAATATCAGGTATTGACTCCCTAACCTCTAACTTATCAAAATATATAGACGGATATCTCCAAACATATGTTAAAGAATTACCTTCATACCTCAAAGATACTACAGAAATACTTCAAATTTTAAATAATATTAAATGGGAACACAACTACCCTCTTGTAACATGTGATGTGACCTCCTTATATACGATAATTAATCATGAATTGGGCATAGAATCTGTTAGAAAATATCTTGATAAAGATACCACTCTAAAGAAAGAACAACAAGAGTTCATATTAAATGTTATCATATTTGCACCCAGCTATGCCAATTTCTTTATGGGATATTGGGAAGAATCTTTCTTCCCTAGGCATGAGCTGGGTGCAAATCTTGTACTCTACAAGAGGTACATAGACAATGTTATTTTTATATGGAAAGGGGAACTGTCAGAATTATAAATGTTAATCAATGACATGAACAATAATGATATGAATATTAACTTTACATATACTTTCAGTAAACAAAAAATTGTCTTCCTAGATCTAGATATAGAAATTATTGATAACCAATTAAATACGTCTACCCATTTCAAAGAAGTAGACGCTAATAATTTCATACACTACAAAAGCTGCCACCTAGAAAGGTGGAAAAATAACATACCCAAAGGTCAATATCTGCGTATTAAAAGGAATTGTTCAAAACAATTAGACTATGAAAGACAAATAACAATCTTAGAAAATAAATTTAAAGAAAGAGGGTATGAGGATAAAATAATACACCAAGCAAGGGAAGAGGTAGATAAAATAAACCGCAAAGATCTACTATCTTATAGAAATAAACAAAGTAGGGGCCATGGTGATACAAAGAATGAGGTAAATGTGTCATTTATTACGGATTACAACTGCAATAACAAATTAATAAACAAAATACTTAAAAAACACTGGCACATAGTACAGACGGATCCCATAATAGGGGATAAAGTAACACAATTTCCAAAAACCATATACAGAAGAGCAAAAAATTTAAAAAATAAACTAGCGCCAAGCGAATTGAAACCACTAAAAACAAGAAATCAAGATATAAACTTAGAAGGAAATAAAATAAAAGGCTTCTTTCCATGTTTTGGATGCCGATCCTGTAAATACAGTAGCAAACTAAAAGAAATAGAAGTGAATAACTTTAAATACAGAATTGATGAAACAATCAGATGTCAAGACAAAGGAATTATATACATAATTGAATGTTCATGTAAAAAGTACTATATAGGTGAAACAACAAGAACCCTCCGCGATAGAATTAGGGAACATCTGTCATGCATTGATAGAGGCACTCTTGACACACACCTCTATTCTCATTTTAGGGACATTCACAATAACAATCTCAAACATTTTAAATTCTGGTGTCTAGCCAAGATAAAACTTAATTGGAGAGGGGGAAATTTAGAAAATCAATTATTGAAGTTAGAAGCAAAAATGATCTACAATATGGACACACTATTTCCAACTATTTCCAACTGGCTTAAATTCAGAGCTAGATATTTCCCCTTTCTTATAATAATTTTACATCATACTAATATATATAAATACCTCAATTCTATGCTAACACAGAAAGTGAGATACACATAGCCTAATGGTTAAGATCTCTCTCTCTCTAACCCGGTCACGAGTTCAATTCCCACCACATTCCTTTGTTGGTTCAGGTAAATGTTACTAAACATCCTTTACTACCACTAAAAACTATCTATATAGATTTTAGTCTCTTATGAATATCATCACTTCTTTCTCTATGGTCTTCATTTATACAAACAAAACCATATTGTAAATATAAATGTATATAAACATATATGTGTGTGTATATACATATACTTTCACTAAAACATGTATTTCACTATATACAATGTTGAGGTAGATGTGGTTTAGTGGATAATACCCTCTGCACAATTACTAAAAGGTCGTGAGTTCAATCACAAAACGGAATACTGAAAACAGTTTTAAAATGTTTTTTTTTTGTTTTTTTTAAATTACTCACTAAGTCATAACTTTTGTATTTTAAAAAAATCTTTACTTATAATTTCTATTTGTTTTATATATTTAAAAATTAAAATATGCTCAATATTCAAGCAACTATAAGCACATCAAAATCAATACAAATACATACATTATACATTATATAGATATATTTAGAACTCTCTAAATAATGTTTATTGCATTCTTACAAGAACCTTTCTAGGATCTATTCATTCTCTTTCATTTATTACAACACAAAGAACAAAAACAAATGAAGAACAATAAGCTTCTTGTAGACACACACAACTATATAATTCCACCTTTATATTGAATTTCCATATATCTATACTTTCCACCTTTAATTAAATTACATAGAATAGCCAATCCAAACCAGTTAAGCCCTATATATAGACTCAGGTGACACAGACAAACATGTCTTGATAAAGCCTAAGGGCAAAACGCGTTGACCTTGACACTGTTGTCACTCTGCACTTTATGCTTTTATTTTGATTGCTGTTATAATTGCCAAGAAAGGAAAGACAACTACTACAAGACTTCCTTTGCTGATTACCTCCTGCAACATTGCAGCTGGACGTTGTTACAACCTGCATTTGTTTCTAATCAGCTCTACTAAGTTGCACAGAGAGATTGCCAAGTTTTACTTTGATCTCCAACGATACAGATCATTCTGTTAGTCACTACTAGTGACCGCAAAGATTTCCTCTAAGTCACCACTGTTAGTGACCACAAAGACCATATATATATATATTATATATATCAGTTGTATATACCTGGTTACATCTTTTTATTAACTGAATGTTGATAAATACTTAGGATTACCTACAATAAATATATAATAACAACATTGCAGTACATACACTAAACATTTATCCAATCACAAAATACAATATATTCAAATTATAGAATTTAACTAAATACTCTACTCGTGCTAATCTAGCGCTGGACTACATTCACTACATTCACTACATATCAACCACTGTTTTCTTAGAGGGGAATACATTAGTCTAGCAGGGTCAATTCTCCAGCGCCTCATCTTTCTCACTAACAGTTTAAAATTATGAGTAACATGTCCCAACATTTGTTCGTTCAGAGAGTCATTAGAATAAATGACAATGTTAGTCTTTTCCCCAACGGGAGATTTCTGTATATGCCTAGATAGATTCTCACCACTGCATACATCGCCAGTGCCATCGTTTGTGTCGTGCTCTCTTAACACCACATTATCAGACACAGTTCTTTCAACAGTCCCCCTTGTTATATTTCTTACCAACAGCCGGTCCGGGGTATCAGCCCATAGGTCATCGCACTGTGTTGGTCTCTCAATTTGTGTATCTTTGGCCCCCTCATACCTGACACCTGTGCTGGGCTGTTCTCCCATCTCCTCCGGTCTGTGTTTGTTCAGTAGAGATAGCCGCCTCTCTGTATGCCGCGCGTGCGATAGGAATAATTTGCTACAATATGGCAGCTGCCATCCAGAGAGTGTGTTTAAGGCAATACCCAAGAGCCAGTTTACTAGGGTCAAGAGGATTGTTTCAGGTAGCAATAAATGTAAATAAAGATTGGGAGAAATGGCTGATAGATTTATTGCAAGGAAATACCCCAGGAAATTGATAACAGAACAATTGGCAAGTGTAGAAGTTGGCTTTAAACAAAATCAGAAACAAGGACATATAGGCAAGAAAGGAGAGAACAATATGATATTTGTTACCCAACATAACAGGTTTAGTCAAAAAATAACCGGTGTTTTGAAAAAACACTGGCACAGAATAAGGGAATGTAATCCACAAGTGGAAGAATTTAAACAGGTGCCTATGGTAGCATATAAGAAAAATAAAAGTATTAAGGATTTGATTGTACACACTGACATAGGCTCTGCTAAGAGAAATATTCAGTTAACAATTGGCAGCAAGAATAATGGGAGTTATCCGTGCTTGAACTGCAGTCACTGCAGCTCTATGATAAAAGGAAAAAACTTTTATCATCCAACTAGTGGCCGGAAATATGTAATAAACAAATACTTTACATGCAGAACTACTTTTGCTATCTATATGATCAAGTGTCCATGTGGACTTATCTATATAGGTAAGACCTGCAGAGAGGTAAGGGAGAGGATAACAGAACATAAATCAAACATAAGATGTAAAAACATGGAGGCTCCTGTGTCCTCTCACTTCCTCTCTGCAGGTCATAATATTAGTCAGCTCAGATTTCTTGTTATAGATCAGGTAATGAAACCAAGGAGGGGTGGTGATAGAGAACATCTCCTTAAAATGAGGGAGATGTTCTGGATACATAAATTGGATTGCCTGACCCCCAAGGGTCTAAACAAAGATTTTGACTGGAGTTTGTTTTGTTGACTTTAAACTATTCATCTTGCATTTCCATATGGATGAGCTAAGAGAATATATCATGAGTGTAGACACTAAAATTTAAGGATAATAAACAGTTGGTCATGTATTAACAAAAGATTGAGGATTTTTCTGTATGACAATTCTGTAGTGATGAGAATGTATTATGTGTATCTACCCCAATTACTGTGGCTCTGTAGACATTGGGATTTTATGCTCCTCTTTTAAATTGTATATAGGTTTTATGTTATTTTAACAATATATGGATGGTGTTCATCCATTCCATGAAAGTACACTGGGAAATATTAAGAATAAAAACAGTGGTGTACTATATTTTTCATCCACAAGATGTCACTGTTGCAATAGCAATAGTTGCGTTCTTTATGGAATGGGTTAATTAACATCAGGTGAATGATTAACAGGTGCAGGTATAAGTAGCAGAAACCTGTATAACTAAAGTGTAAATGACTAAGAGCCTAATGCTGGCTTGAAACGTTGTATTATCAATGGGACCCAAGACAAAAGAATAAAGGTCTTTTAAAGAAATTGGTGGCTGGAGTTCTTTTGAAATTTATGGACTTTGGTGAGACTTGGCAAGTCTGTTGCTGCGTGCCCCACTGAAAGAAAATCTGGTGTGCTGTTTCCACTACTTTGATCCTATTCTCTTAAGCTCAGAACTGGAACAGATACTTAAAAGAAAAACAGAGATGTCAAGGAGATTGGCTTCATCCCCATACGTCTAACCCAGTTTGCCATCCAGCACGTAAGACCAAGGATCTCTCGGCCCAGTAAGACCAGAATGCTCCAGCACCACCAAAACATGCCTTAGTAGTACACAAAGACGTGCCATTCTTTAACGGAATGCAAAATGTTTCCCGCTGGATCGATGGATGACCCCTGAAGCCTCAGAGGCCGTCGCTTCCCCAGAAGGTCGAACTGACTCAGGCGATCTCTTGATGGACCCTGGTTAACAGAACACGGACAGTATCTTAAAAATACTTCTCTTGGGAGATATAAATGCGCCAGCGCCATAGATAACATAATTTATGTAAGAACTTACCTGATAAATTCATTTCTTTCATATTAGCAAGAGTCCATGAGCTAGTGACGTATGGGATATACATTCCTACCAGGAGGGGCAAAGTTTCCCAAACCTCAAAATGCCTATAAATACACCCCTCACCACACCCACAATTCAGTTTAACGAATAGCCAAGAAGTGGGGTGATAAAAAAGTGCGAAAGCATATAAAATAAGGAATTGGAATAATTGTGCTTTATACAAAAATCATAACCACCACAAAAAAAGGGCGGGCCTCATGGACTCTTGCTAATATGAAAGAAATGAATTTATCAGGTAAGTTCTTATATAAGTTATGTTTTCTTTCATGTAATTAGCAAGAGTCCATGAGCTAGTGACGTATGGGATAATGACTACCCAAGATGTGGATCTTTCCACACAAGAGTCACTAGAGAGGGAGGGATAAAATAAAGACAGCCAATTCCTGCTGAAAATAATCCACACCCAAAATAAAGTTTAATGAAAAACATAAGCAGAAGATTCAAACTGAAACCGCTGCCTGAAGTACTTTTCTACCAAAAACTGCTTCAGAAGAAGAAAATACATCAAAATGGTCGAATTTAGTAAAAGTATGCAAAGAGGACCAAGTTGCTGCTTTGCAAATCTGATCAATCGAAGCTTCATTCCTAAACGCCCAGGAAGTAGAAACTGACCTAGTAGAATGAGCTGTGATCCTCTGAGGCGGAGTTTTACCCGACTAAACATAGGCAAGATGAATTAAAGATTTCAACCAAGATGCCAAAGAAATGGCAGAAGCTTTCTGGCCTTTTCTAGAACCGGAAAAGATAACAAATAAACTAGAAGTCTTTCGGAAAGACTTAGTAGCTTCAACATAATATTTCAAAGCTCTAACAACATCCAAAGAATGCAATGATTTCTCCTTAGAATTCTTAGGATTAGGACATAATGAAGGAACCACAATTTCTCTACTAATGTTGTTGGAATTCACAACTTTAGGTAAAAATTCAAAAGAAGTTTGCAACACCGCCTTATCCTGATGAAAAATCAGAAAAGGAGACTCACAAGAAAGAGCAGATAACTCAGAGACTCTTCTGGCAGAAGAGATTGCCAAAAGGAACAAAACTTTCCAAGAAAGCAATTTAATGTCCAATGAATGCATAGGTTCAAACGGAGGAGCTTGAAGAGCCCCCAGAACCAAATTCAAACTCCAAGGAGGAGAAATTGACTTAATGACAGGTTTTATACGAACCAAAGCTTGTACAAAACAATGAATATCAGGAAGAATAGCAATCTTTCTGTGAAAAAGAACAGAAAGAGCAGAGATTTGACCTTTCAAGGAACTTGCGGACAAACCCTTATCTAAACCATCCTGAAGAAACTGTAAAATTCTCGGTATTCTAAAAGAATGCCAAGAAAAATGATGAGAAAGACACCAAGAAATATAGGTCTTCCAGACTCTATAATATATCTCTCTAGATACAGATTTACGCGCCTGTAACATAGTATTAATCACAGAGTCAGAGAAACCTCTTTGACCAAGAATCAAGCGTTCAATCTCCATACCTTTAAATTTAAGGATTTCAGATCCTGATGGAAAAAAGGACCTTGCAACAGAAGGTCTGGTCTTAACGGAAGAGTCCATGGTTGGCAAGAGGCCATCCGGACAAGATCCGCATACCAAAACCTGTGAGGCCATGCCGGAGCTACCAGCAGAACAAACGAGCATTCCTTCAGAATCTTGGAGATTACTCTTGGAAGAAGAACTAGAGGCGGAAAGATATAGGCAGGATGATACTTCCAAGGAAATGATAATGCATCCACTGCCTCCGCCTGAGGATCCCGGGATCTGGACAGATACCTGGGAAGTTTCTTGTTTAGATGAGACGCCATCAGATCTATTTCTGGAAGTTCCCACATTTGAACAATCTGAAGAAATACTTCTGGGTGAAGAGACCATTCGCCCGGATGCAACGTTTGGCGACTGAGATAATCCGCTTCCCAATTGTCTATACCTGGGATATGAACCGCAGAGATTAGACAGGAGCTGGATTCCGCCCAAACCAGAATTCGAGATACTTCTTTCATAGCCAGAGGACTGTGAGTCCCTCCTTGATGATTGATGTATGCCACAGTTGTGACATTGTCTGTCTGAAAACAAATGAACGATTCTCTCTTCAGAAGAGGCCAAAACTGAAGAGCTCTGAAAATTGCACGGAGTTCCAAAATATTGATCGGTAATCTCACCTCCTGAGATTCCCAAACTCCTTGTGCTATCAGAGATCCCCACACTGCTCCCCAACCTGTGAGACTTGCATCTGTTGAAATTACAGTCCAGGTTGGAAGCACAAAAGAAGCCCCCTGAATTAAACGATGGTGATCTGTCCACCACGTTAGAGAGTGTCGTACAATCGGTTTTAAAGATATTAATTGAGATATCTTTGTGTAATCCTTGCACCATTGATTCAGCATACAGAGCTGAAGAGGTCGCATGTGAAAACGAGCAAAGGGGATCGCGTCCGATGCAGCAGTCATAAGACCTAGAATTTCCATGCATAAGGCTACCGAAGGGAATGATTGTGACTGAAGATTTCGACAAGCTGAAATCAATTTTAGACGTCTCTTGTCTGTTAAAGACAGAGTCATGGACACTGAATCTATCTGGAAACCCAGAAAGGTTACCCTTGTCTGAGGAATCAATGAACTTTTTGGTAAATTGATCCTCCAACCATGAGAATCGGAATATGCAGATATGCATCCTGTAAATCTATTGTGGACATATAATGCCCTTGCTGAACAAAAGGCAAGAAAGTCCTTACAGTTACCATTTTGAACGTTGGTATCCTTACATAACGATTCAATATTTTTAGATCCAGAACTGGTCTGAAGGAATTCTCCTTCTTTGGTACAATGAAGAGATTTGAATAAAACCCCATCCCCTGTTCCGAAACTGGAACTGGCATAATTACTCCAGCCAACTCTAGATCTGAAACACAATTCAGAAATGCTTGAGCTTTCACTGGATTTACTGGGACACGGGAAAGAAAAAATCTCTTTGCAGGAGGTCTCATCTTGAAACCAATTCTGTACCCTTCTGAAACAATGTTCTGAATCCAAAGATTGTGAACAGAATTGATCCAAATTTCTTTGAAAAAACGTAACCTGCCCCCTACCAGCTGAGCTGGAATGAGGGCCGCACCTTCATGTGGACTTAGAAGCAGGCTTTGCCTTTCTAGAAGGCTTGGATTTATTCCAGACTGGAGATGGTTTCCAAACTGAAACTGCTCCTGAGGATGAAGGATCAGGCTTTTGTTCTTTGTTGAAACGAAAGGAACGAAAACGATTATTAGCCCTGTTTTTACCCTTAGATTTTTTATCCTGTGGTAAAAAAGTTCCTTTCCCACCAGTAACAGTTGAGATAATAGAATCCAACTGAGAACCAAATAATTTGTTACCCTGGAAAGAAATGGAAAGTAGAGTTGATTTAGAAGCCATATCAGCATTCCAAGTCTTAAGCCATAAAGCTCTTCTAGCTAAAATAGCTAGAGACATAAACCTGACATCAACTCTGATAATATCAAAAATGGCATCACAGATAAAATTATTAGCATGCTGAAGAAGAATAATAATATTATGAGAATCATGATCCGTTACTTGTTGCGCTAAAGTTTCCAACCAAAAAGTTGAAGCTGCAGCAACATCAGCCAATGATATAGCAGGTCTAAGAAGATTACCTGAACACAGATAAGCTTTTCTTAGAAAGGATTCAATTTTCCTATCTAAAGGATCCTTAAACGAAGTACCATCTGACGTAGGAATAGTAGTACGTTTAGCAAGGGTAGAAATAGCCCCATCAACTCTAGGGATTTTGTCCCAAAATTCTAATCTGTCAGACGGCACAGGATATAATTGCTTAAAACGTTTAGGAGTAAATGAATTACCCAATTTATCCCATTCTTTAGAAATTACTTCAGAAATAGCATTAGGAACAGGAAAAACTTCTGGAATAACCACAGGAGATTTAAATACCTTATTTAAACGTTTAGAATTAGTATCAAGAGGACCAGAATCCTCTATTTCTAAAGCAATTAGTACTTCTTTAACCCCTTAATGACCACAGCACTTTTCCATTTTCTGTCCGTTTGGGACCAAGGCTATTTTTACATTTTTGCGGTGTTTGTGTTTAGCTGTAATTTTCCTCTTACTCATTTACTGTACCCACATATATTATATACCGTTTTTCTCGCCATTAAATGTACTTTCCAAAGATACCATTATTTTCATCATATCTTATAATTTACTTTAAAAAAAATTATAAAATATGAGAAAAAAATGGAAAAAAACACACTTTTTCTAACTTTGACCCCCAAAATCTGTTATACATCTGCAACCACCAAAAAACACCCATGCTAAATAGTTTCTAAATTTTGTCCTGAGTTTAGAAATACCCAATGTTTACATGTTCTTTGCTTTTTTTGTAAGTTATAGGGCCATAAATACAAGTAGCACTTTGCTATTTCCAAACCATTTTTTTTCAATATTAGCGCTAGTTACATTAGAACACTAATATCTTTCAGGAATCCCTGAATATCTATTGACATGTATATATTTTTTTTTAGTAAACATCCCAAAGTATTGATCTAGGCCAATTTTGGTATATTTCATGCCACCATTTCACCGCCAAATGCGATCAAATACAAAAAATCGTTCACTTTTTCACAAATTTTTTCACAAACTTTTGGTTTCTCACTGAAATTATTTACAAACAGCTTGTGCAATTATGGCATAAATGATTGTAAATTTTTCTTTGGGATCCCCTTTGTTCAGAAATAGCAGACATATATGGCTTTGGTGTTGCTTTTTGGTAATTAGAAGGATGCTAAATGCCACTGTGCACCACACGGGTATTATGCCCAGCAGTAAAGGGGTTAATTAGGGAGCATGTAGGGAGCTTTTTGGGGTAATTTTAGCTTTAGTGTAGTGTAGTAGACAACCCCAAGTAATGATCTAGGCCCATTTTGGTATATTTCATGCCACCATTTCACCGCCAATTGCGATCAAATTAAAAAAAAAGTTAAATTTTTCACAATTTTAGGTTTCTCACTGAAATCATTTACAAACAGCTTGTGCAATTATGGCACAAATTGTTGTAAATGCTTCTCTGGGATCCCCTTTGTTCAGAAATAGCAGACATATATGGCTTTGGCGTTGCTTTTTGGTACTTAGAAGGCCGCTAAATGCCGCTGCGCATCACACGTGTATTATAGCTAGCAGTGAAGGGGTTAATTAGGAAGTTTGTAGGGAGCTTGCAGGGTTAATTTTAGCTTTAGTGTAGAGATCAGCCTCCCACCTGACACATCAGACCCCCTGATCCCTCCCAAACAGCTCCCTTCCCTCCCCCACCCCACAATTGTCCCCGCCATCTTAAGTACTGGCAGGAACTCTGCCAGTACTAAAATAAAATATATATTTATGCTTTTTGGGGTTTTTTTTAAGCATATTTACATATGCTGCTGTGTAGGAGCCCCCCTTAGCCCCCAACCTGGCTGATCCCCCACCAAACAGCTGTCTAACCCTCCCCCTCTGCCTTAATGGCCGCCATCTTGGGTACTGGCAGCTGTCTGCCAGTACCCAGTTTATAAAAAAAAATAGTTGCTTTATTATTTATTATTATTATTATCCCCCATTTTCTGTAGTGTAGCTCCCCTACCCACCAAAGAACAAACCCCAACCCCCTCCTAGATACCTTTGACTGGGTTTGTTTAGAAAATAAAAAGATTTACACAAACTTTTACAACAGTCTTTTCTGTAGTGTAGCGGTTCCCACCCGCTCCCGCCCCGTGCACGCACCCGCCCGCCGCCCGACGTGCACGCGCGCGCGCCTGTGCGCGCCCCCATCGCCACCGCCCCCGATCCCGCCCCCCTCTACATTACCCGGCCCATCGATGGCCGCCCACCCGCCTCCCAAGTCAGCTCCCACCCACCAACGTTACCGGCCACCGATGTCCGGTGCAGAGAGGGCCACAGAGTGGCTCTCTCTGCACCGGATGGCCATTTAAGGTTATTGCAGGATGCCTCCATATCGAGGCATCACTGCAATAACCGGAAAGCAGCTGGAAGCGAGCAGGATTGCTTCCAGCTGCTTTCCACACCGAGGACGTGCAGGGTACGTTCTCAGGCATTAACTGCCTTTTTTCTGAGGACGTACCCTGCACGTCCTCGGTCGTTAAGGGGTTAAGTAAAGAACGAATAAATTCCATTTAAATGCTTTTGGCGCCAAAAATGACGCCACATCCGGAACGCCGACATTTTTGGCGCAAAAGAACGTCAAAAAATGACGCAACTTCCGGCGACACGTATGACGCCGGAAACGGAAAAGATTTTTTTTTTTGCGCCAAGAATGACGCAATAAAATTAAGCATTTTCAGCCCCCGCGAGCCTAACAGCCCACAGGGAAAAAAGAGTCAAATTTTTAAGGTAAGAAAAAATGTTTGATTCAAATGCATTATCCCAAATATGAAACTGACTGTCTGAAAATAAGGAATGTTGAACATTCTGAGTCAAGGCAAATAAATGTTTGAATACATATATTTAGAACTTTATAAACAAAGTGCCCAACCATAGCTTAGAGTGTCACAGAAAATAAGATTTACTTACCCCAGGACACTCATCTACATGTTTGTAGAAAGCCAAACCAGTACTGAAACGAGAATCAGCAGAGGTAATGGTATATAAATAAGAGTATATAGTCGATCTGAAAAGGGAGGTAAGAGATGAATCTCTACGACCGATAACAGAGAACCTATGAAATAGACCCCGTAGAAGGAGATCACTGCATTCAAATAGGCAATACTCTCCTCACATCCCTCTGACATTCACTGCACGCTGAGAGGAAAACCGGGCTCCAACTTGCTGCGGAGCGCATATCAACGTAGAATCTAGCACAAACTTACTTCACCACCTCCATAGGAGGCAAAGTTTGTAAAACTGAATTGTGGGTGTGGTGAGGGGTGTATTTATAGGCATTTTGAGGTTTGGGAAACTTTGCCCCTCCTGGTAGGAATGTATATCCCATACGTCACTAGCTCATGGACTCTTGCTAATTACATGAAAGAAATGGCCATGCGGAACCGTGCTGTAACCTCTGGAGTAAACAGGCCGCCTTCTGGAGAAGGAGTAATGGCCATTACCTGCTAATGGCTACCTGCTTGCGTAGCAAAAGAAGGTTCTGGGGCACGTGCCTCACGGGACATGGAATCCTCCGGAGTGGATGGCTCAACGCACTTTCCATTCCCTGATTCTGGGGAAGATAGTACGCTAGAACGGCAATCGGAATATAACTAATGGGCATGGATAACCCGGGCCATTTCATACTCCTTACAAGATGTATGCTCAGAGTTGGAGATGTCAGTTTAAAAAAAAAATTAGAATCCTCCATAACTTGGAGATTGCAAATATGGACTAAAGGTAGTGGCACCTTACACCCCCAATGGCTGGGGCACTCACCACCTCCTGTGAACCAGACAACCAACGAACAGACTCTCTCCGTCGCCACTCGGTCAGGGTACGGAAATGGAATTACAACGTGACCACACCCGGTCACGAGGTGCACCGTATAAGCCCACAAAAAAAAAAAAAAGCACCATCCAAAAGGACCACGCAGTCTGATGATAAGGCCGTTATGTTCTGAATAGCCATGAGCCCAAGCATCACTACACATTAGCAGACAGATCATATAACAAACATGATTAAAGTCCCCCCTGTTCAATAACCCCCCACAGGAGATATTTACCTTAAATCCATTTTAAGATAAAGGAGTCCCACTGGGACCCTGACTTCTTTCATTAACATTACACTCACATATGGAAATAAAATGAAACTATCTTACCGGAACACGGCCCTTCAAGTGTGACAGATAGTAGCATCGCTTCTGATATTGACTTGAGTGAAGAAAGGCAGGCTGCGAAACTCATCAATGCTCGGGATGGTTTGCAGAGACGACACTCCCTGCATCTCTCGAACTCTAACTTTCATCCATGCCCTCACTGAGAGGCTGACAGGATTACTTAAAACTTCAGTCCCTGCAAAAAAATAAAACAACATAATTTATGTAAGAACTTACCTGATAAATTCATTTCTTTCATATTAACAAGAGTCCATGAGCTAGTGACGTATGGGATATACATTCCTACCAGGAGGGGCAAAGTTTCCCAAACCTTAAAATGCCTATAAATACACCCCTCACCACACCCACAAATCAGTTTAACGAATAGCCAAGAAGTGGGGTGATAAGAAAAAAAGTGCGAAGCATATAAAATAAGGAATTGGAATAATTGTGCTTTATACAAAAAAATCATAACCACCACAAAAAAAGGGTGGGCCTCATGGACTCTTGTTAATATGAAAGAAATGAATTTATCAGGTAAGTTCTTACATAAATTATGTTTTCTTTCATGTAATTAACAAGAGTCCATGAGCTAGTGACGTATGGGATAATGACTACCCAAGATGTGGATCTTTCCACACAAGAGTCACTAGAGAGGGAGGGATAAAATAAAGACAGCCAATTCCTGCTGAAAATAATCCACACCCAAAATAAAGTTTAACAAAAAACATAAGCAGAAGATTCAAACTGAAACCGCTGCCTGAAGAACTTTTCTACCAAAAACTGCTTCAGAAGAAGAAAACACATCAAAATGGTAGAATTTAGTAAAAGTATGCAAAGAGGACCAAGTTGCTGCTTTGCAGATCTGGTCAACCGAAGCTTCATTCCTAAACGCCCAGGAAGTAGATACTGACCTAGTAGAATGAGCTGTAATTCTCTGAGGCGGAATTTTACCAGACTCAACATAGGCAAGATGAATTAAAGATTTCAACCAAGATGCCAAAGAAATGGCAGAAGCTTTCTGGCCTTTCCTAGAACCGGAAAAGATAACAAATAGACTAGAAGTCTTACGGAAAGATTTCGTAGCTTCAACATAATATTTCAAAGCTCTAACAACATCCAAAGAATGCAATGATTTCTCCTTAGAATTCTTAGGATTAGGACATAATGAAGGAACCACAATTTCTCTACTAATGTTGTTGGAATTCACAACTTTAGGTAAAAATTCAAAAGAAGTTCGCAACACCGCCTTATCCTGATGAAAAATCAGAAAAGGAGACTCACACGAAAGAGCAGATAATTCAGAAACTCTTCTAGCAGAAGAGATGGCCAAAAGGAACAAAACTTTCCAAGAAAGTAATTTAATGTCCAATGAATGCATAGGTTCAAACGGAGGAGCTTGAAGAGCTCCCAGAACCAAATTCAAACTCCAAGGAGGAGAAATTGACTTAATGACAGGTTTTATATGAACCAAAGCTTGTACAAAACAATGAATATCAGGAAGAATAGCAATCTTTCTGTGAAAAAGAACAGAAAGAGCGGAGATTTGTCCTTTCAAAGAACTTGCGGACAAACCCTTATCTAAACCATCCTGAAGAAACTGTAAAATTCTCGGTATTCTAAAAGAATGCCAAGAAAAATGATGAGAAAGACACCAAGAAATATAAGTCTTCCAGACTCTATAATATATCTCTCGAGATACAGATTTACGAGCCTGTAACATAGTATTAATCACGGAGTCAGAGAAACCTCTATGACCAAGAATCAAGCGTTCAATCTCCATACCTTTAAATTTAAGGATTTCAGATCCGGATGGAAAAAAGGACCTTGTGACAGAAGGTCTGGTCTTAACGGAAGAGTCCATGGTTGGCAAGATGCCATCCGGACAAGATCCGCATACCAAAACCTGTGAGGCCATGCCGGAGCTATTAGCAGAACAAACGAGCATTCCCTCAGAATCTTGGAGATTACTCTTGGAAGAAGAACTAGAGGCGGAAAGATATAGGCAGGATGATACTTCCAAGGAAGTGATAATGCATCCACTGCCTCCGCCTGAGGATCCCGGGATCTGGACAGATACCTGGGAAGTTTCTTGTTTAGATGAGAGGCCATCAGATCTATCTCTGGGAGCCCCCACATTTGAACAATCTGAAGAAATACCTCTGGGTGAAGAGACCATTCGCCCGGATGCAACGTTTGGCGACTGAGATAATCCGCTTCCCAATTGTCTACACCTGGGATATGAACCGCAGAGATTAGACAGGAGCTGGATTCTGCCCAAACCAAAATTCGAGATACTTCTTTCATAGCCAGAGGACTGTGAGTCCCTCCTTGATGATTGATGTATGCCACAGTTGTGACATTGTCTGTCTGAAAACAAATGAACGATTCTCTCTTCAGAAGAGGCCAAAACTGAAGAGCTCTGAAAACTGCACGGAGTTCCAAGATATTGATCGGTAATCTCACCTCCTGAGATTCCCAAACTCCTTGTGCCGTCAGAGATCCCCACACAGCTCCCCAACCTGTGAGACTTGCATCTGTTGAAATTACAGTCCAGGTCGGAAGAACAAAAGAAGCCCCCTGAATTAAACGAAGGTGATCTGTCCACCACGTTAGAGAGTGCCGAACAATCGGTTTTAAAGATATTAATTGATATATCTTCGTGTAATCCCTGCACCATTGGTTCAGCATACAGAGCTGAAGAGGTCGCATGTGAAAACGAGCAAAGGGGATCGCGTCCGATGCAGCAGTCATAAGACCTAGAATTTCCATGCATAAGGCTACCGAAGGGAATGATTGAGACTGAAGGTTTCGACAGGCTGTAATCAATTTTAGACGTCTCTTGTCTGTTAAAGACAGAGTCATGGACACTGAATCTATCTGGAAACCCAGAAAGGTTACCCTTGTTTGAGGAATCAAAGAACTTTTTGGTAAATTGATCCTCCAACCATGATCTTGAAGAAACAACACAAGTCGATTCGTATGAGACTCTGCTAAATGTAAAGACTGAGCAAGTACCAAGATATCGTCCAAATAAGGAAATACCACAATACCCTGTTCTCTGATTACAGACAGAAGGGCACCGAGAATCTTTGTGAAAATTCTTGGAGCTGTAGCAAGGCCAAACGGTAGAGCCACAAATTGGTAATGCTTGTCTAGAAAAGAGAATCTCAGGAACTGATAATGATCTGGATGAATCGGAATATGCAGATATGCATCCTGTAAATCTATTGTGGACATATAATTCCCTTGCTGAACAAAAGGCAATATAGTCCTTACAGTTACCATCTTGAACGTTGGTATCCTTACATAACGATTCAATAATTTTAGATCCAGAACTGGTCTGAAGGAATTCTCCTTCTTTGGTACAATGAAGAGATTTGAATAAAACCCCATCCCCTGTTCCGGAACTGGAACTGGCATAATTACTCCAGCCAACTCTAGATCTGAAACACAATTCAGAAATGCTTGAGCTTTCACTGGATTTACTGGGACATGGGAAAGAAAAAATCTCTTTGCAGGAGGTCTCATCTTGAAACCAATTCTGTACCCTTCTGAAACAATGTTCTGAATCCAAAGATTGTGAACAGAATTGATCCAAATTTCTTTGAAAAAACGTAACCTGCCCCCTACCAGCTGAACTGGAATGAGGGCCGTACCTTCATGTGAACTTAGAAGCAGGCTTTGCCTTTCTAGCAGGCTTGGATTTATTCCAGACTGGAGATGGTTTCCAAACTGAAACTGCTCCTGAGGACGAAGGATCAGGCTTTTGTTCTTTGTTGAAACGAAAGGAACGAAAACGATTGTTAGCCCTGTTTTTACCTTTAGACTTTTTATCCTGTGGTAAAAAAGTTCCTTTCCCACCAGTAACAGTTGAAATAATAGAATCCAACTGAGAACCAAATAATTTGTTTCCCTGGAAAGAAATGGAAAGTAGAGTTGATTTAGAAGCCATATCAGCATTCCAGGTCTTAAGCCATAAAGCTCTTCTGGCTAAGATAGCCAGAGACATAAACCTAACATCAACTCTAATAATATCAAAAATGGCATCACAGATGAAATTATTAGCATGCTGGAGAAGAATAATAATATCATGAGAATCACGATTTGTTACTTGTTGCGCTAGAGTTTCCAACCAAAAAGTTGAAGCTGCAGCAACATCAGCCAATGATATAGCAGGTCTAAGAAGATTACCTGAACATAGATAAGCTTTTCTTAGAAAAGATTCAATTTTTCTATCTAAAGGATCCTTAAACGAGGTACCATCTGACGTAGGAATGGTAGTACGTTTAGCAAGGGTAGAAATAGCCCCATCAACTTTAGGGATTTTGTCCCAAAATTCTAACCTGTCAGGCGGAACAGGATATAATTGCTTAAAACGTTTAGAAGGAGTAAATGAATTACCCAATTTATCCCATTCCTTAGAAATTACTGCAGAAATAGCATTAGGAACAGGAAAGACTTCTGGAATAACCGCAGGAGCTTTAAAAACCTTATCCAAACGTATAGAATTAGTATCAAGAGGACTAGAATCCTCTATTTCTAAAGCAATTAGTACTTCTTTAAGTAAAGAGCGAATAAATTAAATTATTATTAAATAAATATGAAGATTTATCAGCATCAATCTCTGAGATAGAATCCTCTGAACCAGAAGAGTCCAAAGAATCAGAATGATGGTGTTCATTTAAAAATTCATCTGTAGAGAGAGAAGATTTAAAAGACTTTTTACGTTTACTAGAAGGAGAAATAACAGACAAAGCCTTCTTTATGGATTCAGAAACAAAATCTCTTATGTTATCAGGAACATTCTGCACCTTAGATGTTGAGGGAACTGCAACAGGCAATGGTACATCACTAAAGGAAATATTATCTGCTTTAACAAGTTTGTCATGACAATTATTACAAACAACAGCTGGAGGAATAGCTACCAAAAGTTTACAGCAGATACACTTAGCTTTGGTAGATCCAGCAGGCAGTGGTTTTCCTGTAGTATCTTCTGGCTCAGATGCAACGTGAGACATCTTGCAATATGTAAGAGAAAAAACAACATATAAAGCAAAATAGATCAAATTCCTTATAAGACAGTTTCAGGAATGGGAAAAAAAATGCCAAACATCAAGCTTCTAGAAACCAGAAGCAAATGAAAAATGAGACTGAAATAATGTGGAGACAAAAGCGACGCCCATATTTTTTGGCGCCAAATAAGACGCCCACATTATTTGGCGCCTAAATGCTTTTGGCGCCAAAAATGACGCCACATCCGGAACGCCGACATTTTTGGCGCAAAATAACGTCAAAAATGACGCAACTTCCGGCGACACGTATGACGCCGGAAACGGAAAAGAATTTTTGCGCCAAAAAAGTCCGCGCCAAGAATGACGCAATAAAATGAAGCATTTTCAGCCCCCGCGAGCCTAACAGCCCACAGGGAAAAAAGTCAAATTTTTGAGGTAAGAAAAAATATGATAATTTAAAGCATAATCCCAAATATGAAACTGACTGTCTGGAAATAAGGAAAGTTGAACATTCTGAGTCAAGGCAAATAAATGTTTGAATACATATATTTAGAACTTTATAAATAAAGTGCCCAACCATAGCTTAGAGTGTCACAGAAAATAAGACTTACTTACCCCAGGACACTCATCTACATGTTTGTAGAAAGCCAAACCAGTACTGAAACGAGAATCAGTAGAGGAAATGGTAAATATAAGAGTATATCGTCGATCTGAAAAGGGAGGTAAGAGATGAATCTCTACGACCGATAACAGAGAACCTTATGAAATAGATCCCGTAGAAGGAGATCACTGCATTCAATAGGCAATACTCTCTTCACATCCCTCTGACATTCACTGCACGCTGAGAGGAAAACCGGGCTCCAACTTGCTGCGGAGCGCATATCAACGTAGAATCTAGCACAAACTTACTTCACCACCTCCCTTGGAGGCAAAGTTTGTAAAACTGATTTGTGGGTGTGGTGAGGGGTGTATTTATAGGCATTTTAAGGTTTGGGAAACTTTGCCCCTCCTGGTAGGAATGTATATCCCATACGTCACTAGCTCATGGACTCTTGTTAATTACATGAAAGAAAACTCTATTATGCCAAGGGCAACAAGGCAAATCGCATCTTAGGTAACAAATTGAGACAGTGGACAGCAGATGCCCGCATTCCGTATATTAAAATGCCTGATGGCATAGTTTGTCTTCCTTCCGATATCGGTAAGGCATTTGCCAAATATTATTCAGATTTGTATTATCTGAAATACTCTTCGGATACCTCTGTGCCTGATCCTATAGCAATCAAGGATTTTTTAGATACTTTATCTCTCCCGTCAATGACGGATGAACAAACAGTCCTTTTGGATGCTCCTATTAGTATGCAGGAGGTGTCCCGTGCCATAAAGGCCTTGAAACCCCACAAGGCCCCAGGGCTTGATGGACATACTGTCCTTTTCTATAAAAAATGTAGCCTTTCCCTTGTACCGCTACTTACTAGAGTATTCACACTTGCTAGACAATCGGGTTCCCTTCCCCCTGAGTTTTTAGAGGCGACCATTGTAGCCATACCAAAGCCAGGTAAGGATCCTAATGCATGCGAGAACTTCAGACCTATATCGCTAATCAATATTGACATAAAACTTCTAGCCAAAATTTTAGCCACTAGACTTAATCACATCCTTCCCTCACTGATAGACTGGGATCAAGTAGGATTTACACCTGGAAGGAAGGGGCCCGACAATACCAGGCGCATTTTAAATAATTTATTAGAAGCCAAACGGGAACAAATTCTATGCACAACCCTAGCCTTAGATGTAAATTCGGTTTCCCACCCTACTTCCAGTCCTGTGTCAGAGCGTTATACTCCTCTCTGTCGGCAAGGGTTAGGGGGCTTGGCTTCCTCTCACCCTCCTTCCCCATCACTAATGGAACATGACAGGGATGCCCTTTATCACCTCTGATATTTGCATTAATAATGGAGCCATTGGCCAAGGCAATCTGTTCCGCTGACGATATAGTTGGTGTGGTCATAGCAGGTATACCCCAGAAAGCAGCTCTATAACGGATGAACTCACCGTTTTCTTAGGAAGCTATACTCCATCTCTGTTGGCTCTCTTTAAGCTCCTCCATACCTTTGGTGAGATTAGTTATTATAATTGAATGTGAACAAAACTGATGCTTTCACTATCAATATATCAGACAGGGACTATCTTGACCTTACAAAAAGGTATACATTTAATTGGTTGCGGCAAAAATTAAATCACCTAGGGGTTTACCTTTCTTGGAATGTATCTACCATAGTTGAAGCCAACTTCTATCCACTGTTAAGTTCTTTCCAGAAATGTGTAGATCGCTGGAATGTTCCATGTATCTCCTGGCTGGGCAGAGTAGCAGCCTTTAAGATGACCCTACTACCTAAATTAACTTACCTTTTTAGAACCTTGCCAATACCCGTTCCTAAATCACTCATCGGCAAATTTCAGATGCTATGTAACAAATTTATTTGGAAAAAAGGACACCCCGAGTGTCCACTAGAATCATGCAGCAGCCAATACTTAGTGGAGGTGCAGGCGCCCCCAATTTGGCTTTGTATCATGAAGCCTCTAGACTTGCCCACATTCTCCCCTGGAATTCCAATTCTGTGGGTTGCAAATGGTGGGGGATAGAGCAGGCTACCCTGCCAAATTCACTCTCCCTCTCGGATCTTCTCTGGATTCCTAAACATATTAGGGTATCTTTTGATATTAAAAACTACATTGTTCTCTCTGCGTTGCGCTTTTGGGATAAAACCCGATCTCTCCCTTAAATTGCTCCTCAACCCTCACCTAGTCAAACCCTTCCAGGCCTTCTCAAGGCACTGCGAGACTCGCATCAACTATTATGGCAATCACATGGTATCGCTACTATTGGGGATCTTTTCCCAAATGGTCAACTTATTTCACTGACATTTCGATTAACATATAATCCATCTCAGCTATTACAATTTGAGTTTTGGAGACTTAGAAGCATTTTAAGGGCTTGGGGGTTTACTGAGCTTCCGAAGCGTGCTCATACCAATTGGAAAAAACAATGAGAAACAGCCAAAAGGATACCTAAAGCTTTGTCCATCTCCTACCAAGATTTGCTTCATCCGAGTGTTTATTACAAATCAGCCTATATTATTTCCTGGGAGAGATCCCTCGGGTTTCAAGCTTCTCAGGAAGACTGGTCACTGGCTATCCTACTTACCAAGAAAGCCCTCCATTGTGTCACCCTATTAGAATTATACCTTAAAATATGCACTCAATGGCATCTTACACCTCTGAGGCTCTTCAAAATCTCCCCCTTGAATTCACCTCTCTGCTGGAGAGGATGTGGGAATGCTGGTTCACCGGCCCATATATGGTGGGAATGTTCATTGCTACTTCCCTTGTGGGAAATTCTTTCTAAAAGATGTTCTGACTTAGGCTCCAACTTGTGGACTAATCCACAAACAGTTTTGTTTCACCTGTCCTTTGGGTCTTCTCTTACCCCCTATTAACTTGATTAGTATCTACCTACTGATGGCAGTAAAATTGTCTATTGCCCGAATATGGAAACAACCTGCAATTCCCACCTGGAATGATATTTCTAAAATCATGTCCTACTTAGAGACTATGGAGTGCCCTATTTTTACCTCCAACAATAATGCACAGTTTCACTGCCTGGCCTGGGAAGTGTGGGCAAAAATTAGTAAAAATTAACGCAGAGACTCCTGCTTCCCCCTATCCCTACTGTGTGTTCCCTTTTTTTTTCCTCCCTCAATCCTGCTTGGCTGGCACTGTTTTCAAATCATTATTATACAATTTTCCTCTTACTCCCTCTTTGTTTTCAAGTAAAGGATTTTATCCTTAAAGGGACACTGAACCCAATTTTTCTTTCATGATTCAGATAGAGCATGCAATTTTAATCAACTTTCTAATTTATTCCTATTATCAAATTTTCTTCATTCTCTTACTATCTTTATTTGAAAAAGAAGGCATCTTAGCTATTTGTTTGGTTCAGAACCCTGGAAAGCACTTGTTCATTGGTGGATGAATTTATCCACCAATCAGCAAGACCAACCCAGGTTGTTCACCAAAAATGGGCTGGGATCTAAACTTACATTCTTGCATTTCAAATAAAGATACCAAGAGAATGAAAAAAAATTGATAATAGGAGTAAATTAGAAAGTTGCTTAAAATTGCATGCTCTATCAGAATCACAAAATAAAAAAATTGGGTTCAGTGTCCCTTTAATATTATCAGGAAGACATAAGAAGACTATCCTTTTTTCCCCACGTTTACATATCACTATATTTCAAATGTGAATATTGTTTGTATTTTATTTGCACAGTTTGGAACCTTTTATTCTCCTTATTGACTAATTCGTGTTTTATTATTATGCTATATTGATATAAGATAAGTGTATTCTCACATTTTTTGTTTTTTTCTTTTCTTTTGTATACTTCTAGACCTGTGGGACTTTATGATTATATATGTAATCTTGCCGTTTTTCCTGGATGTCTTCAATAAAAATATTTTGAAAATTAAAAAAAATACTCCAGTCCCATTTTGAAGAATACTACCCTCCATAAGAGACCATCTCAAACTTCTGACACTTCTCTGCCAATCTCCTGTGACGAAAGGCAAAAAATGACTGGGGGATGAGGGAAGTGGGGGAGGTATTTAAGCCTTTGACTGGGGTGTCTTTGCCTCCTCCTGGTGGCCAGGTTCTGAATTCCCAAATAAAATGAATGCAGCTGTGGACTCTTCCCGTTTAAGAATAAAATGAGAATTACAGTACCTATGCAAGGGATGGCATCAATTTATGTGCCCAAAACACCATTTGGGCAGGCTAAAAACAATTTCATGTTATGGAGGGAGATCTACCCTACATATATTAACAGTAAAATCAGTGGCACAATTGACATTAACCCTTTGAAAATATCAGTTACTTATTCAAAAATGGGAATTGCAGCACCTATGCCAGGGTTGCCATCAATTGCTGTGCTCAAAACACCATTGGGCCAGGCTAAAAACAATTGCATGTCATGGAGAGGTATCTACCCTGTGTATATTCATAGTGAAATCAGTGGCCCAATCATGGTTATTAACCCTTTGAAAATATCAGTTAATTATTCAATAATGGTTATTACAGCACCTATGTCAGTGTTGGCATCAATTTCTGTGCCAAAAACTCCATTGGGCCAGGCTAAAAAACAATTGCATGTCATGGAGGGGATTTATCCTGTGTATATTCATAGTGAAATCAGTGGCCTAATGGTCATAAACCCTTTGAAAATATCAGTTATTTATTCAAAATTGTAATATTTGTATTGGTGCCAACGTATGCCCCTTTTTTCCCAGTGTGTATATACAGTTGTTGTATAATGGAAATTCACTTCTGTGTAACTACATTATATGAATCATATTGTTATTTAAATAAAAAGCTATATTTTTATTTTAAAGTCAATTTAAAGCAGTCTGACAAAAAAAAAAAAATGAATAAGAAACAGAATATCACAAATAAGAAACAGCTTGAATAAGAAACCAACTTCTTTGTCCTAAAGGATTTAAATGGCCAAATGTTTTTAATAATATATTTTATTAATAACTGCAATTGGCACATAATGTAAAGAATGAATATTTAAGTTTATGGAAATGCTAATTTGTGTATTAAAGAGATATGAAACCCACACCTTTTTCATGATTCAGATAGATCATACAGTTTTAAACTACTTTCCAATGTATTTATTATCTAATGTTTCATTCTCTGTGTATCATTTGTTGCAAAATATACAGATGGACCCAGAAGCTGATGATTGATGGCTGCACATAAATGCTTCTAGCTATTGACTTTCAGTAGAGCAACATCTGCGTATTCTCTGAACTAGCCTATACAACCACATGACACCTGATGCTCCTGTGTCCGCAAAGGAAGAGAACCATTGTTTAGCAGAGTAAGCAATAGCTGGGTTGCTCTTTGGAAAAGACTAACTGAAGAATAAGATAAAAGAAAAGGTAAAGTCTTAGGAGAACATGGAAGAGATAATATACAGCTACAATTTTGAGTTAAAATATTTCATTTTAACCCTTTTTGGCCATTCTTTAAAATCACAGGCAAATAGCTTTGTAAATGTGTAAAATGTACTCTCCTGTGGGGATAACCTGGATCCCAAGGTTGAAGTGTAAAAAGTCCACATGATGAATCTCTCTATAAACCATAATTCAATTGGATTTGTAGCTGCTGTTTTTCATGTATAAGATCAGCTCATTTTCAACTAACATGGCCTAAGATCGCCAGCTACTACAGCTCAAGACTTTACAGCTTCCATTGCCACAGATGAACCTCTGCTCATTGTGTGCAGTGGTAATGTTTACTAGTGATGTGCATTCCTCTATTTTGGTAGCAAACTAATGCTTAATATGGCGACCATCAGCGGCATTAGTCTATTTTCAAAGCTACATTTCTTCTTGTGAAATTGTAACACTAAAATTATATTTTTAAAGGACTTCTCTCGAAAATCATCAACAATAATTACTAACTGACTGTAAAGAATGTATTCCTGACTCTGCCCTAAAAAAAAAACTAAATTTATGCTTACCCGATACATTTATGTCTTTCTTGACACGGTGAGTCCACGGATCATCATAATTACTGTTGGGAATCAATACCCAAGCCAGAGGACACGGATGATAAGGCAGGGACAAGACAGTAAACCTAAACAGAAGGCACCACTGCTTGAAGAATCTTTCTCCCAAAAGAAGCCTCAGCCGAAGCAAAAGTATCAAATTTGTAAAATTTAGAAAAAGTGTGTAAAGATGACCAAGTGGCAGCCTTGCAAATCTGTTCTACAGAAACTCCATTTTTGAAGGCCCAAGAAGAAGAAACAGCCCTCGTGGAATGAGCCATGATTTTCTCAGGAGGCTGCTGTCCAGCAGTCGAATACGCCAAGCGAATAACACTCTTTAACCAAAAAGAAAGAGAAGTAGCTGTAGGTTTCTGACCCTTGCGCTTCCCAGAAAAAACAACAAACAAAGAAGAAGACTGGCGAATATCCTTAGTCGCCTGCAAATAACACTAACGCACACACCACATCCAGGTTGTGCAACAAACGCTCCTTATGAGAAGAAGGATTAGGACACATGGAAGGAACAACAATCTCTTGATTAATATTCCTATCCGAAACCACCTTGGGAAGGAAACCTAAAGCAGTACGCAGTACTACCTTATCAGAATGAAAAATAAGGAAAGGAGATTCACACTAACGCTGAAAACTCTGAAACTCTTCTAGCCGAAGAGATAGCAACAAAAAACAAAACCTTCCAGGATAACATCTTAATATCCAAAGAATGCATAGGCTCAAACGGAGCCTGTTGAAGAACTCTAAGAACCAAATTAAGACTCCAAGGAGGAGTAGCAAACTTAAACATAGGCCGGATTCTAACCAGGGCCTGACAGAAAGACTGAACATCTGGCACATCCGCCAGATGCTTGTGCAACAAAATAGATTGAAATTTGACCCTTCAAGGTACTTGCAGATAAACCCTTCTCCAGACCCTCCTGGAGAAAAGACAAAAACCTAGAAATCCTAACTCTGCTCCAAGAGTAGCCTCTAGATTCACACCAATACAGATATTTATGCCATATCTTATAGTAAATCTTTCTAGTCACAGGCTTACGAGCCTGAATAATAGTCTCAATAACCGACTCAGAAAAACCACGCTTAGATAGTATCAAGCGTTCAATCTCCAAGCAGTCAGCTTCAGAGAAATTAGATTTGGATGAAGGAAGGGCCCCTGAAGTAGAAGGTCCTTTCTTAACGGAAGTCTCCAAGGTGGAAGAGAGATGACGTCTCCACCAGATCTGCATACCAGATTCTGCAAGGCCACGCCGGTGCAATGAGAATCACTGACACCCTCTCCTGTCTGATCCGAGAAATGACCCGAGGAAGCAGAGCAAACGGAGGAAACACATAAGCCAGACTGAAATTCCAAGGAACCGCCAGAGCATCTATCAGTACAGCCTGAGGATCCCTTGACCTCGACCCGTACCTCGGAAGCTTGGCATTCTGACGAGATGCCATGAGATCCAACTCCGGCAGTCCCCATCTGAGAATCAAACTGGAAAACACCTCCGGGTGAAGCTCCCACTCCCCCGGATGAAAAGTCTGTCTAGTGGATCGCAGACAGACAGCAATTGTGGGTTTCCGCCAACTGAATAATCCTGGCTACCTCTGTCATGGCCAAGGAACTCCGAGTTCCTCTCTGATGATTGATGTAAGCCACTAAAGTTATGTTGTTCGACTGAAACCTGATAAACTGGACTGAAGCTAACTGAAGCCAGGCCAGAAGAGCATTGAAGATTGCCCTCAACTCTAGAATATTTATGGGAAGAACCCGAGTCCAAAGACCCTGAGCCTTTAATGAGCCCCAGACAGCTCCCCATCCCAGCAGACTGGCATCCGTGGTCATGATCACCCAGGAAGGTCTGAGAAAGCAGGTTCCCTGGGAGAGAAGATCCTGAGACTACCACTACAGAAGAGAATCTCTTGTCGTCTGATCCAGAACAATTTGTGGAGACAGATCCGCATAATCCCCGTTCCATTGACTGAGCATGCATAACTGCAGAGGCCTGAGATGGAACCGAGCAAACGGAATGATGTCCATAGCTGACACCATCAGACCAATAACCTCCATACACTGAGCCACTGATGGCCGAGGAAAAGCCTGAAGTGCAAGACACGAGTTGGAGATCTTTGTTCTTCTTGCTTCTGTCAGAAAAATCTTAATTTCTAGAGAATCTATTAATAGTTTCCAAGAATACCACCCTTGTAGCTGGAATCAAGGAACTTTTTCCTAAATTCACCTTCCATCCATGGGGAAAAATGTTTGTCTAGAAACGCAAACCTCAGAAACCTGTGATGGTCCCTGTGGATGGGAATATGCAGATACGCATCCTTCAGATCCACTGTGGTCATGAACTGACCCTCCTGGACCAAAGGAAGAATGGAACGAATAGTCCAAAACATCCTTAAGCAACAAACGGAGGTGCTCTAGCTTAAACATGAAGGAAACAACCTCAGCATCAGAAGAAGAAATTACACTATTAGAATCTGAGACTTCGCCCTCAGACGCTACAGAAGTATCTTCCTACTCAGACTTATGAGAAGAAACATTAGACATAACCACAACTGAATCAGAAACCTTATACTTCCTTTTGCGCTTCTCCTGCAACATAGGAAAAGCAGACAAAGCCTCAGATACCGCTGAGGATATGTGGGTAGCCATGTCTTGAAATAAAACTCCAACTGGAATCTGAGAGGAAACGCAGGGCACTGCATATGAAGAGGATAAGGATTGGGACACTTGAGGAGAAAGCTGCGGTATAGCTTGAACAGAGGACCCCTGAACAACATCCGCCCTAGATAATGATGGCTCAGATTCAAAAAGTCTATCCCTGTAATGCAGTGTTCTCTCAATACATGAGGAACAAAAAAGGGATTGGTGGTTCCACATTTGCATCAAAACATAGTACAAGTAACATCTTGCGGGGCCTCTTGGTCCATCTTTCCCCACAATGAATAAATTATAAATAAAAATAACTTTCAATTCAATTATAAGCACTTTCAGAAATAATTCCCCCCCAAAAAACGTTACTGTCTCTTTAATTTTTAAAGCAACGTCAAATAAGTACTGCAAAACAACAGCTCTGAGAAATGAAACTAAATCAAGCACCTCTACACCTCAGCAAGCTCTGCTGAGGTGCCTACCTGACCTGCTGAATACGGGAGGAAAAATGCAGCAAAAAGATCCGGACTCAACCAACTCTCAACCACATGACCGCTTTCACGGACCGCTATAACAGAGAAGGGCCGCACCAACAGACCTCACCCTTCCGATACTAAGGAAGTAACAAAGGAAAAAAGCGTGCAACTCGAAACCGCGCCAAACAAGCGCTGCCCATCGTGGGCATAACTAACACATCCTCCCGGCCGGCATGACACTCATTGTGCATAAACAGCCGCCGGGAGTATCAAAGCAAGTAAAAATAAAAACCAGACCCACCAAGACTTGAGCCAAATAAATTGTTTTGAAAATAAAATAATAAACATGAAAAATACTTAGTGCCCCACGAACTGCCACATAATAACCTGCTAACCAAACAGGAATTAATTAAACTGTACAAGTGCCAAACTTTCTGCACCCTTTACAGAAAATAAACATAGCACTTACCTCCACGACCATCTGCCTGACAGCAGGGTAGCTCACAAGGTTTGAAAGGCATCATCCCTCACATGGACCTGTGGAAAAAAGAAAAGACTGAGTAAACCTACTCAGGCTTTCAAAGAAGGGCAGCAACAAACTACTTGGGAGGCACAGTGGGGATTATACCCCAAAAGTTCCCAAATGCTTTAAAGCCACCACTGCTCTACTGAAGAGACTGACATGGACTACGGCTACATCCCAGCAAAAATCAGAACAACCTGCTCTGCTTTGAAAATAAACTCTTGATTGAAGAAATTAATTCAGGCACCTAACTTTACCATCTCCTTGCAACTGATACTAGCAAAGAGAATGACTGGGGGTTGTGGGTAAGGGAGTGGTATTTAACAGCGTTGCTGTGGTGTTCTTTGCCTCCTCCTGCTGGTCAGGAGTGATATTCCCCAACAGTAATTATGATGATCAGTGGGCTCACCGTGTCATTAGAAAGAAAAAGGCATTCATTATGGACTCGGAGGGAACAGGTTTGTCATACAGCAGTCACATATTCAGATTACTTTTTAAGGTTTTCTGAATCTGTTTTGCATAAGTTAAACCAGCGGTCACCAACCAGAGGATGTTGGTGGTCCTTGACACCATCAAGCAGGAATCAATCTCCTTTGATGGTGTCACTCCCTTATATATATATATATATATATATATATATATACACACAGGGAGTGCAGAATTATTAGGCAAGTTGTATTTTTGAGGATTAATTTTATTATTGAACAACAACCATGTTCTCAATGAACCCAAAAAACTCATTAATATCAAAGCTGAATATTTTTGGAAGTAGTTTTTAGTTTTAGCTATTTTAGGGGGATATCTGTGTGTGCAGGTGACTATTACTGTGCATAATTATTAGGCAACTTAACAAAAAACAAATATATACCCATTTCAATTATTTATTTTTACCAGTGAAACCAATATAACATCTCAACATTCACAAATATACATTTCTGACATTCAAAAACATAACAAAAACAAATCAGTGACCAATATAGCCACCTTTCTTTGCAAGGACACTCAAAAGCCTGCCATCCATGGATTCTGTCAGTGTTTTGATCTGTTCACCATCAACATTGCGTGCAGCAGCAACCACAGCCTCCCAGACACTGTTCAGAGAGGTGTACTGTTTTCCCTCCTTGTAAATCTCACATTTGCTGATGGACCACAGGTTCTCAATGGGGTTCAGATCAGGTGAACAAGGAGGCCATGTCATTAGATTTTCTTCTTTTATACCCTTTCTTGCCAGCCACGCTGTGGAGTACTTGGACGTGTGTGATGGAGCATTGTCCTGCATGAAAATCATGTTTTTCTTGAAGGATGCAGACTTCTTCCTGTACCACTGCTTGAAGAAGGTGTCTTCCAGAAACTGGCAGTAGGACTGGGAGTTGAGCTCGACTCCATCCTCAACCCCAAAAGGCCCCACAAGCTCATCTTTGATGATACCAGCCCAAACCAATACTCCACCTCCACCTTGCTGGCATCTGAGTCGGACTGGAGCGCTCTGCCCTTTACCAATCCAGCCACGGGCCCATCCATCTGGCCCATCAAGACTCACTCTCATTTCATCAGTCCATAAAACCTTAGAAAAATCAGTCTTGAGATATTTCTTGGCCCAGTCTTGACGTTTTAGCTTGTGTGTCTTGTTCAGTGGTGGTCGTCTTTCAGCCTTTCTTACCTTGGCCATGTCTCTGAGTATTGCACACCTTGTGCTTTTGGGCACTCCAGTGATGTTGCAGCTCTGAAATATGGCCAAACTGGTGGCAAGTGGCATCTTGGCAGCTGCACGCTTGACTTTTCTCAGTTCATGGGCAGTTATTTTGCGCCTTGGTTTTTCCACACGCTTCTTGCGACCCTGTTGACTATTTTGAATGAAACGCTTGATTGTTCGATGATCACGCTTCAGAAGCTTTGCAATTTTAAGAGTGCTGCATCCCTCTGCAAGATATCTCACTATTTTTTACTTTTCTGAGCCTGTCAAGTCCTTCTTTTGACCCATTTTGCCAAAGGAAAGGAAGTTGCCTAATAATTATGCACACCTGATATAGGGTGTTGATGTCATTAGACCACACCCCTTCTCATTACAGAGATGCACATCACCTAATATGCTTAATTGGTAGTAGGCTTTCGAGCCTATACAGCTTGGAGTAAGACAACATGCATAAAGAGGATGATGTGGTCAAAATACTCATTTGCTTAATAATTCTGCACTCCCTATATATATATATATATATATATATATATATATATATATATATATATATATATATATATATATATATATATATATATATATACACACACACACACAATATATATATATATATATATACACACACACTGTATATGTGTATATATATATATATATACTATATCTATGTATGTATGTATGTATATGTGTGTATATATATATATATAAGCATAATTTATGTAAGACGTTACCTGATAAATTCATTTCTTTCATAGTAGCAAGAGTCCATGAGTTAGTGACATATGGGATATACATTCCTAGCAGGAGGGGGCAAAGTTTCCAAAACCTCAAAATGCCTATAAATACACATCCCACCACACACACACTTCAGTTTTAACGTATAGCCAAGTAGTGAGGAGTAAAAAAGCATACAAAAAAGAGGAACTGGAAAAAAATAATGTGCTTTTATACAAATAAAAACATAACCACTAAAAAATAGAGAGGGTCTCATGGACTCTTGCCACTATGAAATAAATTAATTTATCAGGTAAATTCTTACATAATTTATGTTTAATTTCATGTAAGTGGCAAGAGTCCATGAGCTAGTGAAGTATGGCATAGAAATTCCCAAGATGTGGAATTCCACAGAAGAGTCACTAGAGAGGGAGGGATAAAATAAAAACAGCTACTTCCCCCGAAAAAATTAAATCCAAATAATAAATAAGTTTTCCAAGACCAAGTTACTGCTTTGCAAATCTGATCAACTGAAGCTCCATTCTTGAAAGCCCAAGAAGTGGCAAATGATCTGGTAGAATGAGCTGTAATTCTCTGAGACGGAGACTGCCCTGCCTCCAAATAAGCCTTGTGAATCAAAAGTTTCAACCAAGATGCCAAAGAAATGGCAGGGGGTTTCTGACCTTTCCTGGAGCCAGAGAAAATAACAAATAGACAAGAAGTCTTTCTGAAATCCTTAGTAGCTTCAACATAGTATTTCAAAGCTCTTACCACATCCAAAGAATGAAGAGGTCTCAAGAGAAGGAACAACAATTTCCCTACTAATGTTGTTAGAGTTCACAACTTTAGGCAAAAATTTAAACAAAGTCTGTAAAACTGCCTTATCTTGATGAAATATCAGATAAGGAGACTAACAAGAGAGTGCGGACAACTCAGAAACTCTTCTAGCAGAAGAGATAGCCAAAAGAAATAACACTTTCCAAGAAAGTAGTTTAATATCAAAAGAATGCATAGGCTCAAAAGGAGGAGCCTGCAAAATCCTTAAAACAAAATTCAGACTCCAAGGAGGAGAAAAAGACTTAACAGGTTTGATACGAACCAAAGCCTGAACAAAACAGTGAATATCGGGAAGCTTAGCAATCTTTCTTTGAAATAAGACAGAAAGTGCAGAGATTTGTCCCTTCAAAGTATTTGCAGACAACCCTTATCCAAACCATCCTGAAGAAACTGTAAAATCCGAAGAATTCTAAAAGAACGCCAAGAAAAATTATGAGAGGAGCACCATGAAATATGTTTTCCAAACCTGATAATAAATCTTCCTCAAAACAGACTTACGAGCCTGTAACAGTGTTAATTATCGAATCAGACAAAACCTCTGACTAAGAACTAAGCGTTCAATTTCCATATCTTCAAATTTAGAGATCTGAGAACCTGATGGAAAAACGGCCCTTGAGACAGAAGGTCTGGCCTTAAAGAAAGCGGCCAAGGCTGGCAACTGGACATGGAGATCACTCTTGGGAGCAGAACTAGAGGTGGAAAAATGTAAGCAGGTTGGTAAAACCAAGGAACTGCCAAAGCATCCATCATCTCTGCCTGAGGATCATTGGACATGGAAAGATATCTGGGAAGTTTCTTGTTCAAACGAGAGGCCATCAGATCTATTTCTGAAAGACCCCACACATCTGAACAATCTGATGAAACATCTGTATGGAGAGACCACTCCCCTGGATGCAAAGTCTGACGACTTAGAAAAGCCGCTTCCCAATTGTCTACACCTAGAATATGAATCACAGAAATTAGACAAGAGTTGGCCAAGAAAGTATTCGAGAAACTTCCTACATTGCTAAAGAACTGCGAGTCCCTCCTTGATGATTGACACATGCCACTGTTGTGACATTGTCTGAAAACGAATGAAAAGTTCTCTTCAATAGAGGCCAAGCCTGAAGAGCTCTGAAGATAGCACAGAGTTCTAAAATGTTGATTGGTAACCTCGCCTCTTGAGGCTTCCAAACCCCCTGAGCTGTCAGAGACCCCCAGACAGCTCCCCAACCTGAGAGACTTGCATCCGTTGAGATCACAGACCAGGAAGGGCGAACAAAAAAGGCACCTTGAAAAATCCGATGATGGTCTAACCACCAAGAAAGGGAGAGAGTTGAATGCCGGGATTTAAGTATATCAAGTTTGATATCCGAGTATAATCCCTGCAGCATTGATTCAGCATGCAAAGCTGCAGAGATCTCATATGAAAACAAGCAAAGGGGATCGCGTCCGATGCTGCAGTCATAAGACTGAAAACTTCCATGCACATAGCCACTGAAGGGAATGATTGAGACTGAAGGTTTAGACAAGCTAAAACCAATTTCATTCGCCTCTTGTCTGTTATAGACAGAGTCAAGGACACTGAATCTAACTGAAAACCTAAAAAGGTAACCTTTGTTTGAGGAATCCAGAAACTCTTTTGTAAATTGATCCTCCAACCATGCCTTTGAAGAAACAACACTAGTTGAGCTAGTACCAAGATATCGTCCAAATAAGGAAACACCGCAATAGCCTGCTCTCTGATTACAGAAAAAAGGGCACCGAGAACCTTCAAAAAGATTCTTGGAGCTGTCGCTAGGCCAAATGGAAGAGCAAAAAACTGGTAATGCTTGTCTAGAAAAGAGAATCTCAGAAACTGATAGTGGTCTGGATGAATTGGAACATGAAGATAAGCATCCTGTAAGTCTATTGTGGACATAAAATGCCCTTGCTGATCAAAAGGCAGAGTAGTTCTTATAGTCACCATCTTGAAAGTTGGGACTCTTACAAAGAGATTTAAAAGTTTCAGATCGAAAACTTGTCTGAAAGAATTCTCTTTCTTTGGGAAAATAAATAGATTTGAATAAAACCCCAAACCCTGTTCCTGTAGAGGAACCGGAACAATCACCCCTGAAAGTTCTAGATCTGAAACACATTTCAAGAAAGCCTGAACTTTCACAGGATTTGTTGGAATATGAGAAAGAATCTTCTCACAGAAGGCCTTCTTCTGAATCCTATTAGATACATGTGAGACACTATATTCTGAATCCACTGATTCTAAACAGAACCTGACCAAATTCCCTGAAACTATTTCAAACTGCCCCCCACCAACTGAACTGGATTGATGGCCGCACCTTCATGCAGTCTTGGGGGCTGGATTTGGTTTTTTATAATGCTTGGTTTTATTCCAATTTGAGGATGGTATCCAAATGGAACCGGAGGCCTTAGAGGAAGGAGTAGAATTTTGTTCCTTATTCTGACGAAAGGAATGAAAACGATTAGGAGCCTTAAATTTACCCTTATATTTTTTATCTTAAAGGTAAGAAAACTCCCTTCCCACCAGTAATAGTGGAAATAATAGAATCTAATTAAGAACCAAATAAATTCTTACCCTGGAAAGATAGAGATAGTAATCTAGATTTAGACACCATGTCAGCATTCCAAGATTTAAGCAATAAAGCTCTTCTGGCTAAAATAGCTAAAGACATAGATTTAACAACAATCTTAATAATGTCAAATATTGCATCACAAATGAAATGATTAGCATGTTGAAGCAAAAGAATAATGCGGTACAAATCATGATCTTCTACCTGCCGTGCTAAGCTATCCAACCAAAAAGTTAAAGCAGCAGCCACATCAGCCATTGAAATAGCAGGTCTAAGAATATAGCCAGAATGTAAATATGCTATTCTAAGATAAGATTCAATCTTTCTATCCAACGGATCCTTAAAAAAAAAGTACTATCTTCCATAGGAAAAGTAGTACGTTTGGCAAGAGTGGAAATAGCCCAATCAACCTTAGGAACTTTTTCCCAAAACTCTAAACTAGCCAAAGGTAAAGGATACAACTTTTTAAACCTAGGAGGAGGATAGAAAGAAGAACCAGGCTTAGACCATTCCTTAGTAATCATATCAGAAACAGCATCTGGAACAGGAAAAACCTCAGGAGCAACCTTAGAAAGTTTAAAAACCTTTTGCGTTTATTTGAAGGCGGAAAAGAGAGAGGCGCCAAACATAAAACAGTATCGTCGATCCGACCAAATAGGCTCACAAAACTGTTTTTTTCTGCTATCATCAGTGTCTTCCTGTCATGGCTGCTTCCAGTTAGCACCCACAGCAGTTTCTTGCCAGTCGGAGCCCAACGGAACTACCCGCTGCAGATTGGAGGTTACTGTGTGACGTGTACCAGCCGAGGTGTGTCTGTCGGGCGACTCAGAATAGTCCCGATCTGCTGATAGAGGTACGCAAACTGTGCCGCTCTGCTTGTGAGTATTTGGAACTACGGGGGAAGTTTTGTGAGCCTATTTGGTCGGATCGACAATACTGTTTTATGTTTGGCGCCTCTCTCTTTTCTCCCTTCCAGCCAGGAATCCATCAGAATAACTTTCGGGAGTGCTGCCATCAAGTTCGGCGTCTCAGAACTGTAGCTAATTTCCAAGCACCAGCGCACCCTCTGGGGATTGACTATCCTATTTTTTTTATTTGAAGGTGGAATAGCAGACATAGCCTTATCTATGCTGCAGCAATATAATTCTTAACATCTGCAGGAATAGCAGGAACAACAGATGGTGTAATAGTACTAATAGAAACATTATCGGCATGCAAAAGCTTATGACAAATGCCACATAATTAGGCTGAAGAAATATCAGTTAATTTACAACAGACACACTTAGCTTTGGTAGAACTGTGTTCAGGCAGCATGGTTTCTACAGCAACATCAGAGGCAGGATCAGACTGAGACATCTTGCAAAATGTAAAGAAAAAATTAACATTTAAACAAAATATCCAATTTCCTCATAGCAGTTTCAGGAATGGGAAAAAATGCTTATGCAAAAGTAGAATGCAGAAAAAACATAATTTATGCTTACCTGATAAATTTCTTTCTCTTGTGGTGTATCCAGTCCACGGATATTCTCCTTCCCAACAGGGAGCTGCAAGAGGATCACCCACAGCAGAGCTGTCTATATAGCTCCTCCCCTAACTGCCACTCTCCAGTCATTCGACCGAAGACAAGCAAGAGAAAGGAGAAACTATAGGGTGCAGTGGTGACTGTAGTTTAAAAATAAAAAACACCTGCCTTGAAATGACAGGGCGGGCCGTGGACTGGATACACCACAAGAGAAATAAATTTATCAGGTAAGCATAAATTATGTTTTCTCTTGTAAGGTGTATCCAGTCCACGGATCATCTATTACTTGTGGGATACCAATACCAAAGCTATAGGACACGGATGAAGGGAGGGACAAGGCAGGCGCTTAAATGGAAGGCACCACTGCCTGTAAGACCTTTCTCCCAAAAATAGCCTCCGAAGAAGCAAAAGTATCAAATTTGTAGAATTTAGAAAAAGTATGAAGCGAAGACCAAGTCGCCGCCTTACAAATCTGTTCAACAGAAGCCTCATTCTTAAAAGCCCATGTGGAAGCTACCGCTTTAGTAGAATGAGCTGTAATTCTTTCAGGAGGCTTCTGGCCAGCAGTCTCATAAGCTAAGCGGATTATACTTCTTAGCCAAAAAGAAAGAGAAGTTGCCGAAGCCTTTTGGCCTCTCCTCTGTCCAGAGTAGACAACAAACAATGCAGATGTTTGACGAAAATCTTAAGTAGCTTGTAAATAAAACTTTAAAGCACGAACCATGTCAAGATTGTGTAATAGACGTTCCTTCTTTGAAGAAGGATTAGGACACAGTGACGGTTCAACAATCTCCTGATTGATATTCTTATTAGATACCACCTTAGGTAGAAAACCAGGTTTGGTACGTAACACTACCTTATCTGCATGGAAAATTACATAAGGAGGATCAGATTGTAAAGCAGATAACTCCGAAACTCTTCAAGCTGAGGAGATAGCTACTAAAAACAGAACTTTCCAAGATAAGAGCTTAATATCTATGGAATGCAAAGGTTCAAACGGAACCCCTTGAAGAACTTTAAGAACTAAATTTAAACTCCATGGCGGAGCAACAGGTTTAAACACAGGCTTGATTCTAACTAAAGCCTGACAAAACGCCTGAACGTCTGGAACCTCAGCCAGACGTTTGTGCAAAAGAATAGACAGAGCAGAAATCTGTCCCTTTAAGGAACTAGCTGACAAACCCTTCTCCAATCCTTCTTGGAGAAAGGATAATATCCTAGGAATCCTGACTTTACTCCATGAGTAACCCTTGGATTCACACCAATGAAGGTATTTACACCATATCTTATGATAGATTTTCCTGGTGACAGGCTTTCGCGCCTGTATTAAGGTATCAATGACCGCCTCGGAGAAACCACGCTTTGATAAAATCAAGCGTTCAATCTCCAAGCAGTCAGACGCAGAGAAATTAGATTTGGATGGTTGAAAGGACCCTGAAGTAGAAGGTCCTGTCTCAGCGGTAGAGTCCATGGTGGAAAGGATGACATGTCCACCAGATCTGCATACCAAGTCCTGCATGGCCACGCAGGTGCTATCAAAATCACTGAAGCTCTCTCCTGCTTGATCTTGGCAATCAGACGAGGGAGCAGAGGAAACGGTGGAAACACATAAGCCAGGTTGAAGGACCAAGGTGCTGCTAGAGCATCTATCAGTGCTGCCTTGGGATCCCTGGACCTGGATCCGTAACAAGGAAGCTTGGCGTGCTGACGAGACGCCATGAGATCCAGTTCTGGTATGCCCCAAAGTTGAATCAACTGTGCAAATACCTCCGGATGGAGCTACCACTCCCCCGGATGAAAAGTCTGTCGACTTAGAAAATCTGCCTCCCAGTTCTCTACTCCTAGGATATGGATAGCTGATAGATGGCAAGAGTGAATCTCTGCCCATAGAATTATCTTTGAAACCTCCAACATTGCTAGGGAACTCCTTGTTCCCCCTTGATGGTTGATGTAAGCTACAGTCGTGATGTTGTCCGACTGAAATCTGATGAACCTGACCGCAGCTAGCTGAGGCCAAGCCTGAAGAGCATTGAATATCGCTCTTAGTTCCAGAATGTTTATCGGAAGGAGTTCCTCCTCCTGAGTCCACGATCCCTGAGCCTTCAGGGAGTTCCAGACTGCACCCCAGCCCAGAAGGCTGGCATCTGTTGTAACTATTGTCCAATCTGGCCTGCGGAAGGTCATACCTTTGGACAGATGGACCCGAGATAGCCACCAGAGAAGAGAATCCCTGGTCTCTTGATCCAGATTTAGTAGAGGGGACAAATCTGTGTAATCCCCATTCCACTGACTGAGCATGCAGAGTTGCAGCGGTCTGAGATGTAGGCGGGCAAACGGCACTATGTCCATTGCCGCTACCATTAAGCCGATTACTTCCATACACTGAGCCACTGAAGGGCGAGAAGTAGAATAAAAAACACGGCAGGAATCTAGAAGTTTTGACAACCTGGCCAGGTAAATCTTCATTTCTACAGAATCTATCAGAGTTCCCTGGAAGGAAACTCTTGTGAGAGGGGACAGAGAACTCTTTTCTTCGTTCACTTTCCACCCATGAGACCTCAGAAATGCCAGAACAATGTCCGTATGTGACTTGGCAATTTGAAAATTCGACGCCTGTATCAGAATGTCGTCTAGGTAAGGGGCTACTGCTATACCCCGCGGCCTTAGGACCGCCAGAAGTGACCCCACAACCTTCGTAAAGATTCTTGGTGCCGTAGCTAACCCAAAGGGAAGAGCTACAAACTGGTAATGCCTGTCTAGGAAGGCAAACCTGAGAAACCGATGATGATCTCTGTGTATCGGAATGTGAAGATAAGCATCCTTTAAGTCCACGGTAGTCATATTGACCCTCCTGGATCATAGGTAGGATGGTTCAAATAGTCTCCATTTTGAAGGATGGGACTCTGAGAAATTTGTTTAGGCTCTTGAGATCTAAGATTGGTCTGAAGGTTCCCTCTTTCTTGGGAACCACAAACAGATTTGAATAAAAGCCTTGCTCCTGTTCCTCCCTTGGAACTGGGTGGATCACTCCCATAACTAGGAGGTTTTGAACACAATGTAAGAATGCCTCTCTCTTTATCTGGTTTGCAGATAATTGTGAGAGGTGAAATCTTCCTTTTGGGGAAGAAGCTTTGAAGTCCAGAAGATACCCCTGGGACACAATTTCCAACACCCAGGGATCCTGGACATCTCTTGCCCAAGCCTGGGCGAAGAGAGAAAGTCTGCCCCCTACTAGATCCGTTACCGGATCGGGGGCTGATCTTTCATGCTGTCTTAGAGGCAGCAGCAGGCTTCTTGGCCTGCCTTCCTTTGTTCCAAGCCTGGTTAGGTCTCCAGACCGGCTTGGACTGGGCAAAATTTCCCTCTTGTTTTGTATTAGAGGATGCTGCGCCAGTCTTGAAGTTTCGAAAGACACGAAAATTAGTCTGTTTGGTCCTTAATTTGTTGGACCTATCCTGAGGAAGGGCATGACCTTTTCCTCCAGTAATATCAGAAATGATCTCCTTCAGTCCGGGCCCGAATAGGGTCTGCCCCTTGAAGGGAATATTGAAAAGCTTAAACTTTGAAGGAACGTCAGCTGACCAGGATTTAAGCCATAACGCCCTACGCGCTTGAATAGCAAAACCTGAGTTCTTAGCCGTTAGTTTGGTTAAATGAACAACGGCGTCAGAAACAAATGAATTAGCTAGCTTAAGAGCTTTAAGCTTGTAAAGTATATCTTCCAGAGACTCAAACCAGAAATCTGCAACAGCAGTGACAGGGGCAATGCATGCAAGAGGCTGGAGAATAAAACCCTGTTGAATAAACATTTTCTTAAGGTAACCCTCTAACTTTTTATCCATTGGATCTAGGAAAGCACAACTGTCCTCGACGGGGATAGTTGTACGCTTAGCTAGGGTAGAGACTGCTCCCTCCACCTTAGGGACCGTTTTCCATAAGACCCGTGTAGCGGCATCTATGGGAGACATCTTTTCTTTCATGTAATTGGCAAGAGTCCATGAGCTAGTGACATATGGGATATACATTCCTACCAGGAGGGGCAAAGTTTCCCAAACCTCAAAATGCCTATAAATACACCCCTCACCACACCCACAATTCAGTTTTACAAACTTTGCCTCCTATGGAGGTGGTGAAGTAAGTTTGTGCTAAGATTTCTACGTTGATATGCGCTTCTCAGCATTGTTGAAGCCCGATTCCTCTCAGAGTACAGCGAATGTCAGAGGGACGTGAAGGGAGTATCACCTATTGAATACGATGATTTCCCTAACGGGGGTCTTTTTCATGGGTTCTCTGTTATCGGTCGTAGAGATTCATCTCCTACCTCCCTTTTCAGATCGACGATATACTCTCAAATTTACCATTACCTCTACTAGAGAACTGTTTTAGTACTGGTTTGGCTATCTGCTATATGTGGATGGGTGTCTTTTGGTAAGTATGTTTTCATTTACTTAAGACACTCTCAGCTATGGTTTGGCACTTTATGCAAATTATATAAAGTTCTAAATATATGTATTGTACTTATATTTGCCATGTATTTCCTTCTGCAGACTGTCAGTTTCATATTTGGGAATATAAACACTTTAAGAAAATTGTTTCTTACCTGGGGTTTAGTCTTTTTTCAATTTGACTACTTTTGCATTTGCGGGTATTAGGCCCGCGGGTGCGTCAAATGTTGGACTTTATTGCGTCATTTTTTGGCGCAAATTTTTTGGCGCGGGAAATTACGTTTTTGACGCAACTTCGTCATTTCCAGGCGTCATACGTGACGTCGAGACCTTTCACACGGCGGCGTCATTAGTGACGCAAGTGTGTCATTTCCGGTCATTTTTGGCGCCAAAAAAGTTTACGTTACGTTGGCGTCATACTTGGCGCCAATTTTTCTTCATTATTTCAATACCCCATTGTTGTTTGCCTCCTGCTTTCTTTTCTATCAAGAGGCCTATGCTTTTGCATTTTTTCCCATTACTGAAACTGTCATTTAAGGAAATAGATAATTTTGCTTTATATGTTGTTTTTTCTTTTACATTGAGCAAGATGTCCCAATCCGATCCTGTCTCTGAAGTTTCTGCTGGAACATTGCTGCCTGACATGGGTTCTACAAAAGCTAAGTGCATTTGTTGTAAAATTGTAGAAATTATTCCATCGAATGTCATTTGTAATAGTTGTCATGATAAACTTTTACATGCAGATAGTGTTTCTATCAGTAATAGTACATTGCCAGTTGCAGTTCCTTCAACTTCTAATGTACATGATATACCTGTAAATTTTAAAGAATTTGTTTCTGAATCTATTATGAAGGCTTTGTCTGCATTTCCACCTTCTAATAAACGTAAAAGGTCTTTTAAAACTTCTCATTTAGCTGATGAAATTTCAAATGACCAACAACATAATAATTCATCCTCTTCTGATGAGGAGGATCTATCTGAAACAGAAGATCCTTCCTCAGATATTGACACTGACAAATCTACTTATTTATTTAAAATAGAGTATATGCATTCTTTATTAAAAGAAGTGTTAATTACTTTGGATATTGAGGTAACCAGTCCTATTGACGTTCAGTCTAATAAACGTTTAAATGCTGTTTTTAAACCTCCTGTGGTTTCTCCAGGTGTTTTTCCTATTCCTGAGGCTATTTCTGATATGATTTCTAGGGAATGGAATAAGCCAGGTACTTCCTTTATTCCTTCTTCAAGGTTTAAGAGATTGTATCCTTTACCAGCAAAATCTATAGAGTTTTGGGAAAAAATCCCCAAAGTTGATGGGGCTATTTCTACTCTTGCTAAACGTACTACTATTCCTATGGAAGATAGCACTTCCATTAAGGATCCTTTAGATAGGAAGCTTGAATCTTATCTAAGGAAGGCCTATTTATATTCAGGTCATCTTCTCAGACCTGCTATTTCTTTGGGTGATGTTGCGGCTGCATCAACTTTCTGGTTGGAAAATTTAGCGCAACATGAATTGGATTCTGACATATCTAGCATTGTTTGCCTACTACAACATGCTAATCATTTTATTTGTGATGCCATTTTTTGATATCAAAATTGATGTTAGATCCATGTCTTTAGCTGTATTAGCTAGAAGAGCTTTGTGGCTTAAATCTTGGAATGCTGATATGACATCTAAATCTAGATTACTATCTCTTTCTTTCCAAGGTAATAATTTATTTGGTTCTCAGTTGGATTCTATTATTTCAACTATCACTGGAGGAAAAGGAGTTTTTTTTGCCTCAGGATAAAAAACCTAAGGGTAAATCTAAGGCTTCTAACCGTTTTCGTTCCTTTCGTCAGAATAAGGAACAAAAACTCAATCCTCCTCCCAAGGAATCTGCTTCCAGTTGGAAGCCTTCCTCAAATTGGAATAAATCCAAGCCATTTAGGAAACCAAAGTCCACCCCTAAGTCCGCATGAAGGTGCGGCCCTCATTCCAGCTCAGCTGGTAGGGGGCAGATTAAGGTTTTTCAAGGATTTTTGGATAAAATCTGTCCAAAATCATTGGATTCAGAGCATTGTCTCTCAAGGGTATCGAATAGGATTCAAAGTAAGACCTCCTGTGAGAAGATTTTTTCTCTCACACATTCCTGTAAATCCAGTAAAAGCTCAGGCTTTTCTGAAGTGTGTTTCAGACCTGGAGTCTTCAGGGGTGATCATGCCAGTTCCTCCTCAGGAACAAGGTTTGGGGTTTTATTCGAACCTATTCATTGTACCAAAGAAAGAAAATTTGTTCAGACCAGTTCTGGATCTGAAAATTTTGAATCGTTATGTAAGAGTACCAACTTTCAAGATGGTGACTATAAGGACTATTCTGCCTTTTGTTCAGCAAGGACATTATATGTCCACAATAGACTTGCAGGATGCATACCTTCATATTCCGATTCATCCAGAACACTTTCAGTTTCTGAGATTCTCTTTTCTAGACAAGCATTACCAATTTGTTGCTCTTCCATTTGGCCTAGCAACAGCTCCAAGAATCTTTTCAAAGGTTCTGGGTGCCCTATTATCTGTAATCAGAGAACAGGGTATTGCAGTGTTTCCTTATTTGGACGATATCTTGGTACTAGCTCAGTCTTTACATACTGCAGAATCTCACACGAATCAACTAGTGTTGTTTCTTCGGAAACATGGTTGGAGGATCAATTTACCAAAAAGTTTCTTGATTCCTCAGACAAGGGTCACCTTTTTAGGCTTCCAGATAGATTCAGTGTCCATGACTCTGTCTCTAACAGACAAGAGACGTTTAAGATTGGTCGCAGCATGTCGGCTCCTTCAGTCTCAGTCATTCCCTTCAGTGGCTATGTGCATGGAAGTTTTAGGTCTCATGACTGCAGCATCGGACGCAATCCCCTTTGCTCGTTTTCACATGAGACCTCTACAGCTTTGTATGCTGAATCAATGGTGCAGGGATTATACAAAGATATCACAATTAATATCCTTGAATCCCAATGTACGACACTCTCTGACATGGTGGATAGATCACCATCGTTTGGTTCAAGGGGCTTCTTTTGTTCGCCCAACCTGGACTGTGATCACAACAGATGCGAGTCTTTCAGGTTGGGGAGCTGTTTGGGGGTCTCTGACAGCACAAGGGGTTTGGAAATCTCAAGAGGCGAGATTACCAATAAATATTTTAGAACTCCGTGCAATTTTCAGGGCTCTTCAGTTCTGGCCTCTACTAAAGAGAGAACCGTTCATTTGTTTTCAGACAGACAATATCACAACTGTCGCTTATGTCAATCATCAGGGTGGGACTCACAGTCCCCAAGCTATGAAAGAAGTATCTCGGATACTTGCTTGGGCGGAATCCAGCTCCTGTCTAATCTCTGCGGTGCATATCCCAGGTGTAGACAATTGGGAGGCGGATTATCTCAGCCGCCAGACTTTACATCCAGGGGAGTGGTATCTCCATCCAGATGTGTTTTCTCAGATTGTTCAGATGTGGAGTCTTCCAGAGATAGATCTCATGGCCTCTCATCTAAACAAGAAACTTCCCAGATACCTGTCCAGGGATGTTCAGGCAGAAGCAGTGGATGCGCTGACACTTCCTTGGTGTTATCAACCTGCTTACATCTTCCCGCCTCTAGTTCTTCTTCCAAGGGTGATTTCCAAAATCATCATGGAACAGTCTTTTGTGTTGCTGGTGGCACCAGCATGGCCACACAGGTTTTGGTATGCGGATCTGGTTCGGATGTCCAGTTGCCTGCCTTGGCCATTTCTGTTACGGCCAGACCTACTATCTCAAGGTCCGTTTTTCCATCAGGATCTCAAATCATTAAATTTGAAGGTATGGAAATTGAACGCTTAGTTCTAAGTCATAGAGGTTTCTCTGATTCAGTGATTAATACTATGTTACAAGCTCGTAAATCTGTCTCTAGAAAGATTTATTATAGAGTTTGGAAGACTTACATTTCATGGTGTTCTTCTCATAATTTCTCCTGGCATTCTTTTAGAATTCCTAGAATTTTGCAGTTTCTTCAGGATGGTTTGGATAAGGGTTTGTCTGCAAGTTCCTTGAAAGGACAAATCTCCGCTCTTTCCGTTTTATTTCACAGAAAAATTGCTATACTTCCTGATATACACTGTTTTGTACAGGCTTTAGTTCGTATTAAGCCTGTCATTAAGTCAATTTCTCCTCCTTGGAGTCTTAATTTGGTTCTGAGGGCTTTACAGGCTCCTCCATTTGAACCTATGCATTCTTTGGACATTAAACTACTTTCTTGGAAAGTGTTGTTCCTTTTGGCTATCTCTTCTGCTAGAAGAGTTTCTGAGCTATCTGCTCTTTCTTGTGAGTCTCCTTTTCTGATTTTTCATCAGGATAAGGCAGTTTTGCGGACTTCTTTTCAATTTTTACCTAAGGTTGTGAATTCTAACAATATTAGTAGAGAAATTGTTGTCCCTTCTTTATGTCCTCATCCTAAGAATTCTTTGGAGAAATCCTTACATTCTTTGGATGTGGTAAGAGCTTTGAAATATTATGTGGAAGCTACTAAAAATTTCAGGAAGACTTCTAGTCTATTTGTTTTATTTCCTGGTCCTAGGAAAGGTCAGAAATCTTCTGCTATTTCCTTGACTTCTTGGTTGAAACTTTTGATTCATCAAGCTTATTTGGAGTCGGGTCAAACCCCGCCTCAGAGAATTACAGCTCATTCTACTAGATCAGTCTCTACTTCATGGGCTTTTAAGAATTAAGCTTCAGTTGATCAGATTTGCAAAGCAGCCACTTGGTCCTTTTTGCATACATTTACTAAATTCTACCATTTTGATGTATTTGCTTCTTCGGAAGCAGTTTTTTGGTAGAAAAGTTCTTCAGGCAGCTGTTTCAGTTTGATTCTTCTGCTTTTTGATTTAAGTTTTTTTCTTTCAAAAGTGAAAATAACTTATTTTTGGGTTGTGGATTATTTTTTTCAGCGGAATATGGCTGTTTTTATTTTATTCCCTCCCTCTCTAGTGACTCTTGAGTGGAAGACTCCACATCTTGGGTATTGATATCCCATATGTCACTAGCTCATGGACTCTTGCCAATTACATGAAAGAAAACATAATTTATGTAAGAACTTACCTGATAAATTCATTTATTTCATATTGGCAAGAGTCCATGAGGCCCACCCTTTTTATGGTGGTTATGATTTTTTGTATAAAGCACAATTATTTCCAAATTTCCTTTGTTGATGCTTTCTACTCCTTTCTTTATGACCCCACTGCTTGGCTATTCGTTAAACTGAATTGTGGGTGTGGTGAGGGGTGTATTTATAGGCATTTTGAGGTTTGGGAAACTTTGCCCCTCCTGGTAGGAATGTATATCCCATATGTCACTAGCTCATGGACTCTTGCCAATATGATAGAAATGAATTTATCAGGTAAGTTCTTACATAAATTATGTTTTTAAAAACAGGAGGGGGAGAGAACGGTACACCTGGTCTATCCCATTCCTTAGTAATAATCTCTGAAAACCTCTTAGGTATTGGAAAAACATCAGTGTAAACAGGCACTGCATAGTATTTATCCAATCTACACAATTTCTCTGGGACCATAATGGTGTCACAGTCATTCAGAGCAGCTAAAACCTCCCTGAGCAACACACGGAGATGTTCAAGCTTAAATTTAAATGTAGACATATCAGAATCAGGTTGAATTATCTTCCCTGAGTCAGAAAAATCACCCACAGATAGAAGCTCTCCTTCCTCAGCTTCTGAATATTGTGAGGGGATATCAGACATAGCTACTAAAGCATCAGAGTGCTCTGTATTTTTCCTAGTCCCAGAGCTTTCTCGCTTTCCTTGTAACCCTGGTAGTTTGGACAATACCGCTGTAAGGGTATGATCCATAACTGCCGCCATGTCTTGTAAGGTAAACGCTATGGGCGCACTAGATGTACTTGGCGCCTCTAGAGCGGGCGTCCCTTGAGCGGGAGTCATAGGTTCTGACACGTGGGGACAGTTAGTCGGCATAACTTCCCTCTTGTCAGTTTCCTCTGGTGATAAATCTTTTAAAGCCAGAATATGATCTTTATAACTTATAGTAAGATCAGTGCATTTGGTACACAGTCTAAGAGGGGGTTCCACAATGGCTTCTAAACATAATGAACAATGAGTTTCCTCTATGTCAGACATGTTTAAACAGACTAGTAATGAGACTAGCAAGCTTGGAAAACACTTTAATAACTGTGAACAAGCAAAAAATAAAAACGGTACTGTGCCTTTAAGAGAAAAAAAACAATCACAGAAACTGCAAAACAGTGAAAAAAGCAGTAAATTTTACGAAATTTTTACAGTGTGTATAATAGACTGAAATAGCATTGCACCCACTTGCAAATGGATGATTAACCCCTTAGTTTCAAAACCAGATAAAAAAAACGATATAAACGTTTTTAAACAGTCACAACCAACTGCCACAGATCTACTGTAGTTCCTACCTGCCCATACAACGACTTTGGAAGGCACAAAAACCCTTTAGAGAGGTCCTATATGTTCAGGGGACTCCTTCAGGGAAGCTGGAAGTCTCAAGCTGCAAAAACAACTGCACGATTTAGGCCTGAAATTAGGCCCCTCCCAACCTGTACTCACAGTGAGAGGGCCTTAAAAAACTATCCCTAGGCAAAATCTAGTCAGCCATGTGGAAAAACTGGGCCCCAGAATAAAGTTTTATCACCATTTGTAATAAACGTTTATATACTTCAAGCAAACGTTATATCTATTCAGTAATGAGAGTAAATAACAAAAATATTACCCTTTACAGCAAGCATGATACCAGTCGTTATTAAATCACTGTAATCAGGCTTACCTTAAATAAATCAGGTAGTGTCAGCATTTTCTAGCTTATCCTCTCTCTAGAAAAATTTAAAACTGCACATACCTCAGCGCAGGTAACCCTGCACGCTATTCCCCCAGCTGAAGTTACTCATCTCTTCAGTTACAAACCGCTAAGATCATCAAAAACCTCAGGCAGACTCTTCTTCAACTTTCTGCCTGAGGCTAAAATAGTACAACTCCGGTACCATTTGAAAATAATAAACTTTTGATTGAAGATAAACTACATTAATGCACCACATCTCTCTAGCATCTACCCTTGTCGAGAGCTGCAAGAGAATGACTGGAGAGTGGCAGTTAGGGGAGGAGCTATATAGACAGCTCTGCTGTGGGTGATCCTCTTGCAGCTCCCTGTTGGGAAGGAGAATATCCCACAAGTAATGGATGATCCGTGGACTGGATACACCTTACAAGAGAAATAAGCAGCATAGTTCCTAACATGGAGAGAACCAGAAGCAAAACGAAAGAGGGGTTATATACAAAAAAAAAAAGAAGATTTCTGGCACCATGTATGACGCAAGACGCAAAAAGGAAAAAATATTTTGGCGCCAAAGTTATCAGGAAATGACGGAACTTGCGTCATAACAAGCGCGACTCCACGCCTAAACAACACGCATCAACAGACGTAGGAAATAACAAAACTTGCGTCACCTTAGACGCACCTTCGCGCCAAAAAAAAATCTGCGCCAAAAATGATGCCATAAAAAGCTGCATTTTGCATCCCTGTGAGCCTAGTTTGCCCGCGAAAATTTGGAAAACAGTCAAATTGAAAAAATCCAAAACCCCAGGTAAGAAAATAAAAAATTATCTTCCCAAATAAAAATTCCCTACTGAAACTGATAGTCTGCAGGAAAGAGAAATATACAGTGACCTGACTATTGGCAAATATAAGCAAATATATATTTCTTTAATGTAATTAGCAAGAGTCCATGAGCTAGTGACGTATGGGATATACATTACTACCAGGAGGGACAAAGTTTCGCAAACCTTAAAATGCCTATAAATACACCCCTCACCACACCCACAATTCAGTTTTACAAACTTTGCCTCCCATGGAGGTGGTGAAGTAAGTTTGTGCTAGATTCTATGTTGATATGCGCTTCGCAGCAGGCTGAAGCCCGGTTTTCCTCTCAGAGTGCAGTGAATGTCAGAGGGATGTGAAGAGAGTATTGCCTATTTGAATACAATGATCTTCCTCTAGGGGATCTATTTCATAGGTTCTCTGTTATCGGTCGTAGAGATTTCTTCTCCTACCTCCCTTTTCAGATCGACGATATACTCTTATATACCATTACCTCTACTGATTCTCGTTTCAGTACTCGTTTGGCCATCTACTATATGTAGATGAGTGTCTTAGGGTAAGTAAGTCATTTTATTTATGACACTCTAAGCTATGGTTGGGCACTTTATATGTAAAGTTCTAAATATATGTTATATTTGCCATGATTCAGGATATTCAGTATTCCTTCTTTCAGACTGTCAGTTTCATTTTTTTGGGAAAATGCTTATGAATTAATATTTTTTCTTACCTTAAAAATATTCAAATTGACTTTTTTCCTTGCGGGCTGTTAAGCTCGCAAGGGCAGAAAATGCTTTAATTTATTGTGTCATTTTTGGCGCAAAATTTTTGACATTTCCGGCGCCATAGTTGACGCCGGAAGTTTGTTCATGGTTGCGTCATTTTTTGATGCATGTGTGTTTCAGACGTTTTTTTGCGCCAAAAAATGTGGGCGTCATTCTTGGCGCCAAAAAATGTGGGCATCATACTTGGCGCCACTTTTTTTCACATTATTTAAGTCATTTTTTTTGTTGCTTCTGGTTACTAGAGGCTTGTTTGTTTTGCATTTTTTCCCATTCCTGAAACTGTCATTTAAGGAATTTGATAATTTTGCTTTATATGTTGTTTTTTTCTATTACATATTGCAAGATATTTCAAACACTGTTCCTGTATCAAGAAATGCTGAGGGATTCCTGTTGACTGATATCAGTCCTACCAAAGCTAAGTTCATTTATTTTAATGTTATGAATGTTTATCTTTAGCTATGGTTTGTAATAAGTTATCATGATAAACTTTTACATGCAGAATCCATAAGTATTTATGCTTTATATATTGCTATTCTTTTTACATCTTATGTACAAGATATACTTTAAATTTATAAGAATATTTTTCTGATTCTATTTTAAAGGCTTTGTCCGACATCCCGCCTTCTAACAAAATTTGTAGGTCTTTTTCAAACTTCTTTTTTAGTTGATGAAGTTTCAAATGACCAACAACATAATGAATTATCCTTCTCCGATGGTGTTTTTTCTCATTCAGAATTTTTCTTCATCAGATATTGACACTAACAAATCTACTTTTTTATTTTTGAATAGAGTACATTTGTTCTTTGTTCAAAGGTGTTGATTATTTTGGATATTGAAGTAACTAGTTCTTTTGATTTTAAAGACTTAAATTCTGCTTATTTATCTTCTGTGGTTTCATCAGAGGTTTTTTCCAGTTCCTGATACTAGGGAATGGAATAGGCTGAGAATTTTCTTTTAGTCCTTCTTTAAGGTTTTTAAATTGTATTCTTTGCCGGCAGTTAGTTTTCAGTTTTGAGGAAAGATTCCCCAAGTTAATGGGGCTCTCTCTACTCCTGCTAAATATACTATTATTCTTATAGCAAATAGTATTTATTTTTTTCCTTCAGATGGTTGTATCTTATTTAAGGAAAATTATTTTCAGGAACTTTTCTTAGACCTGTGAGAAGGTTATTCCTAGGCGCCAAAATGAGAGGCTAAGGTTTGCAAAATATTTATTACAACTCAAAGTTCAAAGAATAAAAGCAAAATTAAAATGCAATACTAAAAATACAATTTAAAATACAATATAAAAAGGCATGGATCCACGCTAGTAACAATGAGGATATGATTGGGATATATATATATATATATATATATATATATATATATATATATATATATATATATGCACTATAACAATATACACAGGGCAATTCTGGAAAAGACAGCAATAACACAGATGTGCTGCAAAGTGACTTGGTGCAATACTCCAAAGTGCTAAAAATGGGGTAGTGACAACCAGTAAAAAATCAATAAAAATCAAAAATATTGTCCAGTGTGTAAGAGATGTGTGTTCCAAAAATAAAAGTCAGTGCAAAAGATAGTCAGTGCAAGAATAAAAGTTCACAACCTTGGTCCAAAATGAATCCGCTGGGGTACTCCTATAGGTGTATATCCAAAAATGTTAGTGTGTTAGCAAGTGTTTGCTATTGATGTCCAGTAAAAAACAAAAACAAAACAAGAATTGTTGGTAATGGTGTAGCCAGCCTGAGTAGGCAGATATGGTGAAGAAAAGTGCACAATAAAAAGGGGCACAATAAAAACAATTCCAAAGGCAAAAAAGTAAGGAAAAAACCTGTGAAGAGAAAGATAAAATGCAATGTGTAGAAAAATCACAATATGTTCCTCCAATTAAAATAAGGCTTACCAGTGTTGTCTACGCGTTTCGGCCTTCTCTGGGCCTTTATCAAGACTGGTGTGTACTACATACTGATGGCCTTATATAGGGGTTGTATAATTGCAACCGGATGTACTTTGATTTAGCCATTTCCGGTTTGGCGAATTTTTATATATATATTCAAAATTGTTAATAAATGAATCAGAAAGTCTATTTACTATCAAAATTAATAGATAAAGTGGTGTTTTGTTATTAATACTATTTGGGGAGTCTCTGTTTGTGGTCTGTTGTTATGTATTTACGAATCCTCCGTATTTTCTATGACGTCACTTCCGGTAGACGATTTCTCATACGGATTTATATTATATATATTATTATATTATTTTCAGTCTGTTGTCTTTACTGTTTGTAGTTTTGACTCATACATAATAAGTGGCCGCATGTTGAATGGGGTTATACCAGTTATTTTGTATATATTTCTTATCCGTTTTTGCAGTGTCCTGATTGGTCGTGACGTCAGAGCTGTAGTTAGATCAATAATAAGCAAGACCGCAATGTGAATCACTAGCGTATAATTCTGTGTGTCCTTAAAATGATCTGTGGGGTGATTCCGTGTATGTCAATCATAGTGTACATGATGGATATTATATTGAATGGTTATATACTGGATATATCCCTAGAGCGTTAATAATGAACCCTACATGATCAGTATAGTATATAACTTAGAGTTATATTATGAGATTAATTACGATCAGAAAGCTGGTGTATGAATAATGCACAGAATATCTCCAGAGAGAGTTGGAGCAAAAGAATAATACAGATCATGTAGTGCAGGGGTGTCCAAACTTTGCTCTCCAGAGGTTTTGGAACTACATTTCCCATGATGCTCAGCTAGATAAAATGCTGACTGAGCATCATCGGAAATGTAGTTCCAAAACCTCTGGAGAGCAAAGTTTGGACACCCCTGCTGTAGTGGTTTCGATATTATACACTGTGTACAATCCCTAACACAGTTAGATGTTCTTTTTTAATATATATTATTTATATTGTTCACTCTTATGGATATTATTATTATCCTTACGATAATAATATAATACCAAAAATTTTGGTAGGGGATTATATATGATCTTGTATAAATCATATTATATAAACAAGATGAAAATGGTTGTTATGATCGTTATATGTAATTTGCTAGTGTCATATAATGGCATACTTAAAATTATCCTTATCTGTGGTATAGTTGCAAATTGAGGCTAGAATAGAAAGATTAAAATTGAACAATATATACTTATAGATTGGGTTCTATATAAAGCGGTATCTATGTTTAATTTTTCGATGAGTCGTAGGTGTTCACGTATCCTTTCTTTCAAGGTCCTCGACGTCTGGCCTACATATTGTAGACCACACGAACACTGCAACATGTAGATCACTCCACTGTCTTGACATCATTAGATCTACATGTTGCAGTGTTCGTGTGGTCTACAATATGTAGGCCAGACGTCGAGGACCTTGAAAGAAAGGATACGTGAACACCTACGACTCATCGAAAAATTAAACATAGATACCGCTTTATATAGACACTTTACAACTAAACACAAGGGAAACATAAAGGATTTGACATACATGGGCATACAGAAGGTACAAAAGGACTGGAGAGGCGGCAACTATACAAAGAAATTGCTTACCGCCGAATCAAAGTGGATCTTCAACCTGGACTGTCTGCACCCCAAAGGGCTAAATAACAAGGAAGACCTCTCCCATTTATTTAATATGACATAATATCTTTATATCTCCACTAGTGATCCTCTCTCCTCTAGGTATTTGTCCTCAATTCTGTCTCTCTACTATAGAAGCATCTCTCCTCACAAAGAAAGAAGCAGATAAGCTTCTATGATCAAAAAGCAGAGAAGTTTCTACAAAACATCTAAAAGATGCCTACTGAAAATTCCAACATCAGTATATTTAGACATAATCCTTACCCTTTAGCCTCCTTCTCCAAGGCACTGGTCTCCATATAGAACCAATCATTAAACAAAAGAATTACATCACTCCTTTCTATCAAGTCCAATAGAATCGATATTCAACTTGATGTAATTAAGTTTTCCAACTAATTGAAGGCCATTGAGCCATGCATTAGGTATTAGGCCTCCTTCCAGCTATCCCATCCCATCCACAGTCCCTGAAAATAGGCTAGAAATACTTCAAACATTTGAAATATTAGAATATTTTAACACTTAGCCAATATTTTAACACTTAGCCAATATTCCAATACTCAACCCATTATTTTATTATGCCAAGACACCGGCATTTAATAACTCATCTATTTAACATATCTCTGATACTAATACATATAGGACATTTTTCCCTTGAATACACCCCCTTAAAGATGATCAACTGATATTAATCAGATTTAGAACACTGCATTTTAAAATACACCTCAAGCATACAACTGAGAACCCAATCTATAAGTATATATTGTTCAATTTTAATCTTTCTATTCTAGCCTCAATTTGCAACTATACCACAGATAAGGATAATTTTAAGTATGCCATTATATGACACTAGCAAATTACATATAACGATCATAACAACCATTTTCATCTTGTTTATATAATATGATTTATACAAGATCATATATAATCCCCTACCAAAATTTTTGGTATTATATTATTATCGTAAGGATAATAATATCCATAAGAGTGAACAATATAAATAATATATATTAAAAAAGAACATCTAACTGTGTTAGGGATTGTACACAGTGTATAATATCGAAACCACTACAGGATCTGTATTATTCTTTTGCTCCAACTCTCTATGGAGATATTCTGTGCATTATTCATACACCAGCTTTCTGATCGTAATTAATCTCATAATATAACTCTAAGTTATATACTATACTGATCATGTAGGGTTCATTATTAACGCTCTAGGGATATATCCAGTATATAACCATTCAATATAATATCCATCATGTACACTATGATTGACATACACGGAATCACCCCACAGATCATTTTAAGGACACACAGAATTATACGCTAGTGATTCACATTGCGGTCTTGCTTATTATTGATCTAACTACAGCTCTGACGTCACGACCAATCAGGACACTGCAAAAACGGATAAGAAATATATACAAAATAACTGGTATAACCCCATTCAACATGCGGCCACTTATTATGTATGAGTCAAAACTACAAACAGTAAAGACAACAGACTGAAAATAATATAATAATATATATAATATAAATCCGTATGAGAAATCGTCTACCGGAAGTGACGTCATAGAAAATACGGAGGATTCGTAAATACATAAACAGACCACAAACAGAGACTCCCCAAATAGTATTAATAACAAAACACCACTTTATCTATTAATTTTGATAGTAAATAGACTTTCTGATTCATTTATTAACAATTTTGAATATATATAAAAATTCGCCAAACCGGAAATGGCTAAATCAAAGTACATCCGGTTGCAATTATACAACCCCTATATAAGGCCATCAGTATGTAGTACACACCAGTCTTGATAAAGGCCCAGAGAAGGCCGAAACGCGTAGACAACACTGGTAAGCCTTATTTTAATTGAAGTAACATATTGTGATTTTTCTACACATTGCATTTTATCTTTCTCTTCACAGGTTTTTTCCTTACTTTTTTGCCTTTGGAATTGTTTTTATTGTGCCCCTTTTTATTGTGCACTTTTCTTCACCATATCTGCCTACTCAGGCTGGCTACACCATTACCAACAATTCTTGTTTTGTTTTTTACTGGACATCAATAGCAAACACACTAACATTTTTGGATATACACCTATAGGAGTACCCCAGCGGATTCATTTTGGACCAAGGTTGTGAACTTTTATTCTTGCACTGACTATCTTTTGCACTGACTTTTATTTTTGGAACACACATCTCTTACACACTGGACAATATTTTTGATTTTTATTGATTGTCACTACCCCATTTTTAGCACTTTGGAGTATTGCACCAAGTCACTTTGCAGCACATCTGTGTTATTGCTGTCTTTTCCAGAATTGCCCTGTGTATATTGTTATAGTACATATATATATATATATATATTTCCCAATCATATCCTCATTGTTACTAGCGTGGATCCATGCCTTTTTATATTGTATTTTAAATTGTATTTTTAGTATTGCATTTTAATTTTGCTTTTATTCTTTGAACTTTGACTTGTAATAAATATTTTGCAAACCTTAGCCTCTCATTTTGGCGCCTAGGAATAACCTTCTCACGTATCATTGCATCTAGGTGATAACTAGGTATCACCTTCCTGGGCCAATAAGGTTTTAGTAGGCGCTGGGATATCTTTGTATTGTCACTTTTCTTAGACCTGTAATTTATTTGGCTGATGTTGCAATTGCTTCATCTTTCTCGTTGGATACTTTAAGATCAAGTATCGGATTATGATTTGTTTAGCATTGTTAAAAGGACAAAATCTACTACTCATTTGAAGTTTAGACTAAGTGCTATTGCATTATCTTGTTATCTTGCATTTGTTGATTGTGAAAGTCCAGTGTGTTGACTGGTTCTTTAACTTGATTAACATGCTAATAATTTCATTTGTGTTGTCATTTTATTAAATATTTTCGCAAATGAGGTTTAATCTATGTCTTTAGCTATTTTAGCTAGAAGAACTTTGTGATTTCAATCTTGGAATGCTAATTTGATTTCTAAAATCCATATTTCTTTTTTTCCAAGATAATCAATTATTTGGTTCATAATTGGATTCAATTCTTTAACTGTTACTCTGGGCTTCAAGATTGAGTTCTAAGACTAAAACTTTAAGCTTATTTTAGTTTTCTGGTCTTACTAAGGAACGGAATCCTGAATTCTTCCCCAAGTAACATGTTTATAATTGGAAGTTTTTTCTTCATTCAATTAAGCCTTTTAAAAGTTCAAAGTCAGCTCCCCAATTTGCTTGTAGGTGCGGTTCTTATTCCAGCTTGGCTGGTAAGGGGCAGGTTAAGACTTTTTTGAAATTTGTTTGGTTCTATTCGGTCCAAACTTCTTAGACTTTGGGTACAGAATAGGATTCAGAGTAAAACCGTCTGTGAGAAGTCTTTTTTCTCTATCATAGTCCAGCAAGACTAACACTTTCCTGAAGTGTGTTTCACACCTATATGTTTTGGGTACTGGTGAAGTGCGGCTGGTCACCCGTTGGGGCTCAAGCGCTGCTCAGACCTGGAGTTTTCTGAGGTATTTATTCCAGTTTCATTTTAGGAACTGGGTTTTGGGGTTTTTATTCAAGACTATTCATTGTTCCAAAGATAGAAAATCTTTTTGAATTGTCATATAAGTGTACCATCTTTTAGAATGGTGTTTATATGGTCTATTCTGCCTTTTTGGTCAGTGATGGCATTATTTGTTTACAATAGATACAATAGATGCATATCTTCATTTTCTGCTTTCATTCAGATTATTTTTATTTTCTGAGATTCTCTTTTTTTGACAAGAATTACCAATTTGTTGCTTTTCCTTCTGGTCTAGCGACAGCTCTAAGAATCTTTTCAAGGTTCTCAGTGTCCCTTATTTGGACGGTATCATGGTACTGGCTCAGTCTTTTCGTTCTGCGGAATCTCATACGATTCAACTTTGTTGTTTCTTTAAGACATGGTTAGAGGATCTTTTTATCAAAAGCTCCTTGATTCCTCACACAAGGGTCACCTTTTTTAGGTTTCCAGATAGATTGTGCAAATGTTTTTGTCTCTAACAGACAAGTGACAAGTTTATTGGGTTCCGTTTGTCGGAACCTTCAGTCTCTATTATTTCCTTCAAGTTGCTATATATGCATGGAAGTTTTAGGTTTCATGGCTGCAGCATTGGATTCGATTCCCTTTGCTCATTTCATAGGAAACCTTTCCAGTTTTTTATGCTGAATAATGGTGCAGTGATTCTAGGATATCACTTTTTATATCTTTGAATCCTAATGTTTAACTCTTTGATTCAGTGGTTAAGATCACCATCATTTAGTTCTACAGGTCTCTTCGGTTCTTTCAACCTGGACCATGATCTCTACAGATGTGAGTCTGTCTGAGGATCTCTGTCAGCACAAGGGGTTTGGAAATCTCAGGAGGCGAGATTATTATTTTGGAACTCGGTGCATTCTCAGAGTTCTTCAGTTTTTTTTTTTTAAGAAGAGACGTTTCTTGTTTTTTTTCAGACAGACAATGTCACAAGTGTGGCGTATGTCAATCATCAGGGTGGGACTATCAGTCCTTAGGCTGTGACAGAAGTATCTCGGATATTTGCTTGGGCTAAATCCAGCTCCTATCTAATTTCTGTGTTTTTTTCCCCAGGTATAGACAATTGGGAAGCGGATTATCTCTGTTAATCAAGCTTTACATCCGGGAGAATGGTCTCTTTACCCAGATATGTTTTTCAATTTTTCAGATGTGAGGGCTTCCAGAAATAGATCTGATGGCATCTCATCTAAACAAGGAACTTCCCAGGGGCTATTCAGGTCCGGGAATCCTCAGGCGGAAGTAGTGTATGCATTGACACTTCCTTGGAATTATCAATCTGCCTATATTTTTTCATCTCTGGTTCTTCTTTTAAGAGTGATTTTCAAAATCATCAGAGCAATCTTTGGTGTGGCTGGTGGCTCCAGCATGGCCACACAGGTTTTGGTATATGGTTCTTGTTCGGATGTCCAGTTGCCGATCTTGGCTACTTCCATTAAGGCCAGACCTTATATTTTAACATTGGGTTTTTTCATCAGGAATTCAAATTATTAATTTGATGGTATGAAAATTTAATGCTTAGTACTTAGTCATAGAAGTTTCTCTGACTCAGTGATTAATACTAGGTTGCAGGCTCGTAAATCTAGGTCTAGTAGGATTTATTATCGAGTTTGGAAGATTTACATCTCATGATGCTCTTCTTATGAATTCTCTTGGCATTATTTTAGAATTCCTAGGTTTTTATAGTTTCTTCATAAGGTTTTGTCTGCATGTTCCTTGAAAGGACAAATCTCTGCTTTTCCTGTGCTGTTTCACAGTAAGAATTGCTAAATCTTTCTGATATTCATTGTTTTGTTCAGGCTTTGGTTCATATCAAGCCTGTCATTAAGCCAATTTCTCCTCCTTGGAGTCTTAATTTGGTTCTGAAGGCTTTACAGGCTCTTCTGTTTGAGCATATGCTTTCTTTGGACATTAATTACTTTCATGGGAAGTATTGTTCTTTTTAGACATCTCTTCAGCTAGAACAGTTTTTGAATTATCTGTTCTTTCTTGTGAATCTCTTTTTTCTGATTTTTCATCAAGATAGGGTGGTTTTTGCTGTCCTCATTTCAATTTTTACCTAAAGTTGTGAATTCTAACAACATTAGTAGAGGAATTATTGTTCCTTCCTTGTGTCCTAATCCTAAGAATTATTTGGTAAGATTCTTACATTTTTTGGATGTGGTAAGAGTTTTGAAATATTATGTTGAAGCTACTCAGATTTCAGTCAGACTTCTAGTCTATTTGTTATCTTTTCTGGTTTTAGGAAAGGTCAGAAGGCTTCTGCCATTTCTTTAGCATCTTGGTTAAAGCTTTTGATTCATCATGCTTATTTGGTGTCGGGTTAATCCCCGCCTCAGAGGATTACGGCTCATTCTACTAGGTCAGTTTATACTTCCAGGACTTTTAAGAATGAAGCTTCTGTTGATCAGATTTGCAAAGCAATAACTTGGTCTTTGCATACTTTTACTAAATTCTACCATTTTGATGTTTTTCTCTTCTTCAGAAGCAGTTTTTGGTAGAATAGTACTTCGGGCAGCTGTTTCAGTTTGATTCTTCTGCTTATAATTTCAGTTTTTTTCATTATAAAAATTGAAACTTTTGATTTGGGTAGTGGATTAATTTTTCAGCGGAATTGGCTGTCTTTATTTTATCCCTCCCTCTCTAGTGACTCTTGCGTGGAAGTTCCACATCTTGGGTATCTGCTATCCCATACGTCACTAGCTCATGGACTCTTGCTAATTACATGAAAGAAAACATAATTTATGTAAGAACTTACCTGATAAATTCATTTCTTTCATATTAGCAAGAGTCCATGAGGCCCACCCTTTTTGTGGTGGTTATGATTTTTTTGTATAAAGCACAATTATTCCAATTCCTTATTTTTTATGCTTTCACTCCTTTCTTATCACCCCACTTCTTGGCCATTCATTAAACTGAATTGTGGGTGTGGTGAGGGGTGTATTTATAGGCATTTTAAGGTTTGGGAAACTTTGCCCCTCCTGGTAGGAATGTATATCCCATACGTCACTAGCTCATGGACTCTTGCTAATATGAAAGAAATTAATTTATCAGGTAAGTTCTTACATAAATTATGTTATTTAAAACTTTATAACAAAGAGCAAAACATAGCTAAGAGTCTTAAAATAATGATACATACTTACCGGAAGACACCATCCACACATAGACAGCCAAACCAGTACTGAAAAATATCAGCAGAGGTAATGGTATAGGAGTATAACTTTGATCTGAAAAGGGAGGCAGGGAATGAATCCCTACGACCTATTACAGAAAGCCTTTGAAAGGATTTCCCATGGGTGAAACCACTTAATCAACAGGCAATACTCCCTTTACATCCCTCTGAGAAACACTGTACTCAGAGAAATTTGGGCTTCAAAATGCTTAGAAGCGCCTTTCACAGAAGAAAATCAAACACATCTTGCTTCACCACCTCCACAGGGAGGCAAAGTTTATAAAACGGAAGTATGTGTGTGGTGGGAGGTGTATTTATAAGCATTTTGACGTTTTTGGAAACTGCCACCTCCTGGTAGGAAGTATATCGTATACGTCACTAGCTCATGGGACTCTTGCCACTTACATGAAAGAAATATATATATATATATATATATATATACATATATATTTAAATCTATAGTTGTATGCAAAAGTTTAGGCATCCCTGACAATTTCCATGATTTTCATTTATAAATAATTGGGTGTTTCGATCAGCAATTTCATTTTGATCTATCAAATAACTGAAGGACACAGTAATAATTCAGTAGCGAAATTAGGTTTATTGGATTAACAGAAAATGTGCAATATGCATCAAAACGAAATTAGACAGGTGCATAAATTTGGGCACCCCAACAGAAATATCACATCAATATTTAGTAGAGCCTCCTTTAGCAGAAATAACAGCCTCTAGACACTTCCTATAGCCTGTAATGAGTGTCTGGATTCTGGATAAAGGTGTTTTAGACCACTCCTTGCAAAAGATCTCCAGTTCAGTTAGGATTGATGGTTGCCAAGCATTGACAGCCTGCTTCAAATCACCCTACAGATTTTAAATGATATTCAGGTCTGGGGACTGGGATGGACATTCCAGAACATTGTACTTGTTACTCTGCATAAATGCCAGAGTAGAATTTGAGCAGTGTTTTGGGTTGTTGTTTTGTTGAAATATCCAGCCCTGGCGTAACATCAACTTTGTGACTGATTCCTTAACATTATTCTCAAGTATCTGCTGATATTGAGTAGAATCCATGCCCCCCCTTAACTTTAACAAGATTCCCAGTACCGGCACTGGCCACACAGCATGATGGAACATCCACCAAATTTTACTGTGGGTAGCAAGTGTTTGTCTTGGAACGCTGTGTTCTTTTGCCGCCATGCATAACGCCCCTTGTTATAACCAAATAACTCAATCTTTGTTGCATCAGTCCACAGCACCTTCTTCCAAAATGAAGCCGACTTGTCTAAATGTGCGTTTGCATACCACAAGCGACTGTTTGTGGCGTGTGTGCAAAAAAGGCTTCTTCCGCATTACTCTTCCATACAGCGTCTCCTTGTGCAAAGTGCGCTGAATTGTTAAACGATGCACAGTGACACCATCTGCAGCAAGATGATGTTGTAGGTTGGAGGTGGTCTGTGGGCTGTTTTTAACCGTTCTCACCATCCTTTGCCTTTACCTCTCTGATAGTTTACTTGACCTGCCACTTCTGGCCTTAACAAGAACTGTGCTTGTGGTCTTCCATTTCCTCACTATGTTCCTCACTGTGGACACTGACAGCTTAAATCTCTGCAATAGCTTTTTGTAGCCTTCCTCTAAACCATAATATTGAACAATCTTTGTTTTCAGGTCATTTGAGAGTTGTTTTGAGGCCCCCATGTTGCCACTCTTCAGAGGAGAGTCAAAAAGAACATTCTGCAATTGGCCACCTTAAATACCTTTTCTCATGATTGGATGCACCTGTCTATGAAGTTCAAGGCTTAATGGGCTCACCAAATCAATTGTGTGTTCCAATTAATCAGTGCTAGGTAGTTACAGGTATTCAAATCAACAAAATGGCAAGGGTGCCAAAATTTATGCACCTGTCTAATTTCGATTTGATGCATATTGCACATTTTCTGTTAATCCAATAAACTTCATTTCACTACTGAAATATTACTGTGTCCTTCAGTTATTTGATAGATCAAAATTTATAAATGAAAATTATGAAAATGTTTAGGGGTGCCTAAACCTTTGCATACAAATATATATATATATACACATATACATATATATATATATATATATATATATATATATATATATATATATATATATATACACACACATATATATATATATATACACATATATATACACACACATATATATATATATATACACATATACACACACATATATATATATATATATACATATATATACACACACACATATATATATATATATATACATATATATACACACACACATATATATATATATATATATACATATATATACACACACACATATATATATATATATATATACATATATATACACACACACATATATATATATATATATATACATATATATACACACACACATATATATATATATATATATACATATATATACACACACACACATATATATATATATATATATACATATATATACACACACACACATATATATATATATATATATACATATATATACACACACACACACATATATATATATATATATATATATATATATATATATTATATATATACACATATACATACACACACACACATATATATACATATATACACACACAGTATAAAAGGTATGTACCTTTTTTTTAAAAATAATCATGTTAGTGGTCCACGGGATACAAAACTGAGTTTAGTGGTCCCTGGGGTCCGAAAGGTTGGCGACCCCTGAGTTAAACAACTACATAATCAAAATTTATTTATATATGATCATGCCTTATTTCAGCCTGACTTCCAAGCTGTATCCTGGGCCACAAACTAGACCATACAGTATTGTGCAAACACTTTACAGATAGCAAAAGTAAGCGGGAGTGCTGTATGCTGGGACGACCTCCGATAGATGTCACCATCTTTATTTATCTGCACAAAATAAACATTCCTGCTGGAGTAGAGCTCAAACTCTGTAAACCATACTTTAAATAGGTTAAACACTGATATACTTTTATCAGAAAGGGGAAAGTTCTGTCGAGTGCTTGCCACACTCAACCTTCAGGGTGGCCTTTCTATCTACTCCAATGGTCAGACTAAAGAAAGGGGAAGAAAAAAAAAAAAATAAGAGAAAGAGGCACAAATATAGTCAAAGGAAAAGAGTAATACAGAAACACAATGAACCTAAAGTTTTAAAATAAATGAGGAGAGTGATGTATTATGCTTCTCTTAAACCTACCAGATACGATTTGTTGTCATATTAAAGACCTCTTATTGAGTACAACCTTATAATAAATAAAAAAAAATATGTAAATCTTAAAAGGGATATGAAACCCAATTTTTTTCTTTCATGATTCAGATAGAGCAGGCAATTTTAAGCAACTTTCTAAGTTACTCCTATTTTCAATGTTTCTTCGTTCTCTTGGTATTTTTATTTGAAAAGCAGGAATGTAAAGTTTAGGAGCTAGCCCAATTTTGGTTCAGAACCTGTGTAACAATTGCTGATTGATGACTAAATGTCCTAAGCTTTACATTCCTGCTTTTTCAAATAAAGATACCAAGAGAACGAAGAAACTGATAATAGGAGTAAATTAGAAAGTTGCTTAAAATAGCATCTGAATCGTGAAAGAAAGAAATTGGGTTTCATATCCCTTTAAGACACAGAATTTTGGAAGACTATAAAGATAAATACAGCAAGATTTAGAGAGTTCACATCTTAGTAATAAAACTCCCATCCAAAAGATTTTCATTAAGGTACACAAGCTTATCTGAATTGATATCTTTAATAAAATAAAACAAAAAACATGAATATTTTTTTTATAAAAAATTGCCATAAATTCAGTTAAATTTCACTGCTGTCAAACATTCTAAATTTTATTGTACTGTATATACATCTAAAACCAAAATAATTTACATTTGCATCATGAGTTTAAAATATCAAAGCAGTCTGTTATTCAAAAGTATAAAGTTGTTAACATAAAACAAGTTTCCCTCACTGTGAAGAGAAAACAGACCTGTTATTTGTATTTACCCTTATAATAAAAGCATTTAAGCACCATAAAGGATATTCTGCAATATGAAGTTGCATCCTAGTCTCATTAATTAGAAAAAAAAGTAACAAATGACAACAATTTGAATGTAACTCATTTAAAAACATAACTTGGGATTTCTATTTCTTTAATTTTGTTGTTTTCTAAACCCTTTGTACGGATCAGGTATTTTACAATTAGAATGCTAAACATGATAAATGATTTACCAAATTGGTTTTTATGAAAGAAGCTCAT